>NC_056458.1:10210580-10530580 GCF_018296145.1 Oncorhynchus tshawytscha | reverse complement strand
TATACTAAATATATTCACATGTCACCAAATAGTTGATTGAAACACACTGTTTTGCAAGAACGGTCTACAGTAGCCTCAACAGCACTTTGTAGGGTAGCACCATGGTGTACCCGGAAGACAGCTAGCTTCCGTCCTCCTCTTGGTACATAGACTTCAACGCAAAACCTAGAAGGCTCTTGGTTCTCACCCCCTTCCATAGACTCACACAGTAATTATGACAACTTCCGGAGGACATCCTCCAACCCATCAGACCTCTTGCAGCATGAACTGACAACGTTGTCCACCCAATCAAAGTATCAGAGAATCTAGCACTGAAAGCATAAGCTAGCTAGCTAGCACTGCAGTGCATAAAATGTGGTGAGTAGATGACTCAAAGAGAGAAAGACAATAATAGTTGAACAGTTTAGAACAAATTCATTTCTTAAAAAATGAAGGAGAAGCGAGAGAGCGTTATTATTTTTTTCAGTTTCAGTTTCACTTAGCTAGCAAATGCAGCTAGCTAGTTTAATCTACTCAAAATACCCTGCTTAAACAGAGGGATGCTAAGTTAGCTAGCTGGCTATGACTATCCAACACAACACGGGTACTCTTCCAAGTCAAGGTAAGCTTTTAGTTTTATGAATTTATTGCCACAGGGGTCTGCCAGTTTAACCGCTAAATTGCTTAGTAACTGTAACGTAACTGCAAGATTGTAACAGGGTTTACTAACGCATTAGTTCTATTAGCTATGTTGACTAGGACGTTACTTTAGCTAATATGGTGACAACGATGTAGGCTGTGTGTAGTGGTTATGATATGGTTTGGCTCGGAATGGTTTTTTTCACCTGGTTACATAGAGCTGATGTGCTGTGCATTGAAGTCCACAAACAAAGGGAAAATGTGAGAGCAGGAGAGAGCATAGATGTAGAGAGCACAGAGAAGGAATGCAAAGTGGCTGCTATGAAAGTGAACTCTGTTTATGCCTGATCAGGGGTGTATTTATTCCACCAATTCTGTTGAAAACATTTCTTAAACGGAAGCAAACGGAACAAAACACGGATGAACATACAGCTAGAAGAGGCAGTATTGAACGTGTCACTGTCTGTAACCTCAACATGTTCTCTCGGCCTGTGTGCAACGACATTGTAAACCCTCATTTATCGGCTAGGTTGTAGCAACCTCATGATGGGTGCAGGGGAAATTAGAGTATCACGTAGTAGCCTAAACCTATCGCTGTTACATTGAGGCGGGTGAATAGAATATGAATGACAGTCATCTAATATGCTGTGATAGAAATAAGGCAATGCTCATGAGAAAAATATTGTCCTCCCTCATCATAAACGGCACTGACCGCCACTGTTGAAATCGTAAACAATCACTTCAGATGTTATTAGATGCATTGTTAAGCCATCATGAATTGACTTATAATACATAAATCCCATTATGATTTTTTTTATATTCATGCACTCAGAAACAAATGTATCAGTTTCTACATATCATTTTGTTTTTAGATTTGTCTTAGAACATGGACAAAACAATACTAGACAATCTTATTTCCAGCACGTTCCATGCTGCTCTGTACTTTTTAGACAGGTATTTTGTCACTGGTGAGATAAGCTTTCTTTCAGCAAACAACTGAAAGTGACAGCAATCAAATGTATGGGACAATGCACTATGCAACCTGTATTATGTACCAGTATTGTTTATCAAATCAAATCAAATCAATGTCTAAAGCCCTTTTTACATCAGCAGATGTCACAAAGTGCTTATACAGAAACCCAGCCTAAATCCCCCAAAAGCAAGCAATGCAGATGTAGAAGCACCTTTTGCATATGATCCACAGAGAATTGTCAGTGAGAAATACAGTACAACTTCTGTTTGACTTAGTTTTCTAAGTATCTTATAGGACCAGGTCTCCCAGTTTCCCGTGTTTTGCTTTTCACTATCTGGGTTTTCTCTGTTTTTTTCCTATCTGCATGTGACATTTTCTCTGTTTTCTTTTCATCTAGTTGTGTGTTTTCCACTTTTTTCCCTTTGTTTTAGGTTTGTCCTCTATCTTTGTGTTCTCTGGTTGAGGCATTGACTTCTTGGACCTTCGTTTGAGTAGCACTCTGAAAAAGGAGAACAGAGCCCCTACAGAGCCCAGTGGGATGGTCAGTAGTAGATGGCCAGCACATAAATACCAGGGCATGCTGTAGGCCTCAGTACGGAGGTGGGCATCTCCTTCAGTTCCTGATCACATACTCCACCCAGAAGGTAGTACGCTCCAGGGGTTGGAGAAGCTGGTCCCGGTTTAGGGTGCAGAGTCTCTCCATGCTGCGCTGGTAAGAGGGGTTCTTCAGGATGTCCTGCAGCGCCTCCAGGAACTCCCATTCAGTGAGCGTGGCTGCATCCAGCAACCGGGCCGCCCTGCTGGCTTTGCCAACGCACCAGGTTGTCCTGCTGGTCAAACAGCAGAGGCAGGCCCATTACAGGGACACCTTGGTAAATGGCCTCATAGACACCGTTGGTGCCTCCATGGGCCACAAATGCACGGGTCTTTGGGTGGCCCAGGAGGTCATTCTGGAGGAGCCGTCCAGCAGCAGGGTGTTGTTCCCTAGAGAGGACAGTTTTTCTCCCATGAACCTCCACACCACCTCCTGTGGCAGTTGGGCGAAGGCGGCAGCGACAGCCTCAGTCACCTCCTTAGGCTGGAGCAGAGATGAGGGTTCCCAGGGACAACCCAACCACACCCTGCTCCCCAGAGCTCTGCATGAACCCCCTTATGTAGACCACATTAGGCATACTGGGCCACAGAAACTCAAACACAAGTCCACCCTCATCAGCCACATATCACCTGGCTGCTGCATGGGCAGCAGGTCACTCCCTCGGGGGAATATTGATCCAGTATGTCACTGTAAATGGGTTGGAACAACAGGAGGAGGTTGATGATGTAATGTAGGAGGTTCTGTGACCTCTGGAGGAGACCCATGTTGTCAGTGAGCCCAGAGCCTGGTACAGGCACATATGAGATAGGAGAGGAGGCTTTGTAGAAATGGTCCTCTCCAAAGCTCATTCAGTACACATTGTAGAGCATGGTTGAAGAAATTCACTAAGATGAAACCAGCATGCATGCCAAGGTCTGTGAACATGAGGTCAAAGCTTGAGTCCTTGAGCTCTGCCATCAGGGCCCGGAGAGCATGGTTATGGTGGCACTGTCGGCAGCTCTCTGATCTGGATCAGGCCTGTGTCCCTCCAGGACATTACGCACAGCCTGCTCAAAAAGGTCGAACTCTGTATCCTCCGGCTTCACCGTGGCTGAGGTGTAGTGGGGTGAGGTCTCCCTGACAAAACCAGCTGTTAGCCTGTCGTATGACGGTCATCTGTTGGCCCCGCCCATTGAGTTCCTTCACCAGCACCTCCATGTTGACCCAGTGGCTACCATCCATAGGGAACACCAGGATCCTGCTGCCATGGCAACTAGGGGTTGGTGTGAGAAGGAGGAGCAACAACGGGAGGAGGAGCCAGACAAAGGTGGGCAGGACCAGGGCTTTCAGCACACGCTCAGACATTTCTTTCACCTGAATAGAAACAAGATCGTAGTCATGGGAAATGGAAATAATTTACACAAAAGTGTATTTATTTTTAATAGCAAAAAAAAAATCATGCACTGCTTAATAGTAGTACAAGTACAGTATTTTAAGGTGTAGAATATATATTTGGAAGGTTGGAATGAGTTGTAAAATAAACTTTCAATGTTTTATATCATTCTTACAAATGAATGATTACATTCTGTATGTTGATTTTGATTGCTGTGTGGTCGAGGTGTTTCTAGCTAGGACAGACTTGTGGGTGGCACAAAGATGTGCACCTGAAAAGCAACCAACCAAGCAGGGCCCATGAGCTCCAGTAAAGGCAGACAGGTACTCTATCTAAACTCTCCCAAGGTGGAGTAGGCAAAGCAAGGAGACAACACCAGAAACCACAGCAACCTACACAAACAGTCAGACACACCTCATCAACAGAGAGAGCAACAACAATACCACTCTTTTGAGACACTAATAGTTTTGCAACTCTTACTACAAGGAGTAAAAACAGTCATAGCCTGATCGTGTCTGTTATTCATCAGTGTTGCAGTGGTGGCTTTGTGAAGGATCCTCGGAGCATAGGGGCTGATGGGATATGATTTCCAATGGATACTCACAGGAAGGAATGTCCAGACAGCAGTCGAAGAGGCCAGTATTCCAGCCCTTCAGAGAAGGTGCTGCCACCTGCTGATGGACTATGGTACTGCATGGTGGTCAGACCTGCCTGCAGACACAATGACACGGAAGACAACACTCTTATTAGTCCTTTTCTTGTGGGGGAAAATATGTCTTGTAATAACACAGAAGTAGCGACATACAACAGACTTTACATATGCTGCATGTTGTTGGCTTTTTACTCGTGACCCAAGGATTTTGTTTTTGTTTACATAGCATCAGCATGGTTGAGGGAGCAAAAATGGATGGGGTTGGAATGCTGTTAACAAGCCTAAACCACCTAAAGGTAACATTAAAGCTGGATAGAGTAGCAGCATCATGACGCCTTCAATATTTTCAAAATAAGTATTGTTTTAATTGTTGCGCTGATATTGAGTTGTATGTTCACATGACATTGCTTCAACATGCCTCAGCAGAATGCTTCTTCAGGCTCTAAGTGTCAACGTTGTATTGTTCTCCGAGATCTAGCAGGACATACCTGGCATCTTGTGGGTTGGTTTGGCTTTTTAAAATGCTTTTTCAGCGTCAAGTTCAAGCCTAATTATTGGCTGCGCTGTAAATCATTCAAGGTGGTCCAACTCAAAAATGTTTGACTTCCACATCTTTTTGAACCTCACCTAACATTTGTGCTTGTATGCAATTCACATTTGACCAACACTTTTTCTGAGTCAATGAGACAAGTTGGGAAATAGCAAGTGTTAGACAGATGACTGATAAAAAATAAACACAAAATAAAAGTAAATTACTGTTCTACTAATAGAATCCACTTCCTTTCTAACTTCAGTCATGGTCCAATCATGGACCAACCAGACGGAGGGTTCTGTCAAATCTATCCAACCAGATAAACAGGTGCAAAAATATCACTAATAATAAGAACAAATCCTCATTCTTGCTCTTTGGTTAAATGCCTCATATTTCAACTGATATCTATGTTTTGAATTGTAAATGTTCCTTAACAAGTAAATTGAATAAAATAAAGTACTTGCTGAAAGGCACAATGGGCGATATGTTTATTAAACTCATGTATCGTAAGCCAACACAGTATTTTAAATTGCGAGTCTTGGTAAAATAAACTTGTTCTGTGAGTAACTAGTTGCTAAATCCTATTTAGTTCGCCCCCTTTAGATGTTTTTTTATACAGTGTACAGAAGTAAACTCGTAAAAATGTTGCCAGGAAAGTATAGCAGCGTGACACAATTGTGGCTTCCTGTTTACTCATTCACAGTCCGGCGGTAACCCTGTAGAGATATGACCAAATCTTCCACAAAATAACTGCACCCTTTTTATCCATTTTACACTATTATCCATTATTATCAATTATTTATAGTTTTTATTATAAAGAAACATTTTTGGATCTATACCAAGCTAGAACATTTGGTTCCTTGGAAGTTGTGGGAACGTGTGTTTTTGGTTTCACATTGCTTGTGGGAACGAAGCCATAAGCTTCCTGACTGGTAAAACTGAATTTGTAAAAAAAAAAAAATCTGAGAACAGAAGTGAACATTTTGACTGTTCTGGGAACGATCATTTTTTTTAGGTTGAATGGAGGTTCTGAGAATGTTTTACTCTTGTTACTTGAATGTTTACTGGGAGGTTTTTATTTATTTATTAACACAGAAATTCAATTATAGGTTATTTGGAGGTTAAAACCTTCACTGAATGTTTCAATAACACTTTAAATAACACTGTTAGCTTATTTTGGGTTCACTTTTTTGAAAACCGAGCACAGATAGGACACATGGGAATGCATTTCCTTAGGCATTAATCATGTCAACACATGTCTTTTTTTATTGTGACACAGCATCAGTGAGATTCAAACCTATGATTTTCTGGTCTCTATCCATTGAATTAGTACACTGTGGCACCAGGATGAGTTGATCCTGAGAACGGAACACATGTGTTTTTAAATAGCATTCTTAGAACATTCTCGGAACGCTCGTTAAGTTTTCTTCACCATCTGAGAATGGAATTTAAAAGCTTATTGATGTTTATGTGCACACTTCTATTTTGTAGGACACTCCCCAAATATTGCCATGAACTGACATAAAAGAGAACCATACATTCTCTGAACGTTCTGAGAACGTTCCCAGGATTTAGTAAAAATATGACAATAAATTGAACCACATGGGAACTTGTGTGGATTGTGCTAAGACAATGTCAGTACTTACACAGAACATTCCACACACGTTCCCATGTGGTTCTACTTAAGAACGTTGTTTCTTGAAGTTCTCTGAACAACTTGAGAACATGACTTTAGGAGAATATTCCATCAACGTGGTTGCCATGTCGCTTGCAATGTTCTCAGAATATAAGATCATGTTCTAGACACGTTTCGTGAGAACATTGCAAAAACATTCATGTTTCCAGATTTCTGAGGGTTAGAAGAATTTTCCATCAACGTCCCACCAAACATGGTTGAGGTTTTTGCTTCCATACACCCTAACTAATAGAAAACTGGACACTCAAACATCTGGGGAACATTACAGGTTACGGGTTACATTACAAATACATTCTCTCTCCCTGGAATTGTTAGCTGGGAGGACAGGAGACGACTTTGACTTAGTCATGAAGCACAATACAATATGTCTGGAATAACTGCAGGTATATATGTCTGGAATAACTGCAGGTATATATGTCTGGAATAACTGCAGGTATATATGTCTGGAATAACTGCAGGTATATATGTCTGGAATAACTGCAGGTATATATGTCTGGAATAACTGCAGGTATATATGTCTGGAATAACTGCAGGTATATATGTCTGGAATAACTGCAGGTATATATGTCTGGAATAACTGCAGGTATATATGTCTGGAATAACTGCAGGTATATATGTCTGGAATAACTGCAGGTATATATGTCTGGAATAACTGCTGGTATATATGTCTGGAATAACTGCAGGTATATATGTCTGGAATAACTGCAGCTATGCAAGCTACTTAACGGAAAGCTCACACAAAAGCTGCAAAACCTGAATGAGAGCCTTTCGTTTTGATTAACGGAAAACAAAAGTGTTACAACTGGAATTAGGTTGGTGCTTTGAGTATAAATGTATAAAAAGTGCTTTACAAATAAAGTTCAGATCAGTTCAGATCTGTTTAAACTGAGATCAATTCAAATGTAGTTTGATTGAGAGGGCATTGTGGCAGTGGAGATTAACAGCAGACTGGGCCAATGACGGATATATACAGTATGCCCTGACTCGAGCAGCATTCACACTATGCCTATCTGCCCGCCACTGGGAACAGACGTCAATTCAATGACTATATCACGTTGGTTCAATGTAATTTCATTGAAATGACGTGGAAACAACGTTGATTCAATGTCTGGACGACAGATTAAGTTATTTCTCCATGAAAAGGATCATTCAAATGATCCAACAGGAAATACAGAAAGGATCAGTTTTAACAAGGCCAAAAGACGGAACCAGGGCCGGCATGAAAATACTATGCAAATGAGAGGGTTGAGTTGAGTAACATAATGACATAGCCAAGATGAATGCCAACTCCAAGGCATTGGAGAGAAACATACATTTTATAGAGGTGGAGAAACAATTTGTTTTACGCCTCTAAGGTGTTATGCAATCATTGTAACAAAATGGCCCCCCTGGACAGTCAGAAAAGACACCTTCCTGAAGATACAGACATACAGTGCCTTGCGAAAGTATTCGGCCCCCTTGAACTTTGCGACCTTTTGCCACATTTCAGGCTTCAAACATAAAGATATAAAACTGTATTTTTTTGTGAAGAATCAACAACAAGTGGGACACAATCATGAAGTGGAACGACATTTATTGGATATTTCAAACTTTTTTAACAAATCAAAAACTGAAAAATTGGGCGTGCAAAATTATTCAGCCCCTTTACTTTCAGTGCAGCAAACTCTCTCCAGAAGTTCAGTGAGGATCTCTGAATGATCCAATGTTGACCTAAATGACTAATGATGATAAATACAATCCACCTGTGTGTAATCAAGTCTCCGTATAAATGCACCTGCACTGTGATAGTCTCAGAGGTCCGTTAAAAGCGCAGAGAGCATCATGAAGAACAAGGAACACACCAGGCAGGTCCGAGATACTGTTGTGAAGAAGTTTAAAGCCAGATTTGTATACAAAAAGATTTCCCAAGCTTTAAACATCCCAAGGAGCATTGTGCAAGCAATAATATTGAAATGGAAGGAGTATCAGACCACTGCAAATCTACCAAGACCTGGCCGTCCCTCTAAACTTTCAGCTCATACAAGGAGAAGACTGATCAGAGATGCAGCCAAGAGGCCCATGATCACTCTGGATGAACTGCAGAGATCTACAGCTGAGGTGGGAGACTCTGTCCATAGGACAACAATCAGTCGTATATTGCACAAATCTGGCCTTTATGGAAGAGTGGCAAGAAGAAAGCCATTTCTTAAAGATATCCATAAAAAGTGTTGTTTAAAGTTTGCCACAAGCCACCTGGGAGACACACCAAACATGTGGAAGAAGGTGCTCTGGTCAGATGAAACCAAAATTGAACTTTTTGGCAACAATGCAAAACGTTATGTTTGGCGTAAAAGCAACACAGCTCATCACCCTGAACACCCTATCCCCACTGTCAAACATGGTGGTGGCAGCATCATGGTTTGGGCCTGCTTTTCTTCAGCAGGGACAGGGAAGATGGTTAAAATTGATGGGAAGATGGATGGAGCCAAATACAGGACCATTCTGGAAGAAAACCTGATGGAGTCTGCAAAAGACCTGAGACTGGGATGGAGATTTGTCTTCCAACAAGACAATGATCCAAAACATAAAGCAAAATCTACAATGGAATGGTTCAAAAATAAACATATCCAGGTGTTAGAATGGCCAAGTCAAAGTCTAGACCTGAATCCAATCGAGAATCTGTGGAAAGAACTGAAAACTGCTGTTCACAAATGCTCTCCATCCAACCTCACTGAGCTCGAGCTGTTTTGCAAGGAGGAATGGGAAAAAATGTCAGTCTCTCGATGTGCAAAACTGATAGAGACATACCCCAAGCGACTTACAGCTGTAATCGCAGCAAAAGGTGGCGCTACAAAGTATTAACTTAAGGGGGCTGAATAATTTTGCACGCCCAATTTTTCAGTTTTTGATTTGTTAAAAAAGTTTGAAATATCCAATAAATGTCGTTCCACTTCATTATTGTGTCCCACTTGTTGTTGATTCTTCACAAAAAAATACAGATTTATATCTTTATGTTTGAAGCCTGAAATGTGGCAAAAGGTCGCAAAGTTCAAGGGGGCCGAATACTTTCGCAAGGCACTGTACCTACAGTTGAAGTTAGAAGTTTACATACACCTTAGCCAAATACATTTAAACTCAGTTTTTCACAATTCCTGACATTTAATCCTGGTAAAGATTCCCTGTCTTTAAGAATGTGAAATGTCAGAATAATAGTAGAGAGAATGATTTATTTCAGCTTTTATTTCTTTCATCACATTTCCAGTGGGTCAGAAGTTTACATACACTCAATTAGTATTTGGTAGCATTGCCTTTAAATTGTTTAATTTGGGTCAAATATTTCAGGTAGCCTTCCACAAGCTTACCACAATAATTTGGGTGAATTTTGGCCCATTCCTCCTGCCAGAGCTGGTGTAACTGAGTCAGGTTTGTAGGCTTCCTTGCTCGCACAAGCTTTTTCAGTAGGATTTTCTGTAGGATTGAGGTCAGGGCTTTGTGATGGCCACTCCAATACCTTGACTTTGTTGCCCTTAAGTAATTTTGCCACAACTTTGGAAGTATGGTTGGGGTCATTGTCCATTTGGAAGACCCATTTGCGACCAAGCTTCCTGACTGATGTCTTGAGATGTTGCTTCAATATATCAACATAATTTCCCCGCCCCATGATGCCATCTAT
Source organism: Oncorhynchus tshawytscha (assembly GCF_018296145.1). Classification (NCBI taxonomy): domain Eukaryota; kingdom Metazoa; phylum Chordata; class Actinopteri; order Salmoniformes; family Salmonidae; genus Oncorhynchus; species Oncorhynchus tshawytscha. Next base: position 10,520,490 of record NC_056458.1, on the reverse strand, counting down.
TTTGTGAAGTGAACCAGTCCCTCCTGCAGCACGGTTGGGATGGTGTTCTTCGGCTTATAAGCCTCTTCCTTTTCCCTCAAAACATAATGATGGTCATTATGGCCAAACAGTTAGATTTTTGCTTCATCAGACCAGAGGACATTTCTCCAAAAAGTATGATCTTTGTCCCCATGTGCAGTTGCAAAAGTAGTCAGGCTTTTTTATGGTGGTTTTGGAGCAGTGGCTTCTTCCTTGCTGAGCGGCCTTTCATGTTATGTCGATATAGGACTCGTTTTACTGTGGATACAGATACTTTTGTACCTGTTTCCTCCAGCATCTTCAGAAGGTCCTTTGCTGTTGTTCTGGGATTTACTTGCACTTTTCACACCAACGTACATTCATCTCTAGGAAACAGAACGCGTCTCCATCCTGAGCTGTATGACGGCTGCGTGGTCACATGGTGTTTATACTTGCATACTATTGTTTGTACAGATGAACGTGGTGCCTTCAGGCATTTGGAAATTGCTCCCAAGGATGAACTAGACTTGTGGAGGTCTACAATTTATTTTCTGCGGTCTCGGCTAATTTCTTTTGACTTTCCAATGGTCAAGCAAAGAGGCACTGAGTTTGAACGTGGGCGTTGAAATACATCAACAGGTACACCTCCGATTGACTAAAAAGGATGTAAATTAGCATATCAGTAGCTTCTAAGGCCATGACATCATTTTCTGGAATTTTCCAAGCTGTTTAAAACTTGTTTTTCAACCACTCCACAAATTTCTTGTGAACAAACTATAGTTTTGGCAAGTCGGTTAGGACATCTACTTTGTGCATGACACAAGTCATTTTTCCAACAATTGTTTACAGACAGATTATTTCACTTATAATTCACTGTATCACAATTCCAGTGGGTCAGAAGTGTACATACACTAAGTCGACTGCGCCTTTAATGACTCCAACCTAAGTGTATGTAAACTTCCGACTTCAACTGTATGTGTCAGCATGGGTTACTTACACAGTGACACTCCACTCTAATACTTAAGTTAATCATGAAAAGATGCAGCCTAACAGCAGGAGGGAGAGACAAACACATTGATATTTAAGTCTGACTTAATGAGAAACTGACTGACAGGCAGAGACAGTCATTACTGAGCTGCAAACAGAGAGACTGATATACTGTACACAGACATAGCTGACACACAGGGGTTCAACCTAAATTCATTTGATTTGTTTCATACTGATCTACACAACCTTCTCCACAATTTCAAAGTGAAAGAAAATTATAGAAAATGTTTAAAAAAGTTTTAAATCAATAAACATATACAGTATATATATATATACATACATACATATATATATATAAAGTATATATATACACTACCTTTCAAACATTTGGACACACCTTCTCATTCAAGGGTTTTCCTTTATTTTGACTATTTTCTTTTGACTATTCTTCTTCTAGAATAATAGAGAAGACATCAAAACTATGAAATAACATATATGGAATCATGTAGTAACCAAAAAAGTGTTAAACAATTCAAAATATATTTTATATTTGAGATTCTTCAAAGTAGCCACCCTTTGCCTTGATGACACCCTACAATTAGCCTACTAGCTAGCTAGCATCTAAGACAATATAGAAACCTTCCTCCAATAGCTCTGTTATCATCATTATTATCATCATGATTATGATTTCTATCATTTAGGGTTTAGGCATATAGCCTGCAGTTATTCCAGTTGTGTTATCCAGCTAGTGTAATACTAATAATGGGTCTTGCTAACACTAACAAGCTAGCTAGTGTTTACATTGAAAATGAACAACTCTTAATACTAGTATTGACACAAGTAGCTAGCTAGCTAGCTAATGTTAACATGCTGGGTGTGTCTCATGTAACACCCTTGGGTAAAGATACCCTGAGAACAAGGTTCAGGGAAGATAAGACCATTGATCCCAGTTAGCTAACCTTTGGTAGCTAGCTAGCTAGCTAATGTTAGAGGTCAAGGCATAGAAAGTATATTCTGTATGTTAAAGACATGCTCCGGAATTTAGTTCATACATGCATAATCTATGAGCAGAATTACTGTTTTACCCCAATTAGCCACAAAATCCCTAGTTTGAAAGTGACTGTTTATTGGAAGCTGTGTGGCGCCATTTTCCCCCACATGGGACAGCCCCTAGCAATTTGAGTTCCAGCCAATGAGATTCAGCCCCTCGACATTTGAGTGACAGCTAGCAAGATGCATATACAGCAGAGCGAGAGAGAGAGCAATGATGTGGTGCACATGTGTGATGTGGTACGCAATTTTGGGGACCACTTTTGACTCATGAGCACTACTTTCAGAACTACAACCTCTTTAACTAAGTTAGCTAGCTAGCCTAGTTGGTAGGCCTACCAAAAAGAGCAGCTAATGTTTGCTAGCTAGCTTGGGTATTATGCTGGATGATTTAACACAAATAGTTCGCTAGCTAGCTAGCAAGCTATTGTTAGTTAGCTAGCCAACACCAGACTAGATAGCTGGCAAACGCTAGCTAACTTCCTATATGCTAAATCATTCAGCACAATTTCTGTATTCAAAAAGCCAAACAAATTGCATGAAAAACCTACCTTCTCTCTTTGTGGACATTTTTGTCTCCTCTACAACACTCTCTTTCATGACAATCTCATGTCTGGATTTTGAACACTGTCACTATGCACTATCAACATAAATTGTGGGCACGTCATCGTTATTTTGAGCATGTTGCACAGATGAGCAGATCGTGGCGAACGGCCTTATTTCCTGGGATAAATATATAAGTGCACCAATGCATCCCATCCAAGAGTGAGAATGTTCCTCAACCGTGAAACCCTTGCAAGGTTCCATGATGAAATAAGAGGTTGTCTTATGACCATTTTAAGTGAATTTATAAACCGTTATTCAACCAAGCTTATAATAGGCTCACAATTTGTCAAGCACTGAATGACTATCTCACAATTTTAATCATACCTGTTTACTAACGTGTTAAATATTTTTGATTTGCGCTTAACCCAATGAGTCCCACCGTATTGCCGGTGCGCTTTGGACTTCTAACTCCTTTTAAACATTGTATGGTTGAGCTACAGACTTCTGGGTTGAACATTTGGATGCGTTTATCCCTTCCGTATCCATAGATACCATTAGACTGTGTGATTAACGAGGGTAGAGCTGCGTTTGGGAGACACGGGCGGAATCCGAAGGAGACCGAATGGTTTGAGCTACAAACTCTGGCGAACATGCACATGTAACAAGCTCACATAATTGCTGTCACGAACTCCAAACTCCAGACAGTTCTCACTGACTGGTTGGATATTAATTTCCCCGTGGGCAAATAATTTCTGTACTTACAGCATTCATATACATTTACTTTATCAGGTTTTTGCTTTATTTTTTAATATATAATAATATAATATATAATATAATAACATTTTTTTAAACATTATTTTATTTTAATTTTATCTGTCAAAAAAACTTATGAATGCAACTGTTTATGTCAAAATGTTGTGTGTTCTACTTGAAGCCCTGGTTGTCCTGAAAATAAAAGGGTAAAGCCATAGCTGCAGGAAGATGTTTTGAGTAGAGGGTGCTGAGTGCAGGAAGATGTTTTGAGTAGAGGGTGCTGAGTGCAGGGGGGGAAATCCTCTTTATAATTAAGTAGTTGCAGGCTAACAATGAAATATAATTCCTAATGTGATGAGAAGCCTAAGCATAGGACAAAATTCGCTAACAGTATCACTGCAGCTAAAAGCAAATTGAAATAAATTTGCCAAAATGATATAGGCTTAATTACTCTATACAGAAATAAATAATCATTCAAAATACTTTTCAAAATACTTTCCCAGACAGCTTCTTTTAAAGCGGTGGAATGTTTCAAGCCTATATGCCTAGTTGGGAAGCCAACAATTTGAAGCTGTCAGTGAAATGCAATGCATCTAATATATGTGTGAAGATAATGTGTCTTGAGTATATTTTGAAATGTTACTTGAACTCCGTGAAGCTTTTATTTGGGCTGCAATTTCTGAGGCTGGTAACTCGAATGAACGTATCCTCTGCAGCAGAGGTTACTCTGGGTCTTCCATTCCTGTGGCGGTCCTCATGAGAGCCAGTTTCATCATTGGGCTTGATAGTTTTTGCGACTGCACTTTAAGAAACTTTCAAAGTTCTTGAAATGTTCCGGATTGACTGACCTTCATGTCTTAAAGTATTGATGGACTGTCATTTCTCTTTAATTTGAGCTGTTCTTGCCATCATATGGACTTGGTCTTTTACCAAATAGGGCTATCTTCTGTATACCTCCCCTACCTTGACACAACACAACTGATTGGCTCAAATGCATTAAGAAGGATATAAATTCCAGTTAAATGAACTTTTAAGAAGGCACACCTGTTAATTGAAATGCATTCCAGGTGACTGCCTCATGAAGTTGGTTGAGAGAATGCCAAGAGTGTGCGAAGCTGTCATGAGGCAAAGGGTGGCTATTTGAAGAATCTCAAAGAGAACATGTTTTATTTTTAACACTTTTTTGGTTACTACATGATTCCATGTGTGTTATTTCATAGTTTTGATGTCTTCACTATTATTCTACAATGTAGACAATAGTAAAAATAAAGAAAAACCCTTGTGTTCTAAAACCTTTGACCGGTAGTGTTCACTGAGTGTACAAAACAGTAAGAGCACCTGCTCTTTCCACAGCAGATTGTCCAGGTGAATCCAGGGGGAAGCTAGGATCCCTTATTGATATCACTTGTTAAATCCACTTTAAATCAGTGTAGATGACGGGGAGGAGACAGGTTAAAGAAGGATTTATGTCTGTGTGCCAGTCAGAGCGTGAATGAGTAAGACAAAAGATTCAAGTGCCTTTGAACGGGGTATGGTAGTTGGTGCTAGGCACACTAGTTTTTTCACACTTAACTGTTTCTTGTATGTATCAAGAATAGTCCACCACCCAAAGGGCATGCAGTCAACTTATTATTTATTAGGACAGTGTTTTTTGTTTTGTACACAGTAGGGGGGCAACTCAATATTAGGAAGGTGTTTCTTTAATGTTTTCTGCACAGTAATTGCGCCGGACACACACTCATTTGATTGATTTCATACAATATTGCACTTCACTAGCGATAGCAAAAGTTAAGACAGATAGAAAGGGAGCCAGACAGGAGGAATAGAGATGAATATGATTTAAAGAACCTGTATTATCATCACAATGTTTTCTGTTTATTTGTTGGCTTTATGTATTTTGACTCAGTTGACAATGGAGGTTATAGGCCTGCTGATACATTGGCCTAGGCTACTTCTCTAGCTGCCAATGGCTCTTGGTAAATTAATGTGTCCATATGGCAGAGGCTGGTGCTCTCGCATTAGTGGAATTTGAACTTAGCTTTATCATTTTAGTTCTGATTTGTATTATTAACCACGATACAATGATTAAGAAACTAAAAAGTTATTGAAATTAAACTATTCCACCAAAAAATGGCTCACAGGTTGGTAGAAATTGTAGGATGCATTTTAAGCCTTCCCCAAAGTTGAAACTCTCATGCTGCCTAGGAATAAGTTGTTATGAAATAGTGCACTTTTCTTTGTAGGCTGTTACGTTCCCTAGCAAGAAACCAAAAGATGTCGCTCGAACAGAAGGGGAAACTAACAGTGTCACTAACAACCAAAACGAAACAGGAGGGGTTCTGAAAGACACTCAGGGGGGGTGACAAGCTAGCACAGATGTAATACATATTGACTAATGAGGTGATGCCAATCGGTGTGCCCAACATTCTAATGTTCAACCTCTAAATATAAATGGTTAAACCAAAGCCTGTAACAAGGCCTACTGCAAAATTACAACGAGAGAGAGATAATGAGAGGGGTGTTGTAACTAAGATTGTGCCTATTAAAACTCGGCTTATCCATCGCGGCGATCCATCACGGAGAAAAGCGCTCACCTCAATCCAGCACCAGGGGATGGAAAGCACCACTGTGTTGCTTGCTATACTAGTGGGCTCGTACAGAGTTTCCCAAACTCAGTCCTGGCCCCGCTGGATGCACATTTTGGTTTAGCCCTAGCACTACACATCTGATTCAAATAACCAACTCATCATCATATTTGAATCAGCTGTGTAGTGCTAGGGCAAAAACCAAAATGTGCACCCAGGGGGGGGCCCCAGGACTGAGTTGGGGAAACCTTGGGCTAGTACACCTACATGTTTGACATGGTCAGGAGCAGGCCTACGATCATGGGCAGGATCGAGCACTGCTCCAGATCACTTGATATCCATGACAAGGGGGAGATAAGAGAAGAGGGAGAGGGATGGAGAAAGAGATATCTGACTTAACTCAAACTAAACTGTGTTTCGTACCATCTCGCTCTACACAAAAGACACATATGAAGATATTCAAACAAACAGAGATGAACAGAGATAACAGGATGGAAAAATGTTAGCATTTGTAAATATATTTATTTGATATATATTTTATAGAATAAAACATTTATAACATATGTCCTTATTGTGGGCATAATAGTACATAGAATGACGTATATACATCATTTTAAGCATGCATAAATATTGTTTTAATATACACTGTTTACAATGACTTCTTGTCAAACAATCTGACAATTCGGGCATGTAGGAATAAATACACAGTCTATAAACACAGAAACATGACTCTGAAAAAGGTTATGGCTCTATTGGGATGACTACGGTGATATTGAGGTTATGGTAACATGTTGGTCATTCGTTCCTACTTCCTAGCACTGACCAGGACAATGGGGATGATGCGGCTCTTCATCTCTCTGGACATCTGGCACCAGACACAGCAGTTGCAGCAGGTGGCGTTCACACAGTCGTTACAGATAGTGCCCTGGAGACACAGTCAGCAAATTTACAACAATGGTCATATAGCAGACATTGGAATGGCCAAGCACCAGAAAAGAGAAGGGAAAATGTTCACTAACTATTAACCCTATGAATATCACAGTGCACTAGGTAGGTGGTTGGTGGTGTATAATAATGTACTTTATTTGAGTTCGGTAATGTAATGTTTTTTTTCCAGAAGCAGCCAACTCTAAATGTACTTACTTTGATGCCGTAGCGCTGGCGCATGGACACCCTCATGGACATTGTGACGGGTGGGATGATGCCAAAGATGTCCAGCAGAGGGAGACAAAGACACTGTCCGTACTCCCTTGTATGTATACAGGCATGGCAGGGACAACACCAGAATCCAAAACAGCCTCGCCAAAGTGAATGAAGCACCAATCGAGAAAACACACTTACATAAACTATGAATTTGAATGATACGCGCACTAATACTCTTACATACAAATATACACAAACAAATGTGATCACACAAACACATGCACACACACACTAACAGTCTGCCATGTCATCGGTGCAGTCACAGATTCCGGAACTCCACTGGTCAGACTCCTTGGACTCCATGACGGGCAGAGGCTGATCGATGACGAATGAAGGCATGATGACTTCTTACCTACAAAGACAGAGGTCAGAGGACATCTTCAACAAACCACTCATGGCTTTGGTTTGCTTTGAGAGACAGTTCTTAAGCTGTTCTCATCATTGTACAGATCTAATGCCAGTAATCAGACAATTCCTAATTCCCAAAAGATATCACATTCATTAATCATTCTATCAAACTTCAATCCCAAAAAATTATTCAAAAAGTGTCTGGTCTTCTGTTATTTACCGAATGATTACAACATCCTTTTCCATCAGGTAAACATAATCAAATTAGATCTCAACCATAACTGATAAAACATGACTTGGATTAGAGAGTAAACTATGGAGCCAAAGAAATGATATGAAACACAACTAGGATTCCTCTCCATATAACCTTATTGAATCTCACAAGTGCATTTTTATCTTAAAATGTTTATTGATAAAATATAATAAATGTAAAAAATAAAAGTCCATTGATAGTCTAAGTCTGAACATCAAAAAGATGGCCACCTCTTACCTGTGAGAGAGAGCTTTGAGACTGAACCATTGATGACATCAAGCTGAACTGACGTCTGACACAGGATTTTCTGAATAAGAGCTGTGGAAGAGTGGAGGAATATTTGACATGAGGTAATGTCTCAGATACAGTCCTAGAAACCGCACCAGCTTGTCAATCCTGAACATTCCAGGTCAGGGTTAGACTCTCTAGAACAGAGTCAAAAAGAGGGTGAGGCAATTAGGCTACTTAAGGTCAAAGAGAAAGGGTAACATGACATAGTAAAAGCAAATCACCAGAACTATCACACCACACAGGATGACACAAAATCGAAGCTAGCCTTGTTCGATGGAAATTAAAATTAGGAGTCCTTTCTGTTCCATTCAAAGGGCAGGCTAGGAAGTATGGCTGGAACGGTGCTCAGCGGGTTGACTGGTTACACGAATGCCTGCGGGGATCAGCCATCAGAAATGTATGCTCACTGCCTGAATAAATTCGGGAGGACTATAACCTTCTCAAGGAGCAGCTGAATCAGCTTTTTGGTCAGTGGAACCCCCCGCACACAGTCAGAAGGAAGTTGGGAGAGCTTTGCCAATCCAAGGAGTCGTCGGCTGAATTTGCAGAGGAAGTGCGCTGGCTGGTCACACTTGCCGATCCTGGTGTAAAATGTCATAGCCAAAAGTATAGATGCAATGGTTGTAAAGGTCAAGAGAGGTCTGTTCGTAATCAAGAGATGTTCTACTTTTTTGACACCACACTCCACAAAGCAAATCCAGCACGCTCCAGTTTTATCTTGTCTTGATAACTGTCCAGTCATATGGTCAAGTGCTGCAAAGAAAGACCTAGTTAAGCTGCAGGCTGGCCCAGAACAGAGTGACACGTATTGCTCTTCATTGTAATCAGGGGGCTAATATTAATACTATGGATGCCAGTCTCTCTTGGCTAAGAGTTGAAGAAAGACTGACTGCGTCAAGTTCTTGTTTTAATTAGAAACATTAATGTGTTGGAAATTCCAAATTGTTTGCATAGTCAACTTACACACAGCACTGACACACGCACTTACCCCACCAGGGGTCTTTTCACAGTCCCCAGGTCCAGAACAAATTCAAGGAAGTGTACAGTATAATACAGACCCATGATTGAATGGAACTCCCTTCCATCTCATATAGCGCAAGTGAACAGCAAACCTGGTTTAAAAAAATAATTAAACAACACTCACGGCACAATGCCTCTCCTTCACTATGTGACCTACTTGTTGTGTGTATGTACTGACATGTATGTGGAACTGGTAGATGCGCACACACACACACACACTACATGTTAATGTTTTTGAACATATGTAAATTGTAAAGTATTTTGTCTGTAATGTCTTTTTCGTTATATGTCGGACTCCAGTAAGACTAGCTGTCACCGTTGGCGTCAGCTAATAGGGAGCCTAATGATTCAAGATCCCAGCTCACTTGTGGAGGCTCAGAGACATGCAGAAGATGAATAAGCTACAGCTAAAGCTTGAACAGGCTGCCGCTGTGGACCACAGGATCCGGGAGTTGCCAGAGTACTCTCTCAGGCAGTTCGAAGGCAGCAGTCTTGAGAGTCAGGAGAGGAGACAAGGACATTTAGCACTGCAGCAGGTTAACAGGACGCACTGCTACAGGGCCGTGTTACCAATGTGGTGAGGAAGGACACTTCCGGAGAGAATGTGTGAGGCCCCTCAGCCTAACCCCTCCCCATACCCGGGGTGGTAAAGAACTTGGCCAAGCTACTTCTGCAGGTGGGCTTGTCAGCCAATGGAGCCAGTCCTCTACTGTACAAGTCAGCTGTACTACAAACAGAGGGCCAAGTTTGCAGATATCTCTGACAGTCAACGGCATCCCAGTCCAAGCTGTTGTAGAGACTGGAGCTGAAACAACAATCCTCTCTGTGAGCCGTTACCAGCAGTTCCCTGTGAGTGAGCAGACAGCACTCAAGAAGAAACTCCTTTGGAATGCTGAGTCGGGGAAAGACATGACTGCCATGGGTGGACTGAAACTTAGATTTAAGATCTGCACCAGGAGCTTTGAATGGGAGGTGTACATGGCCCCTATACATGACACTTTCCCCCTCAGCCTGGACCTGTTGAGAGCTGCACATGTAACTATTCATGCCAATGGAAGAGTCTTCATCGAGGGGGAACTTTTGCCTGACAAAATCGTTGGAAGCTACAGACCAGACTACTTCGTAGCTCGGGTCCTCCTGGAGAAAGACACAACCTTCCTACCAGAATGTGAATGTTTAGTCTGGGGTGAAGTTGACCATCCAAAGCCCGGTGTCTCTAAGTATCAACGAAGCGGTGTCCTTCAGAAGTGTCGTCACAACCATGGAGCAGAGGGTGTCTGTCAGGCTCTGCAACCTTTCGAGCAACAAGGCCACTCTACCAAGAGGAGCTTGCCTTGGTTTCCTGGTCGAAACATTCACTGATGACCCAGTCCATCTTGTCCAGCTGAGCAGAAAGTGCCCAGCGACCAGAAATGAGAAGAGTGACTGCTGCCACAGACCTACCTGAACATCCCCGAGCTATGTTTGCTGCTTCAAGCAACAAACTCAGTGGGGAACAACAACATAGGATGATTGAGCTCCTGCTGGAGTACAAGTCCCTTTTTGAAATGACCAACACTGACTTAGGTTACATGTCTACTGTCACCCACAAGATAGACCCTGGAGTGTCTAGGCCAGTACGTCAACAGGTTTGACAGACAAGGTTCCAAGGAGAAAAGGAAACGCACCTCAAAGCCATGCTGGAAGCAGGTGTTGTCACACCATCCTCCTCAGAGTGGGTATCTTAGCTTGTAAGAAGGATGGTGGAGTCCCCTGGTGTGTCATAACCGCTGCCTCAACAACCTGACAGCCAAGGATGCATACCCCTTGCCCAAGATTGAAGAGTGTCTTGACATCCTTGGCGGAGCAAATGTCTTCTCCACATTAGATCTTCAATCCGGGTGTTGGCAGATAACAGTCGATGAAAAGGACCGGGAGAAGACGGTGTTTATCACTAGATATGGGCTCTACCAATACACCTGTATACCATTCAGCCTTTGCAATGCCCCAAGTACGTTTCAGAGGGCCATGGAGCTCGTCCTCTGTGGACCCTAATGGGAAACATCTACTGCTCTATCTGGATGACACCCTCATCCTGGGGAGAAAAGTTGACGAGAGCCTAGAACGGCTTGCAGATGTCTTCCAATCCCTTCACAGCTACGGACTGAAGCTGATGTAATCCAAGTGCAACCTCCTCAAGGAAGAAGTCCTGTTCTTAGGGCATGTCGTGAGTGGTGAAGGCAGAAGTCACAACCCTGCTCTGATCAAGGATGTGTAAGCCTGGCAACCTCCTAGTAATGTGCAAGAACTCCAAGCCTTCATAGGGTTACGCAATTACTACCGCAAGTTCGTTCCAGCCTTTGCAGAACTTTGCCAGCCCACTCAACATTCTCCTCAGGAAGGAAGCTAAGTTCCTGTGGAGAGAAGAGCACCAGAATACCTTCAATCAGCTTAAGGAAAAACTGAGAACAGCCCAAATACTAGGGTATCCAGCTGCAGAAGGGAAGTACATCCTTGACACGGATGCCTCAAACCACAGTATTGGCTGCAGTGCTTTCGCAACTACAGTGGAGAGAAGATAATTATCACCTATGCAAGCACCCACCTCACGCCAGCATAGCGGAAGTACTGCATCATTAGGAGCTAGCTACTGGCCACTGTCCGCTACACCCGCCAATTGAACAGTGAGCGAGGTTCGCGGATGATGTAGTGCCGCTGGCGCTGAGGTTCATTGGACTTGGAGAGACTGAGAACAAGGAGCCCAACAGTGCCAGTAGCGACCCATCACAGGAAGACGGCCAGCCAGATGTGCCAACGCTAGAAGCTCCAACTGTAAACTGGCTTCGGCCACTTAATAGTGAGGAACTAGCCGAAGAGCAAAAGAAAGATCCTTTCCTCTCCATCCATCGCCAGTGGAAAGAGTCAGGAAGCCTTCCCACTAAGGATCAAGTTACTCTGGAGAGCCCTGCACTAAGAAAGTACTGGCTGTGCTGGCCAAGTTGAACTATGCCAAGGTGTTCTCTACTACCACTGGGAGAAAGCTGGTGGACTCAGCCCATCTTCATTGTTGCTGGTGCCAGCCTCAATGCAGACTGAAGTGTTGCAAGCTTGCAACGACCTGTCAGAGCTTGCCACGACCCTTCTCCACCAGAGCTACCACTGGTATGGAATGGGAGGAGATGTCCACCTGTTTATAGAGAGATGTCAGCACTGCAATTCTCATAAATCTGCAGGTCCCATTAAAAGAGCCAAGATTCAAACTAACAGGCTGGAGCACCTCTGGATTGTCTCCATGTGGACATGCTAGGCCCATTTTCCAGGATCCAGTTCCGGAAACAAGTACATCCTCAACATCATCGACCAGTTTACTCTGTCGGTTGAATCTTTTCCTGTTCCTGACCAAGGAGCTAAAACGGCTACTAAGAGACTTGTATATTACTTCAATGCCAAACTCGAGGTGCACACAGACCAAGTTTTCTGTTCAAGAGTGTGTGCAGGCTCTTGCAGATCTCAAAGACAAGGACAACCCCCTATCAATATCAACCGGCTTCCAATGGTCAGGTTGAGCGGTTCAACCGCACACTACTCCAGATGATCTGCTGCTACGTGGACCAGAATCAGCAAAACTGGGATGAACACTTGCAGCTCCTGACGTCAACGTACCCCAGCTCCCTTTAGGCAATCACTGGGTTCACTCCAAACCGACTAATGCTTGGAAGAGAGATCCATCAACCTCAGGATATCTGGTCTGGTGCAGCATAGGTAAAGTATGACAGGATGGAAGGCCCAGCGTTCCTCTACCACCTGGAGAAGGTCTAAAGGAAGCACAAAGAACTGCAAGGGAGCATTTCTGAGCAGCTCAGCAGAGTCAAAATAAAATATATGAGAGAGGACTTACACTGTCGGAGATCTTGTCTAGAGTTGAAGTTGGAAGTTTACATACACTTAGGTTGGAGTCATTAAAACTTGTTTTTCAACCACTCCACACATTTCTAGTTAACAAACTATAGTTTTGGCAAGTCGGTTAGGACATCTACTTTGTGCATGACACAAGTCATTTTTCCAACAATTGTTTACAGACAGATTATTTCACTTAAAGTTCTCTGTATCACAATTCCAGTGGAAGAAGCCACAGCTTGCTTTCTTCCTTGGAGTTTCCAGTCAAGTTATAAGTCAGAGAGACTGTGCACTTTGTTTATTTATATTTATTGTTTAAGCCAGTCTACAGCAAGTTTAGACCGTAATGACGGTAGTTATGTCATACTGTAGGTTAAGGGGTTAGGGTTATGGCATTTGTGCCCAACCTTCTTTGACTTGAGATCTACTTTTTAATTTGCCAGCCTGATGAGATCTACCAGTCTCTAAATCTAAACTAACCAGCAAAATGTATGAAACGCAACACATCGCTGATTATGGACCTGCTGCTATGATACCTATTTGGTACCCAAATATAATTTGGACCAATAACATGTTTTCCACAAATAAGTGCAACTCATGTAATTTCCTACCTTAGTGTGACTTTTGGCATTGGGTGGAGGCAAGTAGGTTTCATAGTCAGGGCTGTAGCAGCTTGTTGCAAGTCTCATGCAGGCCACAAGGTGGTCATCAGACATAGTAGGTCTGTACTTAGACTTTATTATCTTCATGTGAGAAAATGCAGACTCACAGAGGAAGGTGGATCCAAAAGGAGCTGATAAGTTGAGAGCACATCTTCTAATGTTGGTATAATTCTCCTCCAGCATTAGCTCCCTGAACTCTTCCTTTCTCAGTGGTTGCCCTGGATTTCAGCTGAATGTCATTTTGAAGGGTGAGAAATGTAGTTTCTGCTATTGTTGTGTCCAACTGAAAAGGTGATTCCATTTTGGATTCAATGACCTCCAGATTTATGTCTGTGCCAAACGGAAAACTCAGATACTGTAAGTGGCAATAGGCTCAAGTGATGCAAAGTCAGTGAAACGACTGTCAAATTCAGATGAGATGCTCTGGACTTGCACCACATAACATGCACTGTCAAGCTGTGCTGTGTCCTTGTCCCTGACGTTCAAGTTCTGAATGTATGTGTTGAAAGAAGTGCAGGTCCTTACGTTGCAGCTTTCTCGTGAGCAGTTGTAGTTTGCATTTAAAAGTGTTCACAGAGCTGATCATGTCGATTACGTTTGTCGTTTCCTTGCAGCTCTACATTTAATTCATTAAGCATGTAAGTTCGGTCAGTGAGAAAAGCTAAATCCAGGAGCCACTGTGTGTCCTCTAGCTGTGCATATTCTGCATGTTTGGAGACCTTGAAAAACTCCTTGATTTCAGGCATCAAGTCACTGAATCTCCCTAAAAATGTATCTCGGCTCAGCCACCTCGCATCTGTGTGCAGCAGCAGGCCTGTGTGCTCCGCTTCAGTCTCTTCTAAGTGAGCCCGAAATAGCCTCCGCTGTAGGCTTCTTGCTTGAGTAGGACACACAATCTTCATCGCAATATCCATCACCTTTTTTCATGATTAACATCTTCCTGCACAAAGCTTGTTGATAAATTACGCAGTGATAACTAAGGAAATCCGGGAAAGATTCATCCCGTTTGCACAAGGCAACGAACCCACTAATGCGGCCTACCATAGCGGATGCCCCACAGGTAGGAATGAAAACAAGCCTACAAAATGGGCATTTGGAATTTGTTAGCAAACCTCATAAAAGCTTGAAATATATATTTGCCCCTTGTGTGCTGTGCCACCAGAGACTCTGGGTTCGATCTCAGGCTCTGTCGCAGCCGGCTGCGACCGGGATTGGCGTCGCCCCATGGTTAGGGAGGGTTTGGCCGGTAGGGATATCCTTGTCTCATTGCGCACTAGCGACTCCTGTGGCGGGCCGGGCGCAGTGCACACTAGCCAGGTGTACAGTGTTTCCTTCGATTCATTGGTGCGGCTGGCTTCCGGGTTGGATGATTGCTGTGTTAAGAAGCAGTGCGGCTTGGTTGGGTTGTGTTCCGGAGGACGCATGACTTTCGACCTTCGTCTCTTCCTCGCCCGTACGGGAGTGGTAGCGGTGAGACAAGATAGTAACTACTAACAATTGGATACCACAAAATTAGGGGTAAAATGTATAAAATAATAATGATTTTTTTTTAAATGCATAACTGTGCCACATCTCCCATATCTGTGGACTCGTCAAACTGGAGGGAATAACACTTGCAGTTGTCAGTTGATTCTCAAGGTTCTCTGCTATTCCCTCACATCTTCTTGTCACCGTTTTTCTGGACAACTGAATGTCATTGATGGCAGCCTCAATAAATGCTTAATTGATTGCCTCCCCATCTTTGAATGACTTTTTATGCTTAGCAAGAACGCGACTCACACGATAAGATGTTGCCGCCTTCCCAACTGCTGCGCTGTCAGTTGATTTTTTAGTTTTTGTAACTTTCTTCTTCGTAATTCAGTCTTTGCTGGAAAATCTATTTCCTGGGTTTTGTGTGGTTTTAAACTGTTGTTCTATGTTACTTTTCTTTGGGATAACGATGCTATTTTGGCAAATGAGACACACACATTTTGAGTTTGACATGACGAAAAAATAATAATAAAATAAAATAATTATTGTGGAAATGACCCATTTTCAGTTTTTTTCTTTGTATTCTTCCCTTCACTCATTATTGGTGCTGTCGCCCACACAACTTAAGAACAATTTAACAACGAATCTGACTACAAAGTTTGCTAGCTAGCTACCTGCCTGGCATCACTGTTACCTCGACTTGGAGTTGGCGGGCGGCATCTGACCGCGCTAACTAAGCATATGTAAATAAGTGGGCAGGGACTGGTCCTATTTTACGTAAATCACGTGACTTTTCAGACATCGCTGTGAATGGAGGATTGTCGAAAAACATTAAAACAGAGATTATAGGCATTGTATGGCTGAATTTTAGTAGATATATAATCATCTCACGATCGCTTGGCAAGCACTCCACGATAGACCAGTAGATTGCGATCGACTGGTTGGGCACCCCTGGGTTAGGGGAAGGGATAGCTAACATGCTAAGTAGTTGCAAAGTAGCTAAAGAGTTGAAAGTAGTTGTAAAGTTGCTTAAATGCTAAAGTTGTCTGTGATGAGATTCGAACACGCAACCTTTGGGTTGCTAGTCGTTCGTGTTAAATATCGTACTAATTTGGGTGCCCCGGATTTATGTTTACTATGTTGCATCTATTCTTAACTGCTAAGCAGGTAGCTTAGCGGTTTAGAGTGCTATACCAGTAATTGAAAGGTTGCTGGTTCAAATCCCCAGATCAACTAGGCACTTAACCCTAATTGCTCTTATAGGTCACTCTGGATAATAGTGACTGCTAAAGGATGTAAAAGTAAAAGAAACCAGGCTGGGTAACTAGTCTGACCTAAGAACAATGTCCAATTGCTGGTACAAGTATATTGTTTTTAGAAAAGGGGCGTACCAGGGTAACCGATTATAAATGACCAAATATTTGATCAACTTACCTCATAATAATTTTAATAGAGTGACTTAAACAATGTTGATTAGCATTTTAACTCTTGTGCACCCAACATGTTCAGGAAGATATTAGGGTCACAACACCAAAACACTTCATTGCATTTTCCCCTTTTATCGACCTCACATTTCCAGGAACTGAGGATGTCCAGGAAGGACATTAATAATGGAGATGTGATAATCAAACATAGAACTGTCCTACTACTTTGACAAGTCCTTTCACACGTGGGCTATAATTGCAGCAGGGGAGTGAATGGACAGACATGTTGGACATTAGTGTGTTGCAACAACAACAATAAAACAGCTAGTCCTGCAATGTACTACACCAAGTCTTTCCAACATTCTCTCACCATGCGAAGCAGGATATTACCTTCATCAGAGAAGTTTGATGACTCATACAAACAGAAAGACCGATTTAACACATCTAAATGAATAAGGCCAGATGTCTGAAATATGCAGGCCTATTCTGTGACTGTGTCTGCCCGAACAATGTCTCTTCTACCTCCACCCAGTCAGCTAAATGGAGGCACTTTTTTAATGCTGTGACTATGATCAGATTCACAACCTCTTTAGTCTCTTTATTATTTGCCTGTTTGTAATGGAATTCCATAAATACGAGTGTGTGAGTAATCTCATACTCATACATCGATGTTTTATTTTATTTTATTTTACATGTTGCCATAATTCCTGCAACTTCAATTCGTTCATCATGACGCTATCAGGTGCGGGTTTGGGAAATCCCGGATTGTAATAACGCATTTATCATTGACGGTCTACACCTTTAAGACGTCGAAACTGTGCGTACTGGGAGTGGGCATATGTTCAACTGTAAAATCACAACAACACATCGCAATTGGGGGGTATGTGAAGAGGACTCTCTTCAGTGACCACTAGTTATAGAAAAGATTTAAAATAATGTACACCAATATTTTACCAGATTAACTGAAAAGTGAATCATACTGAAACAATATTGATGGGGAAATGCATTTGGGATAAGTTTTGCGCAATGGTCGAGCAAGCGTCTTGGTCTGCAGACGTCAACACATTTAGTGTGACAGTTTCACGAGCTGATATTTTTCGTTTTGATTTGCCTCTAGAATGTTGTGATTTAATAGTCTGACATTTATGGCAGAAATGTGTTGTGGATCAGCAGGGATACTGTGTCGGCAAAGTGTGAATATGTATTCAGTTGATTTTTATGAGTTGTGTTATGTACCACATTCTCCATTTTAACTACGTCTTCAGACAAGAACAACGACATTTATCTCATCGACACTAAAATATCTGCCGGTATCCTGCATGCTGTACTGTTGTGGAAGCAGGGACAAGGAGAAGCAGCGCTCGGACGCTGCTGAGGTGTCGAGAATTCTAGAGACAGAGAAAAACCGAAAGAACCGTGAAAGCGCACCTCAACCACTGGAAATGTACGGAATAGCGGGCATACCCGAGTTTCTACCCCCCTCTGGCGTACTCCAGCCCAGCTCAGTAATCCCACTCGAGTCTGGTGAGGTGCCTGGTTTGGGGAGTCGATTCAACAGGGGTGTGCTGAGCTTTGACTCCCCCCAGCGGAGACGAGGCCAACGGGCCCCGAAGCTAGGGCAAATAGGACGTTCGAAGAGAGGTGAGTGCGGCAGATAAAGCAAGCAAAAGATAAGGAACGAGAATTGAGACGAAAGAAACTGAAAATATAGTTGGTCTAAAATATAGTTTCATTCTAGGTTTATCGATAAAATAACTAAGTTAGTCTGACCAGAATATGTACTTATTTTAATTGTATGATTATACAGAATCAGACGAACCTTGTATGTCTTTTCTCCTGCTTTTAATATATATATATATATTTTTTTTTACAGTGGTGATAGAGGATGAGGACTTGGATGACGTCATGAACAACAATGGCCTCCCCATTTCAATCAATATCTCTCCTGTTGCCTAAACACTGTCAGACTGTCCAGACCTCAAGAAGCTATCGTGCACATTTGTGAAATTCTGAGGCGAGTACCACTTGTTCTGGACCATACCCAGTTCAGGTGCCCATTGCAAAGTTTACAATAGCAGCATGCGCATCACCAGTAGTTTAGCTCTTCCCAGAGGGAAGGTGGGTGTCCCAATGAAATAGAGAGAACACGGTGCATCTCTGCTGCGGTTCTGGTTTTGAACGGGAAGGGAGCAAGTTGGATAGATTTGGAGCCAGACAGTCTGAAACATAAGCACACACAAGAAGGCCCTACCCATCAAGACCTGGCCCTTAAAAATGAGTTGACCTATGCTTTTTCATTGTTTCACATATTATTTTGACAAAAACACTTTATTTTAGCCTTTGATGGTCGACAAAACTGTCTCGTTTTGGTGCAAGTGAAGTGTCTGTAAAATCTGTTCTAAAACATGATAGATAGATACACTGATACACTTTCATTTGTCATGCACGTCCTAATTAGAAACTTAGTAAGCCTATACCCTGCCTATGTTGTAATGTATTTCATTTTTACCATTGAGTTACTAGACAAAGGAGTTCTCACTGTGAACTAGTGAACTTCTATGTATCCCTGAATAGAGGTGTAAAGACAACTTCTTTTTTTTTGAATTAGCTTCTTATCCAATGTCCTTCACCAATCACCATAATAATCTAATCTGGTCTATAAAAAAAAAATCATATGACATTCAGACAAGTTGCCAACCTCTGCTCTTGGAGTATGGAGTATCATTCATTTTGGTGGTTCATGTAAAACCCAGTTACGAATCAGAACGATGAAGTAGATCGCAACATGGAGGAGAAATTTGGTATTTGGTGCATGACTGACCGAGCTGTGAGGAATACATTGTTTTGATATGGAACCATTGGTCAGTTTGGCTGTAAAGGTATACAGTTATATCACTAAAAGGGTTAGGCCTACTTCAACTCCAGTTACAGTAATTCAATTCTCATTAAAACAAAAATAAATTATATGCTTGGACTGATACTAAAGTGAGTGTTTGTTGTTTTTTACTCTTTGCATGAAAGAGTCTGATAAGTGGCATGTGTTATTGTAAAACCTTGATTATACTTCTTGGAATGTGATATGCTGTTGTACAGTGATAGTACCACCAGATGGAGATAAAGTCGAAGGAACACAGTGCTCTGTCCAGAACTTTTGTCTCACTCAACTAGCACAGACTTGTAATTCATTTGGAATAAAACCTGTTTGGGTAGTCTTTGGAAATGAACCTATTTTTGGGTAGTCTTTGAAAATTAACCTAAGTCACGGGATCCCTGTTGAAGACAATGAGGACATTTTTGGTTTGAGGAGAAGTGTTATTTTGGCAAAATGTGGATCTGAGAGAACTTTGTGGATGTACCCTCCCCCTACATATTTATTTGGACAGTGGAGCTAAAACATTTAACTTGGCTCCATATTCCAGCATTTTGGTTTTGAGATCAAATGTTTCAAATGAGGCGACAGTACAGAATGTCACCTCTTATTTGAGGTTATTTCAAATCAAAGTTTATTGGTTGCATACATAGATTTGCAGCTGTTATAGCAGCAGGTAAACTAGTGGTTAGAACGTTAGGCCAGTAACCGAAGGTCGCTAGTTTGAATACCAAAGCCGACAACATGAAAAAACATTTTGATGTGCCCTTGATCAAGGCACTTAATCCTAATTTGCTCCAGGGGCGCCGTACTACCAAGGCTAACCCGAGAATACAGTATATACTTAAACAGTGAGTAAACAACAGAATATGAGGTGACCCGTGTTCAATGACTCTGTAAATGGGGAATTAGTCTCAAGGTGCAGGGCAGAGTACCGGGCAGGCAGCCGGCTAGTGATGGCTGTTCAACAGTGATGACATGGAGATAAACTGCTTCTTTCAGTCTCTCGGTCTCTGCTAGAAGGGTGACTGAGGTTCTTGATGATGTTATTGGCCTTCCTTTGACACCGAGTGCAGTGGGCACCCGGTGATGCTTGCCCCCCATGATGCATTTTTTCATACATACACTATGCGACCAAAAGTACATGGACACCTGCTCTGAGAAAATCTTGTTACAAAATCAATGGCATTAACATGGAGTTGGTCTCCCCTTTGCTGCTACAACAGTCTCCACTCTTCTGGGAAGGCTTTCCACTAGATGTTGGAACATTGCTGCGGGGACTTGCTTCCATTCAGCCACAAGAGCATTGGTGAGGTTGGGCACTAATGTTGGGCGATTCGGCCTGGCTTGCAGTCGGCGTTCCAATTCATCACAAAGGTGTTCGATAGGGTTGAGGTCAGGCCAGTCAAGTTCTTCCACGCCGATTTCAACAAACCATTTCTGTATGGACCTCGCTTTGTGCATGGGGCCATTGTCATGCTGAAACTGGAGGGGCCTAGCCCGAACCATGAAAAACAGCCCCTGATCTTTAGTCCTCTTCCACCGAACTTTACAGTTGGCACTTTGCACTGGGGCAGGTAGCGTTCTTCATGCGTCCATTGGACTGCCAGATGGTGAAGCGTGATTCATCACTCTAGAGAACGTTTTTCCACTGCTCCAGAGTCCAATGGAGGCAAGCTTTACACCACTCCAGCTGAAGCTTGGCATTGCCATTGGTGATCTTAAGCTTGTGTGTGGCTGATCGGCCATAGAAACCCATTTCTTGATTTGTTGTAAAGGTGGCATCCTATGACGGTGCCACGTTGAAAGTCAGGGCTCTTCAGTAAGGACATTCTACTGCCAATGTTTGTCTATGGAGATTGCATGGTTGTGCGCTCAATTTTATATACCTGTCAGCAACGGGTGTGGCTGAAATAGACGAATCCACTAATTTGAAGGGGTGTCCACATACTTTTGGATATAGTGTATCCGTTTACAAATCAAGCACTTTATTTATCTAGTCCTCCCATCTGAAGGTGTCATAAATATTTGGACAAATTCCAAATACTATAAAGTAGTCAAACGTTTAGTATTGGGTTCCATATTCTTAGCACACAATGACTACATCAAGCTTTGAAGTTTGTTTTGGTTGCGTTTCAGATTGTGCCCAATAGAAACTAATGGTAAACAATTGTATTGTGTCATTTTGGAGTCACTTTTATTTAAAGAATAGGTTTCTGAAAACTTCTCCATTAAATGTAGATGCTACCATGGATACAGATAATGAATGAATCGTGAATAATGAGAAAGTCTGAGGAACTAGAAAAAGGGACTCCAAAAATGACAAACCATTATTTACCATTCATTTCTATTTGACACAATCTGAAACACAACCAAAACAAACTGCAGATGCATCCAAGTTTGTAGTCACAAGTGTGACATAGTGCTAGGAACAATGGGACCAAGTAAACATTTGACTACTTTAATACAAATGAATTTGTTCAAAAACTTATGACACCTTCAAATATGGGGGATTATATACACAGTGCCTTCATTTCTAAACAGTAAAACATATGAAAATACTCTAAAATAAAAAGGTGACATTCTGTACTGTCACCTCATGAAACATTTGATCTCAAATCCAAAATGCTGGAGTAATAGAGCCAAATTAATATTTTATCTTCACAGTCTAAATAAATACATATGGGAGTGTACAATATGTTATGGAAACTTGCCTAGCAAAGGGTGAGTTACAGCCAAACTGCATACAATTCTGTTGGATCAAGAAGTGCCTAAGGAATAGGTTCAGGATTGATTTTGGACAGGACATGTATATTTTTGCCTCTCTTATATCCAATGACTTGGTATTTTGTGAAAGTTTTAAAAGGACAGAATAAACTTTGTGGTAATGCTCAGTTTGTACAACACCACCCTGAAGATCTCACAAGACAACACTGCATTTCACAGTTATGAAAACTTAGGACACTAAAGAGGCCTTTCTTCTGACTCTGAAAAACACCAAAAGAAAGATGCCCAGGGTCCCTGCTCATTTGCATGAATGTGCTTTAGGCATGCTACAAGGAGGCATGAGGACTGCAGATGTGTCCGTACTGTGAGACACCTAAGACTACAGGGAGACAGGACGGACAGCTGATCGTCCTCGCAGTGGTAGAACACGTGTAACAACACCTGCACAGGATCGGTACATCTGAACATCACACCTGCGGGACAAGTACAGGATGGCAACAACAACTGCCCGAGTTACACCAGGAACGCACAATCCCTCCATCAGTGCTCAGACTGTGCGCAATAGGCTGAGAGAGGCTGAACTGAGGGCTTGTAGGCCTGTTGTAAGGCAGGTCCTCACCAGACATCACCGGCAACAACATCGCCTATGGGCACAAACCCACCGTCGCTGGACCAGACAGGACTGGCAAAAAGTGCTCTTCACTGACGAGTTGCGTTTTTGTCTCACCAGGGGCGATGGTCAGATTCACGTTTATCGTTGAAGGAATGACCGTTACACTGTGGCCTGTACTCTGAATCGATTTGGAGGTTACAGGGTCCATCATGGTCTGGGGCGGTGTGTCACATCCGACTGAGCTTGTCATTGCAGGCAATCTCAATGCTGTGCGTTACAGGGAAGACATCCTTCTCCCTCATGTGGTACACTTCCTGCTGGCTCATCCTGACATGACCCTCCAGCATGATAATGCCACTAGCCATACTGCTCGTTTTGTGAGTGATTTCCTGAATGACAGTAATGTCAGTGTTCTGCCATGGTCAGCAAAGAGCCTGGATTTCAATCCCATTGAGCACGTCTGGGACCTGTTGGATCAGAGGCTGAGGGCTAGGGCCATTCCCCCCAGAAATGTCTGGGAACTTGCAGGTGCCTTGGTGGAAGAATGGAGTAACATCTCACAACAAGAACTGGCAAATCTGGTGCGGTTCATGAAGAGGAGATGCACTGCAGAACTTAATGCAGCTGGTGGCCACACAAGATTACTTTTGATCCCCCACCCCATACAAATATTTACACATTAAGTATGCAGAAAATAAACACAGTTGACAATGAGGATGTTTCTTTTTTTGCTGAGTTTATATTACACTGGTCATCCCCAAAGCCAACATCTTTGGCCGCCTTTCCTTCCAGTTACCTGCTGCCAATGACTGGAACGAATTGCAAAAATAACTGAAGTTGGAGACTTTCTCCCTCACCAACTTTAAGCATCAGCTGTCAGAGCAGCTTACTGATCACTGCCGCTGTACACAGCCTGTGTAAATAGCCCGTGCAACCAACTACCTACCTCATCCCCATATTTGTTTTTCCTGCTCTTTTGTACATCCTCATCTGCACAGATCAAGCCAGTGTAAATTGATAAATTGTAATGTCACCACTATTGGCCTATTTATTGCCTTAACTCATTTGCACACTCTGTATACAGATTTTTCTATTGTGTGTTATTGGCTGTACTTTGTTTATCCCATGTGTAACTCTGTTGTCGCACTGCTTTGCTTTATCTTGGCCAGGTTGCGGTTGTAAATGAGAACTTGTTCGCAACTAACCTACCTGGTTAAATAAAAATATTTCAGCCGAGTTCACATCTGGTTGGTTACAAAGCAACCTAGCTAATCAGGATAGGACTAGACAAGACTTATAGCAACAGCTCTGCATATACCCAAAACCACAACTTTATTTACAGATGCCAAATCGCATAATAACTAAAATAAACTCTTAAAATAAACACACAAAAAACAAGTTGAATATTCTGAATGTGACAGAAAGGATTACAATTTTACCATCTTTGAAGCACACCTACTGTACGCTACTAGCTAATAAAACAAACAAGTACTTGACCAAAGGGAGAGTATGGAGTCAAATGTTTCACCAAATGAGTCACACCGATTTCCTTTACCACTGATAATAGCAATAACTGAACTACAGCAAATAGTCTGTCAATCTTGTAAAGATATGGAGGACTCCGTCCCAGACCTTCAAATCATACAAGTCTTGACTGGTACCTCATAGTATGTGTTGTCTTAGGCTTTGAAATAAAAATATCTAGCATAAACATTAAGTCAGAAAATAGAGTTCCCATCTGGCTCCTAGAAGATGTTGTGAGAGGTTTGACTATTGTAATGCAATACCAAATCATGGTGGCCCTTTCATCATTACAATCATCTGGCCTGTCCATGTAGCCTACAGTAATAGACATGGGAGAAAAGTGGAGTAATGGTGTGAGGGGGATATAAAACATTCTCACAGAGGCAGACGCTCACCATCTGCTCTCCCTTACAAGTAAATATCATGAGTCGTCCTCGAAAACAGTCACATAAAAACAAAAACAGCTCTTAAAATCACAGCCTTACAATATCAGTAATTGAGGGTACACCGCAGATGAAATGTTAAACATACGTAGTTCAAAAAAAGACAACGCTATCTAGGTGGACTTGGCAGAGACCAAATGACATGTTGAGTTGGACTGATGCACAGTACATGTGGGTGCCTTTCCTTCAGCCTCCAGGCAGCAGGGCAGAGAAAGAGAGGGGGGGGTCTCCTGCTCAGACGAATTCCTTGGTGCTGCTAGGGGGGCGGGTGGTGGCGATGGGGTATTTGGGTGTAGGTTTGCCCTTGGGGCATGACGCTGCGAGCATGGCACCGCCGATTATGTCCAGGAAGGCTCCAGCCCAGGCAATGAAGATGGCTAAACCAAACTCATACCTAGAGGAGAAGAGGGTTTGTGTTGGTATCAGTACAATTACATACGTGACAGAAAATGGACCGCAACTTATATCATTCACCAACTCCAAGACGGGGAGTTAATGATTCCAGGTAACTAGAGGGGCAATAAAGAACAGAAGGAGGCCATAGAGGGATTCAGCAGTACTTACTTGGAGTTGACAGGGGCGAATGGATTGTAGAACTCTTTGATGATGTTATGAGCAAACCACGAGCAGGCAATAGTTGCAGACAGAGCTATGGAGAGGGAAAAATGTTAGAGGTTAAAATATCCGACCATACAGAGAATTTAGAGCAAATGACATATCCGCCAATTTCAAGGTAACTCACATCCAATCAGCAGGATGATGCCTCCAGTCATGGTGATGCGAGACTTCTTTATTTTGTCATCTCCTCCACAGTTGCTGCACTTCATTCCCATGGTTGCCACCCCCAGTCCAGCCACAGTCACAATGATGCCCACAATCATCAGGGCACGCGTTGCCTGGAGCGCACCTGTAGAGGTGGGGAGGACAGAGTTAATACACCAGATTATCCCTTTAGGGTGATATGCCCTTCTAAACATTTTTTTCTCTTCTTCTTTTCAACAGAGACGAGTTATAGTTTATAGAGGAAGGAGAAGTACAAATGGTCTAGTGAATGAATGACCATGTTATTTGACAAATGTTTGATTTATCCACACAGACTTTAGAGGACTCTGCGACAAGTTGTTTTGGTCATAGGAATAAAAGGCTTAACTTGATTTTATAGGCATGTTTAGCTTTAATAGCCAGGTTATTAAGACCAGAAAGCAGTAGCCACTGAAACTCTTCCACACTGAACTCGTCTCTGCCTCAACCACTCTCTCCCCCAATGTAGGCAGGTGTATAACCCGGTTTTGCATGAACATTGCCATTGAGAGCTTCCGCCATTTTAAAGTTGTCAAGTGGGTGGGGAGTGATCAGACAATGATCAGAGCATAGTCTTCTTCAAAATTGCTTTGCCTAGTTTGTAAATGTCCACTGTTTAGTGGCCACAATAAATTAATGGCAAGATTTGGTTCAAAACTCCAGCACTGCAGGTGGTGTGGTAAGTCACCAATATTAGCTTCACAAACATCAAAAGAAGATGTACTACTTTTAGAATTAGATTGCGTCAATGGTGCTGCCCACGCAGTCACAGCTACAACATAGCGATCTCTATAAATCTCTATGGGTGCAACAGAAACCATATCCAACGGAAACCCTCAAGGGTGGAGTGTGTGTGGGTGGGTGATTCTCATGAAACCAGTTTAAAAAATGTCTGTAGCAAATTGAGAAACAAACCGTGATGCATCTGCAAATAATCAACTACCATTCTGGAGGACTAAGATCTCATTTTAGGGAACGTGTTATTTTAAATACACAAATGTGCCTGAATTGTACAATTTCACCTCAAATTCCCGTAAAGAGTCCAGATTAAAACTCAGGTATTTTTTTTTAACACTTTAGAAAAACCTAATTTTAATAAAACACCAAATATGTTGCTGTAGTTTGTCCATGAATCATAAAAATCGTTTACTAGTTGAAGTTTACATGAAACTAATATTTATGCCTACAAACAGTGTGAACGCGTGTCATTGCCATAACACTTAAGTTCCTGTAAAATACTCCAGTCAGTTTCTAATTCAGTTTTAGTCACCCATGATGCATCATCTAGGAGTAGCCCTTAGATGAGCACGGTGAGTTAAGTTATTTGCTTATATGCCTTGAGAATAAGGTTCTTATTCTCAAACACCACCTTCACCCCATTAAAAAGCTCAAACCGGGAAAAAGTTATTTTATAATTTCATTTGAAATATATTTTTTTTTTCAGTCTTGTGTTTAACTCAGGCCTTCTCATAATTTTGGGGGGGTATTTTCTTAAAACTGCATTGTTGGTTATGGGCTTGTAGTAAGTAAGTATTTCACTGTAAGGTTGTATTCGGCGCATGTAACAAATAACATTTGATTTGATTCATTAGGGGAGCAATATACGCATTAGAAATACGGATTTGTTTCACTTTTTTGGACTTATGTAATGAGAATTGTGGAAAAATGCATATTATCTGAATTAAAAATAAAATAAAAAAACGATGAAATAGTTACGTAAAGATCCTAATCTCAGTAATTCAAGAAGAAATTATAAAAATTACAGAATGCATCTTCATTTTTACAGTTCCGTAAGAATGACCTGTGTTTGTGTTGTATGTGTGCAACCCCTCCCTGGCTCAGTCAGCAAGTCAGGAACAGGTCAGACCAGTCTTGAGACCGGGGGAGTCGGGTTTCACTGAGGGAGACACTCCCTCTCCATGCCGCTATAAACATTTCCTTCCTCTATTGGATAGCTAGACCCTCTTACAGCAGATAGATATGGATTTTGCTTACAACTGACATTGAGCACATTCACAAGAGCCCAAATCAAAATGGCTGCCTTGAAGTCAGCAAAGTTCTCCAATATTGCATTATAACACCCCAAACAATTCAGGAACCATTTAGACAACATAGCAACAACATTTGAAACTACTATTAAAATGTGGTTGTGGTTCTGAAAAGCTCTAATCAGTATTGGCATGAGAAAAACTGTAGGCATACTCTGCAATCTTCACTTACCAGGACAACATGAGGACATTAATGTAAGCAGTTGGCACAACCTAACGCCTTATTCATATCTGGCCATATTTAATCTCCCGGCTATCAGCGCAATGAAATTGATATCAAGCTATTATTTTCTGACTTGTTACATCCGACCACTGGTTTGATAACAGTGCTTATCAGAACTGGCTTGTGTTCATGTTTGCAGATACAATAAAGCATACAAGCAAAAGAGAGAAAGCGATAAGGAGTCTAAAACAATACACCCTCATCAAAAGGTGTTGTTGATACACAAGTCAAACAAAGTACTTTAGCGCCACTAAAAAAAAACTACCATAAACAGTCTAGGGAACTCAAGCAGCCGGAAGTCTGGGAGCATAGGGAACTTCACAGGTGTACCATAGGTGAAGTGTCAGAAGACATGAGTGGACTAGATGGCACACCCGCAGTAAGCCACACACTTAACTCTACATCTAGACAGCACAGGGTGTATACTGATGAAGAGTAATGGAGGACACATTCTTACATTGCAATATAGTGGATAGAGAAAAGACCATAGAATGCATTTACATTTTGCAAGACTAATTGATAAGATAAAGGATCAAGCAATTTAAAAATCAGAGGGAAGTGGTCAGTAAGTGTACTGTAGTCAGAGGCTAACATGTAGCTGTAGCTCCATGTCTAAAATATTGCAATGTCATGATTTACAGTGTTTTGGTATAGGCTAATCATATTCTAACACGCCCAGACATTTATCTGAAGAGACCGTGCAGAGGAAAGGCTGTAAAAGTGAGCGGGCTATTGAAAAACAAGGGACGAGCAGGTGTACGATTACCCTTGGACACTGCGTTGAGTACTAATTCTCCCCATAATACAACAGGGCCCGGTTTCCCAAAAGTATCTTAAGGCTAAATTCATCGTTATAACCTTTGTCGGAGCATGCGCTGTTTCCCCAAAACCATCGTTATTAAGTTAAAACATTGGTAATCAAATGCCTGCCTCGCCACTCGTAGAACAGCGAAGTGCACAATTAGATGCTTTTTTTTTTTAATCCTCCCGCGTCACTACATAACGCTAGACATGACTCAGTCCCTCTGAAAGCCGATAACTTCAGAACAAAGTTGACAAAGTCACAAATGTCTTCGCAAAGATGCTTCAAATTAGGCTAATGTAAACAGTAGGCTATCGGTCCATTTATCATATTGAAGCGCCATCACTTTAGGGAAACCCTGGCCCTGATCATTATCAGATCATACGCCTACTAAATTGATCTTGGTCTTTAGTGGGGTAGGATGAAAAAGGAGAACATTGCTGCCAGTTTTATTCAATATAGGTTATAGAATGTATAATGTGTGGTCCTTGCTAACAGTTCCCTGTGCGCGCAGTTTCATACAGTGCCATCCCTGCATATTGAGTCTCTTCACTGGCGTGTTGACGAAACAGAGCACGATAAACGTGATATTTACCCCCATGCCTGCAGCTTGCACACCCTCGATCACCAACTTGGTTTCAGTATTTCATATGTAAATCCAAGACACTCCATTTAGTATGATATATTACGTTTCGAATAGTATGTATTAATTTGTGGATGTCCATTACCCATTTCATATGGCATGTTACAAATCGCAAGCTGTACAATATTCCAATTTGTTGTGGCAAATGTTAACCAGCTCCTCGGGGTTCGGGTTTAAGATTAAAAGTGAGGGGAAAGGCTAGCCAACATGTTAAGTATACTGAACAAAACATGTAAAGTGCTGGTCCCATGTTTCATTAACTAAAAAAAGATCCCGGAAATTTGACTTACGCACAAAAAGCTTCTCATTTTGTGCACATCCCTGTTCATGAGCAGTTCTCTTTTGCCAAGATTATCCATCCACCTGACAGGTGTGACAAAGACGCTGATTAAACAGCATGATCATTCAGAACTTGCAACCCCCCCCCCGCACATTTTCCGGGTGGCGCACGCATTATCTTCATTGTCGTTTTCCTTCCTAACAATAGCTTTTGACATGTGCGTTGCCATCAAAGCAAGTGCCTTATTATGTTATCATTCTAATTTCTGTATATTGGTGTTGTCACTTCTATTGTAGCACACCATATGTTTGGAGAATAATGTGTTTTCAAGTAATGTTGACAAATCTTGCATTCCGATTCTTGCATAGATTGTAATGGACACGTGTGTAAAATACTTTGAAGGTTGTACGAATTATGATGAGCTAATTAACAGCCATGTTTGTTGACATCATACAAAGCATTCTGATTGTCACAAACTGTCAGACCAAAGATGTATAACAAAATGAGGTGAAGGTAAGTGAATGATGGTAGATGATATACCCCCTTCAACATGCATGCTACAAACAGACCCAAATCATTTGCATAAAAAGTCATTCATTCAGTGGCCTGTGTTTGATTATATCCCCAGATTGCTGTATTCTCAGAGGTTAGATAGTGAACTGAAAGTGAGATTAAAAATTAAATATATCAACCCCATAGAGAAAGGGATAAAAAACATTTTAATTTTAAGATGGATGGCACGCAGAGGGTCTGAGTTGAATAGTGAATGGACAAAGCAACCAAAAGTTTACAATTGAGCATGGACACTAAATATGAGTCATAAATCCAACAACAACGTGTGTCAATTGCATAATATTATCAGGTTTCCAATAATGCATGGAGCATGCTAGCCCTCGTCATGAATCTGTTCCATTAAATTACACAAGTGTCAAAGAAGGAATCTTCTGTAGGGGGCAGTTTTGCTAAGAGAAGCGATGCTCGGTCTGAACATTAACACGCATCGCTTGCAGTAGGTTTTGGGAGCATAAGGACATTTTATAAATCGGTGCGAAATTATTTTCAAAAACAAAAAAAAAAGGTTAAATTCATACACCTTTACAAGTTTAGGTTTCCCTCACGACCATAGTTCTAAGTTACAACGCTTGTTTACCGAAAACAAATATTTGACTATCTGTGCTAATTATCTGTCTCTGAACACCTGTGTGTAAACGAGAGGCCAGCCATTTTTGGTCAATGAAAAATAGGGTCTGCGGCAAGTGTTAAGTATACAGTAAGTGTGTAGTTTGCATTTCTGAAGTTGATATGGAAGTAGAGGAATTTGTGTTTCTAGAACCATAGCGCAATTAAATCAATTCACGTTTAGATGGAGTATTTGGCAGGTTTGGCCTCGAGCCAATTCGCCCTTTAAAAACAGAACATGTAAGACTCCTCTAAGGTTTAACGTTAGTTTCCTTTAGTCCAATATTGGGCAAGGTGCATGCCTCATCCACAGCGCAAATTCCGTCGCCTTCAACGTTCATACAGCATGTTCAACATAATACGTTATATTGCACTCATAGCTCTAAGATCCATACAGGGGCAAGGCAAACGTTCAATACACACACGTTTATATATTAAAACAAATTCATTAGCCTACTTACTGTCAAGTTGCAGAATTGAGTCGTAGACTTTGCATTGGATCTGGCCGGTGCTCTGAAATGCACAAGACATCCATAATCCCTGGTACATAGACACTGCTGTGATGATGTTGTCCCCGACATAGGCGGACATCTTCCACTGGGGCAGGATTGTGCCTACAATTAACCCGATCAGACCTAGTAGCGACAGGGCAAACCCCAAAATCTGGAGTCCCGAGTTGGCCATTATGAACTTCTTGAATCAAACTGAGTTTTAGGAAAGTCACTGTTCTTGTAAAACCTGTAGAAAGTCTAATTGTTTTGTAGGAACAAAAAAATAAATGACCGTCCACCTGGTTGAGACTAGCAGTCCTCCACGCGTTCACCCAATCTTAAAAAAAGAAGCTGTTGTTGTAAAATTGTTTTAGAAAGTAGTCTGCGAAATATAAACCCAATTTGGTAGTTTTGCCTGTAAAATGCAAAAGGGACTATTTCTCAGACACCTGTTGAATAGCCGCACCTTCGATATAATGAGGATTTGTCTGCGAATGGGCGTTTTTTAAAGTAGCTTCCTCCTCACAAGGGGCGGGGGACGCGCACAGTTTCGAGTCATCAACAGGTATCTTGAAGACCTGAGGTTTCATGATGTCATGGTATCAGTCACTGCAGAATAGACGCCATCGCAATCTTTTTTTTAACGAATGCGATAGGGCGAATTTAGTGCATTTCTTGTATTGTTTTCCATAAATCAATGGCTGCAACTCCTGTGCGCAGACATAGGCTAGCGAGGACATATCCCAGGGCACAATGAATGATATTTTCCAGTTTGCCATTTAGCTTAAAGTAATGGGATATTTTTTCTCTCCACTGCATTGGATGACGAAAGATGCCTCCAGAGAACACTGTTTGCATGGAGATGGTGAGTTTATCGACCCAAAACATCCCATACTGAAACTTAATATTTGAAATACATATATGTAATATATGTACTAGAATTTTAAATAAATATATATAAATACATTTATTACTCATGTCACATATATTTCATAAATATATTTTCTTAAATTCCATTTTGCCCATCTAAAAAAATATACGTTGTAATATTTGACATATGTACATATATTTACATGTATTACTAATCCATATGTGGTAATATGCATTTTACATACATGTATTATTCAGATAATTATTGACCATATATGCAAATGTGCAGGCTAGAAATACATGTTGACAACATGCTGTGGTAGCTAGCAAAATATATTCCAAAATATATTTCATAAGTATATGTTGACATTTATTTTTATGAAATACAAGATGTATACATTTACCTTAGATACAGTAGTTAGGCAACATTCAAATGCAACGCATAACACAAAAAGTTCAACACTATTACACAATAGCATGCTGTAGTATACTTTGAAAAGTTTTAATAAATGACTCATGACTGACAACTAAAGGAGTGCTTTTAATAATCTTTATTTTCAGCTCAAATAACTTGGTCCATTGTTGAATTGTGGCATAGGAGTCACTGGAAGGTTGCATCTGGATAAAAATTTTAAAAAAGTACAAATTACCTCTGTGCACTTCTCATCTGTATTTGAAAATAAGGTATTTAAAGATCAAATTGATATTTACAATGCAGATTCCTTCTCCTGGTCCATTACCAGACTAAGGTTGCGTTCGTATTTTCACTCTGGGGTGCCAGAGTGCGCTCAGAGTGCGCTCTGGACATTTCTAATTTAGAACGTTGTCAGATTGTAAATTAGTAAATTCAGAGTGTTTTGCTCTCGGATTGTTCAGAGCGCACACTGGACGCTCTGGCGGAGGAGAAGGGTTGATCTGATCGTTCTGACCTCACAACGGCAGTCAAGCAAACTGGCTAACTACTTCCAGATATAAATGAGAGAACACCTCACTCTGACCATTTTACTCACCCTAGCAGAGCTGGTTAGGCAGTGTTCATGTTACCCAGAGCTTTGATGACTGTAACTGTGCGAATGGCAACAATTGAAATATGTTTTTTTTTGCCGACGTTTACTGACAACGGCCATATTCAACGGGTGTTGAGAGTTCGTAAATGTATCAGTTATCAGTTATTCTGCTCTCTGGCACACTGAGACGAAAGTGCTCTGAAATCGGAGTAGATAGCCAGAGCAAATTTACGAACGTGCCCTAAGTTAACAGTTACCCTGTGGATAATGCAGAGGCGGAGAGTCAGTAAAACATTTCTAAAAGATGAAGAATAAGGTGTTAATGTTCATGAACACATTTGTATTTAATTGGGAACTAGCTAGCTAAAAGAAACAAAATAATAACTTATATTGGCTGAGGTCTATGCATAGGCCGTTGATCCTTCAAACCAGAAGGATCCACTGCAGGGAAAAATATGATTATTTTTTGCTCGAAATAATCATATTTTTCCCTGCAGTGGATCCTTCTGGTTTGAAGGATCAACGGCCTATGCATAGACCTCAGCCAATATAAGTTATTATTTTGTTTCTTTTAGCTAGCTAGTTAGTTACAGTCATAACATTTGATCTTTAAATACCTTATTTTCAAATATAGATGAGAAGTGTAGCTAGCGATGTTGCTGTCAGAGAAACCCCAGATAGAACAAGGAGCTAGGATTAGTTGTGAAAATCTTTGGAGAAACCCAGCCCTCACTATAAAGCTATGTAGCTAGCTAGCTAGTAACAAGCAACACATTGCTTGGCAGGCATCATTTAATGAAAGGCCTAACCCAACTAAAATGTTTTGTATTGTTACCCTAATGTTTGAGTGTCCAGTTTTCCTTTAGTTAGGGGAGCATTCCATCTATGTTAGCAAAAACCTTCTGAGAACCTTTTTAGAATGTTTGATGTTAAAGTTAGGAGAACATTCCCTTAATATCAAGCATAACTTACCTAGAACGTGGTTACAATGGCCTCAGAATATACAACATTAATGTTTATGGGACATTGCAAGAACATTCATGTCTCCAGTTTTCTGAGGGTTAGAACAATAATCCATCAACGTCACATCAAACGTACACAAAAAATGGTTTCCATGTTCTCAGAATATAAGATTAGAATGTTCTAGACATGTTAAATGAGAACATGTATGTTTGGTGGGAATTTGATGGAATATTCTCCTAACCCACAGAAAACTGGACACATTAATGTTCTAGTGAGACTCTTAGAGGAACATTCTCTAAATTTGTGGCAACGTTTGATGTCATGATTATTTGCATCAATCCAGCTGCCATTTATTTTGCAAACTCCATCACGTGAGCTACAGAAAATGTAACTACATAAATTTCTTTGATTTTTCCCAGACCTTAAAAGTTGACTACAAATGTGGTTCTAGCATTGTTGTGGACTTAGAACATCCATTTTTTAAATTAAAAAGTGTAACTTTGAGAGCAAAAACCTGAAAAAATGGGGGAATTGCTGACAAATTTGACACGCTCATTTATCTACATGACAAAAAGTATGTGGACACCTGCTCGTCGAACATTTCATTCCAAAATCATAGGAATTCATATGGAGTTGGTCCCCGTTTTGCTGCTATAACAGCTTCCACTCTTCTGGGTAGGCTTTTCACGAGATGTTGGAACATTGCTGCAGTGACTTGCTTCAGTTCAGTTGCAAGAGGATTAGTGAGGTCGGGCACTGATGTTGGGCAATTAGACTTGGCTCACAGTCAGCATTCCAATTCATCCCAAAGGTGTTCGATGGGGTTGAGGTCAGGGCTCAGTGCAGGCTAGTCAAGTTCTTACACACTGATCTCGACAACCATTTCTGTATGAACCTTGCTTTGTGCACAGGGCCATTGTCATGCTTAAACAGGAAAGGGCCTTCCCTAAAATGTTGCCACAAAGTTGGAAGCACAGAATCGTCTAGAATGTAATTGAATGCTTTGGAAGTTACGATTTCCCTTCACTGGAACTAAGGGGCCTAGCCTCAACCATGAAAAACAACCCCAGACCATTATTCCTCCTCCAGCAAACTTTACAGTTGGCACTATGCATTGGGGCAGGTAGAGTTTTCCTGGCATCTGCCAAACCCAGATTTGTCCGTCGGACTGCCAGATGGTGAAGCGTGATTCAGCACACCAGAGAATGCAATCCACTGCTCAAGAGTCCAATGACGGTGAGCTTTACACCACTCCAGCCGACGCTTGGCCATGCGCATGGTAATCTTAGGCTTGTGTGCGTCTGCTCAGCCATGGAAACCCATTTCATGAAGCTCCCGACCAACAGTTCTTGTGCTGACGTTGCTTCCAGAGGCACTTTGAAACTTGGTAGGGAGTGTTGCAACTGAGGACAGACGATTTTTACGCATTATGCGCTTCAACAC
This sequence comes from Oncorhynchus tshawytscha, assembly GCF_018296145.1. Lineage (NCBI taxonomy): Eukaryota > Metazoa > Chordata > Actinopteri > Salmoniformes > Salmonidae > Oncorhynchus > Oncorhynchus tshawytscha. Next base: position 10,485,099 of record NC_056458.1, on the reverse strand, counting down.
TCGGCGGTCAAGGGGCTTGTGTGGCCTACCACTTCGTGGCTGAGCCTTTGTTGCTCCTAGACATTTCCACTTCACAATAACATCACTTACAGGCAGTTCTAGCAAGGCAGAAATTAGACTAACTGACTTGTTGGAGAGGTGGCATCCTATGACAGTGCCACATTGAAAGTCACTGAGCTCTTCAGTAAGGCCATTCTACTGCCAATGTTTGTCTATGGAGATTGCATGGCTATGCGATCCATGTAAAACACCTGTCAGCAACGGGTGTGCCTGAAATAGCTGAATCCACTAATTTGAAGGTGTCCACATACTTTTGTATATATAGTGTATTTCAGTAGTAAGTCTACCATTACCTACTTGCACAGTACAGCTTGGGTTTGCCTGAATGTGAAATACTAATATGGGATTAATCATTTTAGGTCATTCAGAGTACGTAACTGTTTTTCATATAATTTTTCACACAGGGCGCCTTTCCTTTGAACCGTTTGTGAAATGTTTGGTAAATTTGACTATTCACACTTCTCCAGGCACCACAACACCACTGACTAGAGTAAAATAGCAGCCTATGTTTTATTATGTTTGTAACTGGGGTTGTTTTTGTTCCTGCATGTCTCTCTTTCTCAATATCATGTCACTAAACAATTCTTTAATACAAGGTAACACAACATTCAAAGACGAGGTACGTTATTTGCATATAAGAGTAGGATAATGAATACACCCTAGGCAAAGACCATGGCAGAGACTGACCTGGGGTGTATTCATTACATCTTACAATGGAAAACGTTCACTGTTTAAGAACATAAGCAAATGGAACCAAATGGGGAGGGACCTATATGAATTTGTCCAATAGAAACTCTTGTTTTCATTGCAAAACGTTTTCCATTTGGGGTAAACAGTATTTGTTGCAAAACGTTTCGCAACAGACAGAATCAGACTAATGAATACACCCCTGGTGTGCCACCCAAAGCACAAGAATTTAGCAAGCAAACGTACAGGAGGGATACAACTTAATCACCCTAAAGACGTGTTGCCCCAAGCCAGGATTAATGAGAACACAGTTCATGTTGAAGTTGTGGAGAATACCTTCCAATCACCAGTGGTTTAAAGTACTTAAGTATAAATACTTTAAAGTACTACTTCAGTTGTTTTGGGGGGTATCTGTACTTTACGTTATTATTGAAATGTTTGACAACATTTGCTTCACTACATTCCTAAAAAAGATGATGTACTTCTTACTCAATACATTTTCCCTGACACCCAAAAGTACTCCTTACATTTTGAATGCTTAGCAGGACAGGAAAATTGTCAAATTCACGCACCAATCAAGAAAACATCCCTGATCATCCCTACTGCCTCTTATCTGGCGGACTCACAAAACACAAGCGCTTCGTTTGTAAATGATGTCTGAGTGTTGGAGAATCCCCTGGCTATCCTTAAATGTTTTAAAATGAAAATACATTTGGCCATCTGGTTAATTAATTAATATAAGAAATGTGAAATTATTTATGTTGCTTTTGATACTTAAGTATATTTTAGCAATTGCACTTAGTTTTGATACTTAAGTATACAGTTGAAGTCGGAAGTTTACATACACCTCAGCCAAATACATTTAAACTCAGTTTTTCACAATTCCTGACATTTAATCGGAATAAAAATTCCCTGTCTTAGGTCAGTTAGGATCACCACTTTATTTTAAGAATGTGAAATGTCAGAATAATAGTAGAGAGAATGATTTATTTCAGCTTTTATTTCTTTCATCACATGGGGGTCAGAAGTTTACATACACTCAAATAGTATTTGGTAGCATTGCCTTTATATTTTTTTAACTTGGGTCAAACGTTTCGGGTATCCTTCCACAATAAGTTGGGTGAATTTTGGCCCATTCCTCCTGACAGAGCTGGTGTAACTGAGTCAGGTTTGTAGGTCTCCTTGCTCGCACACACTATTCCAGTTCTGCCAACACATTTTCTATAGGATTGAGGTCAGGGCTTTGTGATGGCCACTCCAAGCTTTAACTTCCTGACTGATGTCTTGAGATGTTGCTTCAATATATCCACATAATTCCTCATAATGCCATCTATTTTGTGAAGTGCACCGGTCCCTCCTGCAGCAAAGCACCCCCACAACATAATGCTACCACCCCTGTGCTTCACGGTTGGGATGGTATTCTTCAGCTTGCAAGCATCCCCCTTTTTCCTCCAAACATAAGGATGGTCATTATGGCCAAACGGTTCTATTTTTGTTTCATCAGACTAGTTGTCATTTCTCCAAAAAGTATGATCTTTGTCCCCATGTGCAGTTACAAACCGTAGTCTGGCTTTTTTACGGCGGTTTTGGAGCAGTGGCTTCTTCCCTGCTGAGCAACCTCTCAGGTTATGTCGATATAGGACTTGTTTTACAGTGGATATAGATACTTTTGTACCTGTTTCCTCCAGCATCTTCACAAAGTCCTTTGCTGTTGTTCTGGGATTGATTTGCACTTTTCGCACCAAAGTACATTCATCTCTAGGACACAGAACGCGTCTCTATCCTGAGCGGTATGACGGCTGCGTGGTCCCATGGTGTTTATACTTTCGTACTATTGTTTGTACAGATGTATGTGGTACCTTCAGGCATTTGGAAATTGCTCCCAAGGATGAACCAGACTTGTGGAGGCCTACAGTTATTTTTCCGAGGTCTTGGCTGATTTCTTTTGATTTTCCCATAATGTCAAGCAAAGAGGCACTGAGTTTGAAGGTTGGACTTGAAATACATCCACAGATACGCCTCCAATTGACTCAAATTATGTCAATAAGCCTATCCGTAGCTTCTAAAGCCATTAAATAATTCTCTGGAATTTTCCAAGCTGTTTAAAGGCACAGTCAACTTAGTATGTAAACCTCTGACCCACTGGAATTGTGATACAGTGTATTATAAGTTAAATAAACTGTCTGCAAACAATTGTTGGAAAAATGACTTGTGTCATGCACAAATGAGATGTCCTAACCGACTTGCCAAAACTATAGTTTGTTAACAAGAAATTTGTGGAGTGGTTGAAAAACAAGTTTTAATGACTCCAACCTAAGTGTATATGTACTTCCGACTTCAACTGTATTTAAAAAAAATACTTTTACTCAAGTAGTATTTTACTGGGTGACTCATTTTCTGTGAAGGTATCTTTACTTTTACTCAATTATGACAAATGGGTACACCATTCTACTTCCTGATGAAGCAGGTTCTAAACTACAGGACTGCTTTGCTAGCACAGACTGGAATATGTTCCGGGATTCTTCCGATGGCATTGAGGAGTACACCACATCAGTCACTGGCTTCATCAATAAGTGCATCGATGACGCTGTCCCCACAGTGACTGTACGTACATACCCCAACCAGAAGCCATGGATTACAGGCAACATTCGCACTGAGCTAAAGGGTGAAGCTGCCGCTATCAAGGAGCGGGACTCTAACCAAAAAGCTTATAAGAAATCCCGTTATGCCCTCCGACGAACCATCAAACAGGCAAAGCGTCAATACAGGACTAAGATCGAATCGTACTACACTGGCTCCAACACTCGTCAGATGTGGCAGGGTTGCAAACTATAACAGACTCCAAAGGGAATCACAGCCGAGAGCTGCCCAGTGACATGAGCCTACCAGACGAGCTAAATAACTTCTAAGCTCGCTTCGAGGCAAGTAACACTGAAACATGCATGAGAGCATCAGCTGTTCTGGATGACTGGGTAATCAAGCTCTCCGCGGCCAATGTGATTACGACCTTTAAACAGGGCAACGTTCACAAGGCCGCAGGGCCAGATGGATTACCAGGACGTGTACTCCGATTATGCGCTGACCAACTGGCAGGTGTCTTCACTGACATTTTCATCCTCTCCCTGTCCGAGTCTGTAATACCAACATGTTTCAAGCAGACCACCATAGTACCTGTGCCCAAGAACACTTAGATAACCTGCCTAAATGACTACTGACTTGTAGCACTCATGTCTGTAGCCATGCAGTGCTTTGAAAGGCTTGTCATGGCTCACATCAACACCATTATCCCAGAAACCCTAGACCTACTCATATTTGCATAACGTCAGGGGCGGAGCTAGCATGTTGGAGTGAACGGCTGTGCGTGAGAGGCTCCTGCAACTTTTTTGCGAAATAATCTAATTTAACCTACTTTATGGCACTTTATGGCCTACTCCCCACTAAACAACGAGACAGACATGGCGGGTTGCACATGCAACAATGTGACACTTACAGAACTTACCCGGGTTTTGGGGGAGCTACGTGTTGCTATAGCTGAGGATCTTAAGGCCACTATTGCTGAACTGGACACCAAAATCGAGAGCATCATTCGAACAGTCGCTTCACATGGCCAGAGTATTGTGGACCTTGAGAAAGCTTCTGAATTCAACGCTGGTAGGATCGACGAGTTAGAGAAGCTATGCACGTCATTGCAGGATAGTGTGCAGAGGCTTTCTGTGAAAGTGGTGGACCTGGAGGGCCGATCCAGACGTAATAACCTTTGCGTTGTTGGTCTGGCAGAGGGGGTAGAGGCGGGCTCTCGCCCCACCGACTTCTTCGCCAAGCTATTGAAGGATGCAATGGGATCGGATGTTTTGGATTCGGATCCCCAGCTAGACCATGCACATCACTCCCTTGACCCAGTGCCTGGACCGGGCCAACGTCCTCGCCCAGTAATCATCTGTTGTCACAGTTTCAAGACCAAGGATCTTATCGTGCGTGAAGCTCGAATGAGGGGCAACCTGTCACATAAAGGGCACCCATTCCGTGTCTATGAGGATTATGCGCCCGATGTGGCAAAGCACTGCGCCGACTACAGAGATGTCATGACCAAACTCGACAAACTCCATCTTCGCCCAGCCTTGCTCTTCCCTGCAAGACTAAGAATTACCCCGCCTTCCAGTGAGAAGATTTGGATCTCCTCGGTTTTGGACGCAGAGAAGTTAATCCGGGGATATACACCAATCCCCCGTACAGGGTAGAGTGCCTTGTCATTGTGTGTTTGGGTCTGCTCATGGACTCGAATCCATACTATACCATATTGGGTGAAACCGTATTAAACGGGCTCAACAAGGGACGCTGAGCCGACCAATGGATGACGGTCAGAGCTCTCATTTAACGTTAAACTCACTTTCATCCCGGCTGTGCTCAGAGTGATGCATATTTTTACTTCCAGGTTTGATCACTGACACCTTCGGATGGATATACTTGTATTCCCCCATTTTTGTTTTGTATCGTTATTTATTTTACAATCCTTACATTATTCTTACTACCATACCATTTATTTATTGCTTGCAGGGGACTGGGGGTGATGGTTGGGAAGGGGCAGACGCAGACACCTGGTTAGCAAGTTGATGTTTTGTGCCGTTCTGCCTTTGTCTAGCCGTAGGCCGCTCTCCCGACTAGAGTCCCACCAGCCCCCTGTAGTGCTTGTGTCTGTGTAGGTGTGAGTACATATAATTACTATTTGTATTTTATTATTATTTTCTCTTAGCATTTTAGTATTATGTATGTGTATATTTTAAATCAGTGTAGATTGTTATTCTGGGGTATGAATGTTTGTATGTGTATATGTGCATATGGATGTATATACATATTCTTTTAATATATATTTTTATATATGATTTTTTTGTGTGGGTATGTATGTATGTATGTATGTATGTGTATATGTGTATATGTGTATATGTGTATGTATATGTATGTGTATATGTATGTGTGTGTATGTATGTGTTGGTATATATATATGTATGTTAATTTAGCAAATCCTTAACTGTGTGCTAGACCCATATTTGGATCGATCATCTACCCGGCGAACCCCTACCTCCCATTCAAGCGAATTCTTGAATACCTACATAAAAAATTCTAACTTATTTGATATAAGGAGGATCGCTAACCCTACGGGTAGGGAATACTCCTTTTACTCTCATGTTCACAATGTTTACACTCGAATTGACTACTTTTTGTTGGATGCTAGACTACTCCCCTATACCTGTGATGTGAGGTATCATGATATTATAATCTCGGACCACAGTCCACTCACATTTTCCCTGAGATTGAGTGACATTGTACCAAACGAGAGGGTCTGGAGGTTGAATCTTCAGCTCCTCACAGAACCAACATTCTGTGAATATCTTAAAGACCAAATTACATTTTTCTTTGATACCAACAACAACACAGGGACTTCCCCAGCATTATTGTGGGAAACACTGAAGGCTTATCTGAGAGGCTGTATCATCTCCTTTCAGGCTGACAGGAGTAGGCAAAACAGAGGAAAACTGGAAGAACTGGAGGGACAAATTCCCTTACTGGATAGGGAGAATGCTAGCCATCCATCTATGGAGAAACATAAAAAAATTACCTCTTTAAAATTTGAATATAATCAGATTCTCTCAGCTAAAATTGCTAAATCTTTTCTCCATGCCAAGCAAAAATATTTTGAGTTTGGTGACAAACCACACAAATGACTCGCCAGACAACTTCAAAAAAATGTGAGTGACCGAATGATTCACAAAGTTAAATCTGCATCTGGGGAATTACTCTCTTCCCCCAAAGACATCAATGACAGATTCCGTCAGTTTTATGAGACTCTATATACATCTAAAGCGGACCCTAACCCCTTAATTATGCAAACATTTTGGGAGGACTGTAATCTTCCTACCCTGAACCAGGAAGATTCTAACTTCCTGAATAAGAAAATATCTCGATGAAATTCGAGAAACAATTAAATCTCTAAAGAGTGGCAAGACCCCGGGCCCAGATGGATACCCTGGTGAATTCTATAAAACATTCAGCAACATGCTCTCTCCCTACCTGCACAAAATTTTGGTTCAGGCCAATGAGGATGGAGCTCTCCCTTCTACTTTGGACGAAGCGTTCATTACAGTTATACATAGGAAGGGTAAAGATCCAGAAGAGGTAGGGTCATACAGACCAATATCTCTCCTTAATACAGACCAAAAGATTTTAGCAAAAACTCTGGCTAACAGGCTTAGCACTTTAATTGGCAAATTGGTCCATTCGGATCAGACCGGCTTTATCCCTAACAGAAACTCATTCTTCAATCTCAGGCGCCTCTTCAATATTATGTATTCTCAGAGGTTACCCAACGTGGACCTTGCCGTCATATCTCTTGACGCCGAAAAGGCCTTTGACCAAGTTGAGTGGCCCTATCTATTCAAGGTCCTACAAAAATTTAATATTGGAGATGGGTTCATAAATTGGATCCAGCTTTTATATAGGAACCCCTGTGCCAGAATACTCACTAACCAATCATTGTCGCCCCGATTTAACCTTTACAGGGGGACAAGGCAGGGTTGTGCGCTTTCGCCTATGCTCTTCACCCTAATTATCGAACCGCTCGCTCAGACGATTAGATCTCATGCAGCAATACACGGCTATAATACAAAAGATACTCTAAATAAGATTTCCCTATATGCAGATGACATCCTCCTCTATGTAACAGAACCCCAGGCTAGTATCCCAGCTATTCTTGATGTGATCAATTTGTTTGGTACCTTCTCGGGATACAGAATAACTTGGAACAAGAGTGAATTAATGCCCATACGGTCGCAAAACACCTCCTGGCTAGAACATCTCCCATTTAAGTTATCTTCAGAAAAATTTACCTGCCTAGGAATTGTAGTTACCAAACAATACTCCTTACTATTTAAAGAGAATTTCCCCTCTCTGATACAAAAACTCAAGGCAAACATACTCTCCCAACAAGAAGAATTAATGCCATTAAAATGGTCTTCCTCCCACAACTGTTCTACCTATATCAGAACATCCCAATATTCATACCTAAATCCTTTCATAAACAACTGGACTCAATTATCAATCCTTTCATCTGGGATTATAAAACACACAGGATAGGTAAAAAACACCTCTGTAAATCCAAGATGGAAGGAGGATTGTCTCTCCCAAATTTTATATTTTATTACTGGGCCGCTAACCTCTGTGCTGTTACGTTTCTGCTGGATGACGCACTTCCGTCATCCAGCTGGCTTAGTATGGAGCGTGAGGAGTGTCACCCCTTCTCTATTGGCGCTGTGATTTTGTCGCCTGTCAATCTGGAGTTGTCAATTTATTGTAACAATCCTATTATACATAGCACAGTCCGAATCTGGAAGCAAATTAAAGTCCACTTTGAGCTTAGACCAATGTCATTCATGCTCCCTGTCGCCAGGAATCCCTCCTTTGCCCCTTCTAACGTTGATAACACCTTTGAGCGATGGGGAGAGTTGGGGATACGTACCATAGGGGATTTATACATAGAAGGTACCTTTGCTTCCTTTGAGTTGCTGAGGGAAACTTATAATCTTCCCAGAAGTAATTTTTTCAGATACCTACAGAGACTACGTTAGAAAACACCTCCCAACATTTAGGAATGCTAAACCTTCCATGTTTGACGGATGCATAAAAATATGCCCCACCTCAGATAAACTGATATCGCGTCTATATGATGCTTTTCAATCTGTTAGCACAGCTTCTACAGATGCCATCAAGGCAAAATGGGAGGAAGAACTAGGGACTGACATCTCGGTGGCAGACTGGGAAGAGAGCTTGGAGTATATCCACACATGCTCCATTAATTCCAGACATCGTCTCATACAATTCAAGGTATTACACAGATTACACTATTCCAAAACTAAACTGCATGATGAATGAATATGGATGAATGAATGCACACAGAAATATATAAATCATTATTTAAATAATGAATCCCACTTTCATTGTTTTTATTAATTCATATTATTTCTTTCTTTATTTATTTATGTATTTCTTCCTCCAATATGACAATGAAGGGGTATCAAGGAAACTTATGTGGGTGGTATCTAACACAACATTGGTTGATCAATGTCATGGCGCATTACTTGATTGTGTTTGCCTGGGCTGCATTCAGTATGACAGAATGGTGTTCAATGTTTAATACAATGGAAATGGTACTGTACTGAATTACCCACTGGTGTGCTGCACGAATTCTGTGACAATGGTCCCACCTATATTAATCAGGCCACACCTCGCCAGCACTTTCAAGTCTCTGGCTACCGCTCGCCTAATTGAAGCCATACTACTTACCAGGATAACTGGGCTGCTATAGTTATCTACCTGTTGTACATCTCTCAAGTGTGTAGTTTGATTATTTACTTTTCAGACCATCAGAGCCAGATAAACGCAATGGTGGGTTAGATACCACCCACATACATTTGATTGACACCACCTCATAATCATATTGGAGGAATAAATAAATATATATGAATAAAATGAATGAAAGTGTGAATAATTAGATAGATAAAGAACTGGATCAGCTAGAAAACAAATCAAGACAAAACAATATGAGAATATTGTCCCTACCGGAAGTCAAGGAAAAAGGCGACCTTTCCACCTATATGATCAAGCGGATATCGGAGGAGCTTGGTGTGGATGTATCACCAAAGGAACTGGAGTGATGCCATCGGTTTAGCATGAAGCAGAAGAATGCACTCCCAGGAATCCTAGTTCCACAATAAATGCTTGATTTGTTCGATAATGTCCATTATTTATGTACAAGAAGCTAGTTTTGTTAGCGCGTTTAGTACACAAATCCAAACGCTCGTGCAGGTTCATCCGAACGTCGGACGAAAACTTCAAAAAGTTATATTACAGGTCGAAGAAACTTGTCAAACTAAGTATAGAATCAATCTTTAGGGTGTTATCATAAATCTTCAATAAAGTTCCAACCGGAGAATTCCGTTGTGTGTAGAGAAGCCATGGAACGCAGGTCGCTATCGTGTGAATTGCGTGTGACCAGGCCCTGGCTCTCTGCCAGACACCTGGCTCATTCAGCTCCCATTCAGCCCCACAACACAGTACAAGCCTCATTCAAGTTTCTAAAGACGGTTGACATCTAGTGGAAGCCCTAGGAAGTGCAACTACATCCATATCCCACTGTGAATTCAATAGGGGCTGGGTTGAAAATCGACCAACCTCAGATTCCTCACTTCCTGTTTGGATTTCTTCTCAGGTTTTTGCCTGTTATACTCACAGATATCATTCAAACAGTTTTAGAAACTTAAGAGTGTTTTCTATCCAATACTAATAATAATATGCATATATTAGCAACTGGGACCGAGGAGCAGGCCGTTGACTCTGGGCACCTCTGGGCACCTTTCAACCAAGCTACTCAATACTGCCCTTGCAGCCATAAGAACTTAACCTTAACCCTAGCCACTGGGATTTTTGCCCATTTTTCAAGGCAAAACTGATCCAGATTCTTCAAGTTGGATGGGTTCCGCTGGTGTACAGCAATCTTTAAGTCTTAACACAGATTCTCAATTGGATTGAGGTCTGGGCTTTGACTAGGCCATTCCAAGACAATTAAATGTTTCCCCTTAAACCACTCAAGTGTTGCTTTAGCAGTATGCTTAGGGCCATTGTCCTGCTGGAAGGTGAACCTCCGTCCCAGTCTTCAATCTCAGGAAGACTGAAACAGGTTTCCCTCAAGAACTCAAGAACCCTATATTTAGCGCCATCCATCATTCCTTCAATTCTGACCATGTGGGGATGGTGTTCTCGGGGTGATGAGAGGTGTTGAGTTTGCACCAGACATAGCGTTTTGGCCAAAAAGCTCAATTTTAGTTTTAGTACCTTCTTTCCATATGTTTGAGGAATCTCCCACATGCCTTTTGGCAAACAGCAAACATGTTTTCTTTAACTTCTTGGATATAGGGGGCGCTATTTTAATTTTTGGATGAAAAACGTTCCCGTTTTAAACAAGATATTTTGTCACGAAAAGATGCTCGACTATGCATATAATTGACAGCTTTGGAAAGAAAACACTTGACGTTTCCAAAACTGCAAAGATATTGTCTGTGAGTGCCACAGAACTGATGTTACAGGCGAAACCCAGATAAAAATCCAATCAAGAAGTGCCGCATTTTTTTAAACCGCCTCATGCCAATGACTCCTTATATGGCTGTGAATGGGCCACGAATGAGCTTAGGCTTTCTGTCGCTTCCCCAAGGTGTCGACAGCATTGTGACGTATTTGTAGGCATATCATTGGAAGATTGACCATGAGAGACTACATCTACCAGGTGGTTGCTTGGTGTCCTCTGTTGCAATTATTGCGTAATCTCCAGCTGCAGTATTTTTCCGTTCGCTTCTGATGAGAAACCAACTGTCACCACTGATATATTATCGAAATAGATATGTGAAAAACACCTTGAGGATTGATTCTAAACAACGTTTGCCATGTTTCTGTCGATATTATGGAACTAATTTGGAAAAAAGTTTGGCGTTGTAGTGACTGCATTTTCCGGTCTTTTTCTTAGCCAAATGTGATGAACAAAATGGAGCTATTTCGCCAACATAAATAATATTTTTGGAAAAAATGAACATTTGCTATCTAACTGAGAGTCTCGTCTTTGCAATCATCCGAAGTTCTTCAAAGGTAAATTATTTTATTTGAATGCTTATCTTGTTTTTGTGAAAATGTTGCCTGCTGAATGCTAGGCTTAATGCTATGCTAGGCTATCAATACTCTTACAAAAAATGCTCGTGTAGCTTTGGTTGAAAAGCATATTTTACAAATCTGAGATGACAGTGTTGTTAACAAAAGGCTAAGCTTGTGTTTCAATATATTTATTTAATTTAATTTGCGATTTTCATGAATAGGAAACGTTGCGTTATGGTAATGCGCTTGAGGCTATGATTACGCTCCCGGATACGGGATTGCTCATCGCTAGAGGTTAAGCAATGGCTTTTTTTCTGTCCACGCTTCCTTAAAGCCCAGCTCTGTGGAGTGAATGGCTTAAAGTGGTCTTATGGACAGATACTACAATCTCCTCTGTGGAGCTTTGCAGCACCTTCAGGGTTATCTTTGGTTTATTTGTTGCCTCTCTGGTTAATGCCCTCCTTGCCTGGTCAGAGATTTTTGGTGGGTGGTCCTCTCTTGACAGGTTTGTTGTGGTGCCATATTCTTTCAATTTTTTAAGAATGGATTGAATGGTGCTCCGGGGGATGTTCAGAGTTTCGGGTATTTTTTTATAACCCACTTCCTGATCTGTACTTCTCCACAACTTTGTCCCTGACCTGTTTGGAGAGCTCCTTGGTCTTCATGGTGCCACTTGCTTGGTGCTGCCCCTTGCTTAGTGGTGTTGCAGACCCTGGGGCCTTTCAGATCAGGTGTATATTTACTGAGATCATGTGACAGATCATGTGAAACTTAGATTGCACACAGCTGGACTTTATTTAATTAATTTTGTGGCTTCTGAAGGCACCAGATCGTATTTAGGGGCTTCATAGCAAAGTGGTGAATACAAATGCACGCACCACTTTTTCATTTTTTTTATTTTTTGAAAAAAGTTCCCTATTTCATTTCACTTCAAGAATTTGGGCTATTTTGTGTATGTCCGTTACATGAAATCCAAATAAAAATCCATTTAAATTACAGGTTGTAATGCAACAAAATAGGAAAAACACCAAGGGGGGTGAATACTTTTGCAAGGCACTGTATCTTTTAACAGGTGTTTGCCAGTCTCACAGCTGAGCTGCAGAGGCGTTTTTCAAAGAAGTATTGTGAGATAATGCAAGGGGTCCAGTCTCTCAACCCAAAGAGCACAACATTCTTGAATGAGGAGCCTCTGTTTGCCTTTGCTCAGACCTTCTCGTCAGATTTAAGCGGCTTCTTGATAGGAGAGAGAAAAGTGGAAGGGACAGACCGTCTAGTCTCCTTGACTTTGTTGTGTTTGTAGAACCATATAAAGAGGTCTTCAATGAGCTATTTCGACTTTAGAAGATTTCTGTTGTTACACCAGTCAGCAGTGCTTCTTGCGAGAGAAGCTTCTCAGCTTTACAACCGATTAAAACCCACCTTAGGACAACAATGGTTGATGACAGGTTAAGTCACCTCGGAATTCTCAGTGTTGAGTCAAGGAGGGCACGTTCCCTCAACATGGATAAGGTTGGGATTTAGATCTAATGAGATTTAGCCAGTTCTCAACAGAACCGCAGAATATTGCTGTTTTAAATCTACCTAGGGTAATTTGGCACTTAGGTGGTCCCTCTGGTCATGAATAAAACCTGCACGGTGTACTAACTAGTACACTGACATTTTAAAATGACAATTTCAAAGGGTACAATGTCACAGATTCAATTTGGTCTTTATTAGGCCAATTCCAAAACATTCCTTCGCTATAAACCTAATATATATGATACTGTAAGTTTGTAATATTGATGGGCACCAAAATTATTTATATTTTTCAAGTCTGCTTGATTTCTGGTATGTCAAATTGCAGTGTTTTTTGATGTTGTTGTAAATTGAATTTTGTAAATAAAACTATGCAATTTATGTAACACACAAATGCTCTTATCTCCTTGGTGCTTGAGCTTTATTTTCTGAAAATATTTTGGATTTTCAACACTTACAGACCCAGATGATATATTCATGAAAACAGAGTGACCCAAGTGTCTCCAGTATGTGAGTACAGTACTGTGTGTGTGTGTGTGTGTGAGAGAGAGAAAGAAAGAAATGGAGCTGCAGTTCTGAGGTAGAGACACTGTATGTTAAAGAATTCTAGTGAAGTAACCCTTTTGGACCACACTATCTGCCACATTGAAGAACTCCGGGTTAAGTGAATTATCACTTCTACCTCTAATCAGCAATCATAGGATTCATTCATGCTCCTTAGATACCAGGTTAGGGTTACACACACATTTTCTGTCATGGTCTATGGACCCCCTGAAGTAGCCTTGGCCACCCCCATGCGCACCCCATGTATAAAACTAGTTCTACCACTGGGTGGAGAGGGGTGGATTTGGTTTGTAAAATGAATAAGAGTTCTGGACAGATTAGGAAAGGATTCCTAATCATTATCACTCCTTGTTTGTCATTACAACTAAGATTTCATAGTGGTTATTAGTGAGAATGGAGAGGGGCTATGTCCGGGGGCTTGGGATGGGGTGACTGGGAAGGCATCAGACACTTCTCAGAGGTGTGCTTGGGGCCTCCACTCATCCCATTTCAGTCTCTCAGAGGACCCACTCAACCCAAGTAGACCCCCTCCAACCACTATTCTTTCATTTATAAGGTAATACTAACCAACCACAGTACTTAAGTGGCAGTCTTTCTTCAAATGTATGTCAATGTATGTATCCACAGTTTTTTTGGGGGTTCATTAGGAGAGGAGTGGGAACTAAAAAGCCCTAAAAAGGCATAGTGCCTCAAGTACAAAGACGTACTTTGCATGATGTTTATTTTTTTATGTAATGTCTGCTCAGCCCACATGCTCTATATGTAATGTATACAATATCTATATATTTATACTATGATCCTCCCATTCTATTGGGATGCCCACCACCCTCATATGTCATGCCTGCTAAAATGTTTTACTTGGTTCTTCAATGATAGACAAAACAGGTAAGTTTACCTTAGAATCAAAGTAAAGACCAACAAAATCTAACTTATCACATGGAATATGCACAGGCTCCATAATGGGGAAAAATAATATTATTCTTAAACACTTAGAGATTTCAGCAAATGTGGTTTTCTTGCAAGAGTTCCTTGTAAAAAAAATAAGTAATTTAACATTTAAAGTGGAGTAACATCAGAGGAGTAGACATCCTGATAAATAAGAATACACCATTTCCCCTTATTTCTAAGCACATGGACCAAGAAGGTTGAATTGTTCCTTACATGGTGGAAAATCAACATTGATTTCATTGTATATCCCACCACGGGCAAATCTGGTGTTTGTTCATAGAATTCAAATCCAGACAGGAACTATTATTTTAGCAGATGACCTAAATTATACATTCGATAAGAGTGACAGATGTAGTAATAACAATGTCCAAAGAGGCTGAAAATGTTTATCTCTAAAATAATTTACACCTGGAGGTTATTATTCCCAGCTACAAAAGACAATGACTTTTTTTTCAAAGTAAGAAAAGCTATTCAAGAATTGACTACATTTCTATTTCCAAAATTGCACTCAACAATTCACCGGATTCGTAAATGAATGATGCAGTGCATTCGGAAAGTATTCAGACCTCTTGAATTTTTGCACATTTTGTTAAATTACTGCCTTATTCTAAAATGGATTAAGGTGTTTTTTTCCCCTCATCAATCTACACACAATACTCCACAATGACAAAGTGAAAACAGGTTTTTAGAAATGTTTGCAAAGGGTGCAACAGGTCAGCACCTCAGGAGTAATGTCAGTTGGCTTTTCATAGCCGATCATTCAGAGCATCGCTCCTGCTGTCTCTAGAGAGTTGAAAACAGCAGGTCTGGGACAGGTAGCACGTCCGGTGAACAGGTCAGTGTTCCATAGCTGAAGGCAGAACATTTTAAACTGGAGCAGCAGCACGACCAGGTGAACTGGGGACAGCAAGGAGTCATCAGGCCAGGTAGTCCTGAGGCATGGTCCTAGGGCTCAGGTCCTCCGAGAGAGAGAAGGAGAGAAGAAAGAAAAAGAGAATTAGAGAGAGCATACTTAAATTCACACAGGACACCGGATAAGCCAGGAGAAATACTCCAGATATAACAGACTGATCCTAGCCCCCTGTCACAAACTATTGCAGCATAAATACTGGAGGCTGAGACAGGAGGGGTCGAGAGACACTGTGGCCCCGTCCGATGATACCCCCGGACAGGGCCGAACAGGCAGGATATAACCACACCCACTTCGCCAAAGCACAGCCCCCACACCACTAGAGGGATATCTCCAACTTACCATCCTGAGACAAGTCCGAGTATAGCCCATGAAGATCTCCCCACGGCACAACCCAAGGGAGGGGGCACCAATCCGGACAGGAAGATCACGTCAGTGACTCAACCCACTCAAGTGACGCACCCCTCCTAGGGATAGCATGGTAGACCACCAGTAAGCCAGTGACTCAGCCCCTGTAATAGGGTTTAAGGCAGAGAATCCCAGTGGAGAGAGGGGATCTGGCCAGGCAGAGACAGCAAGGGCGGTTCGTTGTTCCAGTGCCTTTCCATTCACCTTCACACTCCTACACTCAATCATATGACCCACTGAAGAGATGAGAGATGAGATGAGTCTTCAATAAAGACTTAAAGGTTGAGACCGAGTCTTTGTCTCTCACATGGATAGGCAGCACATTCCATAAAAATGGAGCTCTATAGGAGAAAGCCCTGCCTCCAGCTGTTTGCTTAGAAATTCTAGGGACAATTAGGAGGCCTGCGTCTTGTGACCGTAGCGTACGTGTAGGTATGTACGGCAGGACCAAATCAGAGAGATAGGTAGGAGCAAGCCCATGTAATGCTTTGTAGGTTAGCAGTAAAACCTTGAAATCAGCCCTTGCCTTAACAGGAAGCCAGTGTAGAGAGGCTAGCACTGGAGTAATATGATGTCACGGCTGTCGTCAGGGTGGAAATGACCGGACCAAGGTGCAGCTTAGTGAGCGTACATTTTCCTTTATTAATGTAAATGTCGGCAACAAAACAAGAAACAAAGAAACGACCGTGAAGCTTACGAGGGCTATAGTGCCACTAACAAAGATAACTTCCCACAATGACAAAAGGGAACAAGGCTGCCTAAGTGTGATTCCCAATCAGAGACAACAATAGACAGCTGTCCCTGATTGAGAACCATACCCGGCCAAAACATAGAAATACAAAAACATAGAAAACAGAACATAGAATGCCCACACAAATCACACCCTGACCAAACCAAATAGAAACATAAAAAGGCTCTCTAAGGTCAGGACGTGACATATGATCATGTTTTTTGGTTCTATTCAAGATTCTAGCAGCCGTGTTTAGCACTAACTGAAGTTTATTTATTGCTTTATCCGGGTAGCCGGAAAGTAGAGCATTGCAGTAGTCTAACCTAGAAGTGACAAAAGCATGTGGTTGTCGTAAGAACGGTTGTCGTAAGAACGGAACCAAGGCGCAGCGGATGTTGAGTGAAACAAAAATATACCAATAAATGAACAACTAAACGTGACTATGTGATGCAAATGCACAAACACAAAACAATATCCCACAAACACAGGTGGGAGAAATATCTACTTAAAATTATCCCCAATTAGAGACAACGATTACCAGCTGCCTCTAATTGGGAATCATACAAAACACCAACACAGAAAATATAAATTAGAACACTACTACACCATAGAGAAACAAGGGCTCTCTATGGTCAGAGCGTGACAGTAACCCCCCCCCCCAAAGGTGCGGACTCCGGCCGCAAAACCTGAAACCAAATGGGGGGTTAGGGGGGTGACTAGTGTCGGTGGCGGCTCCGGTGCGGGTCGTAGCCCCCCCTAGACCCCGGATCCAATCATGGCGCCGGGCTGAACGCCGTGCCTGGACTGGGCACCGGCGCAGAGGAAGGCTCCGGCCTTGGAGCGGGACTGGACGCCGTGCCTGGACTGGGCATCGGCACAGAGGAAGGTTCCGGCCTTGGAGCGGGACTGGACACCATGCCTGGACTAGCCAACGGTGCAGAGGAATGCTCCTGCCCTGGACTGGACGCCTGGAAGCTCCGGACCATTGACCCTCGCTGGAGGTTCCCGAACCGTTGACTGTCGCTGGAGGTTCCGGACCTTGGACCGTCGCAGGAGGTTCCGGACCGTGGACCGTCGCTGGAGGTTCAGCACTGTGGACCGTTGCGTGAGGTTCCTGACTGTGGACCGTCGCAGGAGGTTCCTGACTGTGGACCGTCGCAGGAGGTTCCTGACTGTGGACCGTCGCAGAAGGTTCCTGACTGTGGACCGTCGCAGGAGGTTCCTGACTGTGGACCGTCGCAGGAGGTTCCTGACTGTGGACCGTCGCAGGAGGTTCCTGACTGTGGGCCGTCGCAGGAGGTTCCTGACTGTGGACCGTCGCAGGAGGTTCCTGACTGTGGACCGTCGCAGGAGGTTCCTGACTGTGGACCGTCGCAGGAGGTTCCTGACTGTGGACCGTCGCAGGAGGTTCCTGACTGTGGACCGTCGCAGGAGGTTCCTGACTGTGGACCGTTGCCGGAGTTTCCGGACTGTGGACCGTTGCCGGAGCTTCCGGACTGAGGACCGTTGCTGGAGGTTCCGGACTGTGAACCATCTCCGGAAGCTCTGGACTATGAATGCACACTGGAGGCCTAGTGTGTGAAGCCGGTACAGGTGGCACTGGACTGGTGACACGCACTTCAGGGCGAGTGCGGGGAGCAGGCACAGGACTCACCGGACTGGGGAGGCACACCGGAGGCCTGGTGCGTGGAGCCGGCACAGGTGGCACTGGACTGGTGACACGCACTTCAGGGCGAGTGCGGGGAGCAGGCACAGGACGCACCAGACTGGGGAGGGACACCGGAGGCCTGGTGCGTTGAGCCGGCACAGGTGGCACCGGACTGGTGACACGCACTTCAGGGCGAGTGCGGGGAGCAGGCACAGGACGCACCAGACTGGAGAGGCACACCGGAGGCCTGGTGTGTGGTGCCGGCACAGGTGGCACCAAGTTGCACCAGACTGCTAACCGGATCCTCTGGGCGGATGTTGAGCAGAACACACTTGCACAACATCTCTCTCATCTCTCTCTCTCCTAACTTCCCCAATGCCTCCCTGACCATCTATGGCACTTCAGGGCAAGTGCAGGAAGCAGGCACAGGACGTACCGGGCAGGGGACACACACTTCAGGGAGAGTGCGAGGAGGAGAGACAGGACGTACCGGACTGGGGAGGCGCACTGGAGACCAGATGCGTGGAGCCAGCCCAGGTTTCACCGGACTGATGACACGCTCCTCCAAATGCCTGCATTGCCGCCTACTCCTAATCAACTCCATTCTCCGGTATCCCTCCTCACACTGTTCCATCAACTCCGTCCACCTCTCTATCTCCTCCCAGATATTCTCTGGCTCTTCCCTCTGCTCAGCCGCCAGCTCCATATGCCCCCACCCCCAAAAAATTATGGGGTTTCTATGGCCGCCGTCCCCGCGTCGTCGCCGTCCTTCTTGCGTCCTCTGCGACTCCTGCCAAGGAAGGGTCTCCTGTCCTTCCATGATTTCTTACCAGGTCCAACTTATTTTTCTCATCATTGCACGCTGATTGGTCCTTGTTTGGTGGGATATTCTGTCACGCTTGTCATAAGAACGGGACCAAGGCGCAGCGGATGTTGAGTTCCACATATTTATTTTCAAGTGACACTTCAGCAAAACAAAAATATACCAATAAACAAACAACTAAACGTGACTACGTGGTGCAAATGCACAAACATAAAACAATATCCCACAAACACAGGTGGGAGAAATAACTACTTAAATATGATCCCCAATTAGAGACAATGGTTACCAGCTGCCTCTAATTGGGAATCATACAAAACACCAACATAGAAAATATAAACTAGAACACAACATAGAAATTATAAACTAGAATACCCCCTAGTCCCTCCCTGACCTACTACATCATAGAGAAACAAGGGCTCTCTATGGCCAGGGCGTGACAGCATGGATACATTTTTCTGCATCATTTTTGGACAGAACATTTCTGATTTTGCATTGTCCAGAGTCCAGAGTAACGCTGAGGTCCTTCACAGTTTTATTTTAGACGACTGTATAACCATAAAGATTAATTGTCAGATTCAACAGAAGATCTCTTTCTTTCGTGGGACCTAGAACTAGCATCTCTGTTTTGTATGAGTTTAAAAGTAGAAAATTTGTCGTCCGCATAGCAGTGAAAGTTAACATTATGTTTCCGAATGACATCACCAAGAGGTAAAAATATATAGTGAAAACAATAGTGGTCCTAAAACGGAGCCTTGATGAACACCGACATTTACAGTTGATTTGTCAGAGGACAAACCATCCACAGAGACAAACATATCTTTCCGACAGATAAGATCTAAACCAGGCCAGAACTTGTCTGTGTAAACCAATTTGGGTTTCCAATCGATGGTATCAAAAGCAGCACTAAGGTCTAGGAGCATGAGGACAGATGCAGAGCCTCGGTCTGATGCCATTAAAAGGTAATTTTCCACCTCCACAAGTGCAGTCTCAGTGCTATGATGGGGTCTAAAACCAGACTGAAGCGTTTTGTATACGTTGTATGTCTTCAGGAAGGCAGTGAGTTGCTGCACAACAGCTTTTCCAAACATTGAGAGGAATGGGAGATTTGATATAGGCCGATAGTTTTTAATATTTTCTGGTTCAAGGTTTGGCTTTTTCAAGAGAGGCTTTATTACTTCCACTTTTAGTGAGTTTGGTACACATCTGGTGGATAGAGTGCCGTTATGTTCAACATAGGAGGGCCAAGCACAGGAAGCAGCTCTTTCAGTAGTTAGGTTGGAATAAGGTTCAGTATGCAGCTTGAAGGTTTAGAGGCCATGATTATTTTCATCAATTTGTCAAAAGATATAGTATTAAAAAACTTGACTGTCTACCTTGATCCTAAGTCCTGGCAGAGTTGGGAAGACTCAGGACAACTGAGCTTTGGAGGAATACGCAGATTTAAAAAGGAGTCCGTAATTTGCTTGCTAATGATCATGATCTTTTGCTCAAAGACGTTCATGAATTTATCACTGCTGAAGTGAAAGCCATCCTCTCTTGGGGAATTCTGCTTTTTAGTTAGCTTTGAGACAGTATCAAAAATACATTTTGGATTGTTCTTATTTTCCTCAATTAAGTTGGAAAAATAGGATGATCAAGCAGCAAAAATAGGATGATCGAGGGTTCTTTGATACTGCACAGTACTGTCTTTCCAAGCTAGTCAGAAGACTTCCAGTTCGGTGTAGCGCCAATTCCGTTCCAATTTTCTGGAAGCTTGCTTCAGAGCCCGGGTATTTTCTGTATACCAGGGAGCTAGTTTCTTATTGTTAAAGTAATTTAAATGTTGAAAGATAATGATTAAATAATTCCACTCTGAAACCTTATAACTGTATGAAATTGATTAGAATCATAAAAGTATTAATGATGGGTGTAGTTTTAGTCAGAATTAGGGTAAAACAATATACCTGTACAATGTCTCTATAGTACAGCATGATGCTGCCATCACAATGTTTCACCTTAGGGATGGTGCCAGGTTTCCTCCAGACGTGTTGTTTGGCATTCAGGTCAAAGTGTTCAATCTGGCTTTCATCAGACCAGAGAATCTTGTTTCTCATGGTCTGAGAGTCCTTTAGGTGCCTTTTGGCAAACTCCAAGCGAGCTGTCATGTACCTTTCACTGAGGAGTGGATTCCATCTGGCCATTCTACCATAAATGCCTGATTGGTGGAGTGCTGCAGAGATGGTTGTCCTTCTGGAAGGTTCTCTCATCTCCACAGAGGAATTCTGGAGCTCTGTCAGAGTGACTTTCCTGACCAAGGCCTTCTCCCCTGATTGCTCAGTTTGGCTGGGAGGCCAGCTCTAGGAAGAGTCTTGGTGGTTCCAAACTTTTTCCATTTAAGAATAAGGAAGGCCACTGTGTTCTTGGGGACCTTCAATGCTGCAGAAATGTTTTGGTACCCTTCCCCAGATCTGTGCCCCAATAGAATCCTGTCTCAGCGCTCTACAGGAAATTCCTTCGACCTCATGGCTTGGTTTTTGCTCTGACCTGCACTGTCAACTGTGGGACCTTATATAGATAGGTGTGTGCCTTTCCAAATCATGTCCAATCAATTGAATTTACCACAGGTGGACTCCAATCAAGTTGTAGAAACATCTCAAGGTTGATCAACGGAAACAGGATCCACCTGAGCTCAATGTCGAGTCTCATTGAAAAGGGTCTGAATTCTTATGTAAATAAGGTATTTCTGTTTTTTATGTTTAGTAAATGTGCAAACATTTTAAAAAAAACTTTTCGCTTTGTCATTTTGGGGTATTGTGTGTAGATTGATGAGAAAAATAAATATTTGAATACATTTTAGAATAAGGCTGTACTGTAACAAAATGTGGGAAAAGGGAAGGGGTCTGAATACTTTCCGAATGCACTGTATTGTGATATCGGATCATTCTCCGATATCATGTTTAATTACACCAATAGATAATGAATTTAGCGACAGAGTTTGGACCCAAAATGTATTTACTACATTTATTTCCATGATGGAATTGAAATGTCAACTGACCAATGTCGATAGTTTCAAATACACGCTTACATTTAAAAGTTACATATCACAAAATTTCGATGTGAAATCTTTTGGACATCAGAGCAACCTTGACAGAATCTTATTTGAGTCAGAAAATTATGTTCATCTGATAGGTAAGATATACAAAACCTTACAGAGAGCATATCCAACTGTATAAACTATTGGAACCAATATTTTAAAATAACTGATGTTGGCACAAAATGAAGGGAATGTTGGAGCATAACTAATGAAATTACAGCTAACAAAAATGTATGCTTAATCCAGTATAAAATAATGTATAGAATGTATTACACAAGACACAAAATTATCCGATTCTACAGCAGAACGGCAGAGTTCAATTTGAGGTATAAAACTAACAAGGATTCAATAATCCATGTTTTCTGGGAATGCAATCAAATCCAGAATGTATGGGCGGGGCTAGAATGTTGGCTGTCAGAAGTATTACAAAGTAAATGTAATTTTAATCCTCACTGCATGTTTCAATATATGGCATATGGGGGTGTAGTGAGAAACCCAATGGGCTGGATGATTCTCTTCACGGTTCAGAACAAATATATTGTGGGTCGGAAATGGTTTAGTTAGTCTCTATGCTGCGCTGCAGCGGATTTAGAAGCTACTAGTAGGCAGCCCACTCGCTGTGGCGTGATTTCGGGTGCGTTCGTAAATTCACTCTGGCTGTCTACTCCGATTCAGAGCACTCTCGCCTGGGGGTGCTAGAGCGCAGAATAACTGCTAGGGCTCTGCTAGGGCGAGTAAAAGGGTCAGAGTGAGGTGTTCTCTCATTTATATCTGGAAGTAGTTAGCCAGTTAGCTTGACTGCCGTTGTGAGGTCAGAACGATCAGATCAACCCTTCTCCTCCGCCAGAGCGTCCAGCGTGCGCTCTGAACAATCTGAGAGCGAAACACTCTGAATTTACGAACTACAATCTGACAATGTACTGAATTTACTCATTTACAATCTGACAACGCTCTGAATTTACTAATTTACAATCTGACAAAACTCTGAATTTACAAATTACCACAGCGCACTCTGGCACTCCATATTGAATTTAAGAACACACCCCAGATTGTATGATTGATGGATGAGCGCTAGGTGTTTGTTCACTCTGGTTGCTAGGCAACCCAACACCACAGCGTGGACTGTCTGCTAGTCGCTACCATAGAGACTAACTAAAACATTTCCGACCCACAATATAATTGTTCTGCGACGCAAACCGACCCATGGGTTGAAGGAATGTTAATGTTTCATTCCACCCGACAGCTGAATTTTTTTGGAGGTCACCTACTGGAACCGTGGGTACCAGATTTGATGCAGGACTCTACTGGCAACCCATAGGAATCCTGGCTAGGTTGGGGACTAGTACCTTGCCAGTCCTGTCATTTGCCAAAGTGGAATGCAATAGCTGAACAGAGATGGCAAGCAGGCTATAGGAATTCCCACCCAGTTAACTAAAACGGTGGAAGCCCTCAATGGCAATGACCATGCAAAAACGAGTTATTTCTAAGTAATAATCTCTACACATCTCTATGATGAAGACCCACATTTGGTATCTTAATATTGTGCTGTGATTGGTAAATATTTTGAAAAGAACATTCATAGATAGAAAAAATGTCTGAAACCTCTGATTGGCTCATATAAACTCAGCAACAAAAACAAAACGTCCCTTTTTCAGGACCCTGTCTTTCAAAGATAATTCATAAAAATCCAAATAACTTCACAGATCTTTGTTGTAAAGGGTTTAAACACTGTTTCCTGTGCTTGTTCAATGAACGATAAACAATTAATGAACATGCACTTGTGGAACAGTCGTTAAGACACTAACAGCTTACAGACGGAAGGCAATTAAGGTCACAGTTCTAAAAACTTAGGACACTAAAGAGGCCTTTCTACTGACTCTGAAAAACACCAAAAGAAAGATGTCCAGGGTCCGTGCTCATCTGCGTGAACGTGCCTTAGGCATGCTGCAAGGAGGCATGAGGACTGCAGATGTGGCCAGGGCAAGAAATTGCATTGTCCGTAATGTGAGACACCTAAGACAGCGCTACAGGGAGACATGATGGACAGCTGATCGTCCTCGCAGTGGCAGACCGCGTGTAACAACACTTGCACAGGATCGGTACATCCGAACATCACACCTGTGGGACAAGTACAGAATGGCAACAACAACTGCCCGAGTTACACCAGGAACGCACAATCCCTCCATCAGTGCTCAGACTGTCCGCAATAGGCAAAGAGAGGCTGGACTGAGGGCTTGTAGGCCTGTTGTAAGGCAGGTCCTCACTAGACGTCACTGGCAACAACTTTGCCTATGGGCACAAACCCACCGTCGCTGGACCAGACAGGACTGGCAAAAAGTGCTCTTCACTGACAAGTGGTGGTTTTGTCTCACCAGGGGTGATGGTCAGATTTGCGTTTATTGCCGAGAGAATGAGCGTTACACCGAGGCCTGTACTCTGGAGCGGGATCAATTTTGAGGTCGAAGGATCGTCATGGTTTGGGGCGGTGTGCCACAGCATCATCGGAGTGAGCTTGTTGTCATTGCAGGCAATCTCAACGTTGTGCGTTACAGGGAAGACATCCTCCTCCCTCATGTTGTACCCTTCCTGCATGCACTGCAGAACTTAATGCAGCTGGTGGCCACACCAGATACTGACTGTTACTGACTGGATGGGGGTACAGATCAGAAGTGAGTCATACTGTAGTGAGTAAGGGTGTTATATTTAGGTGGGGTAAGTCTGCAGGTAGAGAGTTTTTCAGATGACAGTTAGCTGTGTACTGGGGAAGCGTAGGAGGCATGGGCTAAACTGTGATGATTGGGATGACATCAGGTTTCAGTCAAGTGGAGTCAGAGCTTTGACCAGATTTGAATGTACGGAAATACCTTGATCAAAAAAGGAGCAAGTAATGTGTCGGTCATTTCGTCAAATGAATGGGAAATGATTCATTCTGTGACATGTTTACATGCTGTACTGTGGTTTTAAGTACCTGACATTTCTCCTATTGCAAGCCAAGTGTATTACGGAGGGAGTGGTGTCTGCTCGGCTGTTACCAGTCAAACGGGTTTACTGAACAACCTCTGTAATTCTACAACCACCTTTAGATCCAATAGGGCGGCGGCTCACAGTTGGCCCAGCGTCGTCTGGGTTTGGCCGGTGTAGGCCGTCATTGTAAACAAGAATTTGTTTCTTAATTCACTTGCATAGTTAAATAAAGGTTAAAAAAAAAGAAAAAATATATATTTAAAGTAGTGACTGAAAAGTACAATGAAGATCCTACCACACACACATTTACATCTAGAATCCTGAATGCATGTACACAAACATAGTCAGAAACAATGACGCTCACATATAAACACATACACACATTATGGCTAGTCACACATACACTCATGTGAGAGTGAGACATTTCACACTCAAGCTTACACACACACACACACACAATCATTTATTGACTCACTTTAGAGGTAAATTATTTTGTAGACGGAGAGAGAGAGAGAGAGAAACAAAAACACACATCTATGTAATTACCCTTTGACTTCTGAAGGCAGAGTTTTTGTTGTCAAATTACTCACTTCGTGAGAAAAACATTACCTCACCTGATGTGTGGAGAAGATGAAGCTGTGTTTAGTTTTTTTATTTATAGAGTAGCTTTTCGTTGACCACAGTCTATGTAAGGACTTCCCAAAATGAGAATTAAAAGTACTACCGTCATGTTATGTAGCAGTGCCGCTAGGTCTCAGGATAAAAGGTTACCCCACGTTTGATGAAACGATAAAGCTCACTACTGTCATCTAGTGGACAGTATGAAGTGTGTGTGTGTGTGTGCAGGCACGTGCACATATAGCGTCTACCTGGCCCTGTCCCTTTGCACTCCCACTCCCCCAATGCCCTTTTGGGTGGTAGTATATAAATATTTTTTTAAATTGTACACATTTTTTGTTGTTGTTGTTGTTTTGAATCTACTGCCCACAAGTCATCGTGACATCATGAAGACTGAAATAAATAAATAAATAGGTCTATGCTAAAAAAAAGAAGCTAAATGGTTCACTACAAAGGCAGTCAGTGAGATATGAATTATGAAAGTCGATTGATGAAAGTTGGTGGATGCCCTTTTTTCATTTTGAGCACCTATCCCCTAATAAGTCGGTGCACGGACCTGTGTGTGTGGTGTGTGTTTGTGGGATATGTGGCAGAGAGAACAGTGCCATGTTTTTACTGCTCTGTCATTTGTAAAACTGCTGCTGTTATCACCTCTCTGAATGCCAAACATCATTAAGGTGTCCATGAGCTTCAACCCCCCCCCCTCTCTCTCTCTCCCCCTCCGTCAGTCAGTCAATAAAGCAAATTTACATCCAAATGAGAACATAAGCTGAAATGGGGGGGGAACGAGACAGGAGATGAGGATTAGTGTGTTAGCAAAATAAAGGTGAAATGAGCAGTGACACATTTGTCAGGGACAGAGAGGAGAGGATGATGAAGGACAATGAGGATGAGTGCTGCATGCTAACTGTGTGTGTGTTCACAACATAGAAATACACATTTTTGAAACGTCCAGGTTGTCCTGTATTTTTGGTAAGCTACTCTTGATGTGGCAGTGGGACACTTAGAACTCATAACTGAATATCTTCGGGAAATGAGTTCTCATTCCTGGAGACAGTCTATTAACTGTTAATGCATACGCCTGTCCAATTAGGACATGCTCTGGATCTTTGGTGACTACTATGTCATTTCTAAACCTCCGGCTTTGGGCATTATGAGCAGAATTACTGTTTTACCTCAATTAGCCATGAAACCCCTAGTTTGAAAGCGACTGTTTTTCTGAAAGTAGTGTTTCCCTCCATTTTCCCCCACGGGGGCCGGCCCACTAACAACTGGAGTTCTAGCCAATGAGCTTTGGCCGCTTGCTATTTGAGTGACAGCTAGCAAGTTGCACATGCAGCAAAGCGAGAGAAAGAGCAATGATGTGGTGCAGATATGTGACGTAGTAAGCAATTTTCAGGGACCTCTTTTGGCTCGTGACACTACTTTAAGTACTGCTGGCTAAAAAGTATACAAAAGTACTTTCAATTTCTTTCAGCCTTGACTGCAGTGATTGACCGAGAGTGCTGGTTTCCGGACAAACTGATGATGTTCTTGTAAATCCAGCAGAGGGCAGCAGAAGACACAAATATAGGAGTTAGTTGATCTCATTTTAAAAGGATGAGCAACTGCAGTATGGATCTCGTGGGTGTGTGTGTGCGTTTGTGTGTGTTTCCATGTATGTGTGTGTACCCTTATGCACCCTTCTGAGACAGATAGTGTGTGTCCTCAGCCTCAGTGTATGTCAAGGTCAAGAGATGAGGACATCTGTGAGGGGGAGAGGTAGAGATGAGGTGTGTAAACGGTTTGAAGTGGCCAGAGAGTGTGAGAACCAGGGTTGGAACTGTAATCAGTTATGTTACCATTTAAAAAACAGAATCAGATTACAGATACTTTTGAAAAACTAGATGATGACTTCTTGGATTACTTGTAAATTCAGAAAGGATGTTTGCGAATTTGTAAAAAACATTTGACACCTTTCTGTTTTCTCAATAACATTCAATTCAGCATTTAAAAAAGGCACAACTTTACGTTTGTTCCACCAGAGCGAGTCTGACTACAAGTCAAATGTGTTTGATGGATCCTTTTTGTCTTCTTCTAATGATTCACGAAAAATGATAATATCGGTACCAGGATTTGAATGGGATTTGTGACACAAATGCTAAAACGTTAGCATATGGAACTAGTATCAGAGAACTAAACCAAAACATGGATTGCTGTCAAACCTTGTCCATAGACTGCTTACAGGCTAAGGAAACTAATGTGACATTTTGTAATTTTGGGTGAACTATCCCTTTAAGGGGAAAGTAATCCAAAAGTAACAGAAAGTAACCAGATTACGTTACTGCTTTTGGATAATCCAAAAGTTGCGTTACTGATACATTTTTTTGTAACTGATTACATTTAGAATGTAACCTACCCAACCCTGGTGAGAATGTGTGCAGCGTGTGTGTGGAGGAATGTTTGTGTGGAAGAATGTTTATGTGGAGGAGTGTGTGATGTGTAATGAATGGTTTGTGAGGGAAATCCCAGCTCTGGGTCCAGATGGTAAATGTAATGAGGAAATTCAGCAGCATGCAAGGTGCATCTCCTGACACCAACGTCCCCCTCCCCTCCCCCCTAACACTGCCTCTCCCGGGAGGAATTATGAATCATTTATGAATGAATCATTACTTTTAACAGATCGTTTTTCTCTACTGTGAAAACAGCCAGCGGTAGGAAAAACCACTATGTATTTATGTCTCAGTGTGTATTTATGTAGATAGATTTCTAAGATCGGCAAAAGTACGACTTAAAGCTTGCATAGCATATTTGTCATGGCTTTGCTCTGAAGCGCACATGTTCTCTTGCAGATGACTATTTCTGGTAATGGGTTACCTCAAATACAGTACGACCAATGGCCATTGCCTCATATGTGTGATGAAATGCCTGAATCCATTTTCACTGTATTAATCTACCGTAGCACAGCTTGATTCAATCTGTTGAAACATAGCCACTGCATTGAGTACATATTTTCCCCATTGTAGTTGAGGTCATGCCTGTGCTCTACCCAGCAGTCACCTGGTTAGCTGTAACCAGAGGAAAGCTGACCTTGATGGAGGTCAAAAGGTCAGTGGCCAATTTCAGTATTTCTGAAAATCCTTGACAGCCGTGACTTGTAATAATCCATCTGAATATCCTGCCTAGATCGTCAACCTGGGCTGCCAGACACCTAGAAACATCATTAATGTTTCTCCCACTGCTTGTAATCCGTCATCCGGTTAGCATGATTATCACTGAGACTGGCCAGTCTCACCAACCTTGGAGTGGCCGAAGAGAAATAAATGCTGCTATTCATCTCTCTGATGTGTTTCTTAATAATCTGCAGGTTTTTGAAATGCAGGCTGATTATAAAGTCGATCAGATGGAGATGAGCGAGTGTTTAATCTCAGCCCTGGGGATCCTCTCGCACTTTCACCATTTCTTTTTACGACAGTGGATTAGTGCTAATTTACTCATCTCTCACGCTCTAAAACACTGCATGATTGTGTGTGTCACAAAACATTCTCACTCTAAATCGTTCATTTAAATAGTCAATCACATCCAAAACATACATGGTTTACGACACCATGACGCATTAAGCGTTTCTGTACTTAGTGGGTTATATGTGGGTAATTATTTTAAATGGCAATTAAGTGAATGTCTTGCCATCATGCTGCTGACTAGAGGCCTTGGGAGGGTTTTAGACTTTGGGCTGCTGTGTGTGAGAGGGCTGTGGTAACCCTTGGCCCTGTATTAATGAGAGGCCGTGTGTGTGTGTGTGTGTGTGTTAGAGAGACAGTGAGAGACTCTGTAGGGTGATGATGGGTCACGTGGTTTCCCTGCGCCACTGTGCTCAGCTTGGAGGAGCCAGGTACTTCTGTCACCTGTCTCTCTCCACTCACCTGTGAGCACCTGCAGCTGTCAATACCATCTGAACACACACACACACACACACACACACACACACACACACACACACACACACACACACACACACACACACACACACACACACACACACACACACACACATGGCCTCTCATTAATACAGGGCCAAGGGTCACCACAGCCCTCTCACACACAGCAGCCCAAAGTCTAAAACCCTCCCAAGGCCTCTAGTCAGCAGCACACATGTATGAGAGTATGTGTTTTCTTCACCTTGAGGCCTTGAAGTTCCACTGGTCAGTAGCCACACATAACTAGACCCTGTAATCACTTAGCTATAAGTCAATTTGCACAACACATAATCAAAAACACGTCATCAGATGACCTCTTTTGACCAGAGCATGAGTCATGACAAGAATCACCAAGGGACAATATGTACAATCATACAAATATATCTGTTTGTTTTATTGAATAATATTCCATAATAAGACATCTCCCCTTGATTCAGGTGTGATTTACTATAGAAATGTACACAGGTCAGTGTCAAACTCAGAGAGAGGGTGAGGGGAGGGGCCGGTGTGTCTCTAGTTACTGTGGAGGAGGAGTCATCCCTTATCATGAAAGTTGGTAAATGGTGGTGCATGCATATGCGTTGCAAAAATTCTCAAGTCAACCTGGATTTGTTGTCCTTATTGCAGACTGCTGGACTGTTTTGTAGCCTGTTAGTCCTCCTTGCTAACTGTTAATCCTTGCTGATGACGGTTTGCCGTCCTTGCGAGCTGGTTGTCCCAATTGCAAGTTGTTAGTCCTATCTGTATTGTTCATACTCTCTAGTCTCAGTTTTTTGTTGTGGCTGGAGTGTTAGTAGATCGAGCTCTGCTCACTTTGTCTCAGTTGCCATGTAGAGTCCCACCTGGTAAGTAATACCACAGCCCTTCTTTCATAGGCCTCATCAGTGCTAAGCCCTGTGTTATTACTTATGGCTCTTGTTGGAAGACGTCTGTAACTTTTGGAAGACGAGAGGAAAGGACTGAGATAAACCAAGAGCCGAGAGGAAAAAGGAGGGGGCGTAGTTTGTTTTTGGAAGACTTGTGTGACCATAACGCTGAGCCCAGTGGGTGCTGGGGAAGTCTGGTCATTGCTGGGAAAGGTCATAACTGACTGACAGACAGGTGTTGGCTTTAGGAGGACAAATCTGGCCTTTGCATGTTTCCACATACTCTTTTGAACTTTGACAACATTTACAGTTTAGGGTTAAATCTCTGGCATACTGTAAATCATTCACACTGTGAGCTTCCACCCAGAGGATTTAGTTTGGGTGGAAGCTCACACTGCCTCATTTAGCATTCTGTGGGAACGATGAACCAGTGACCTTACCACTTCACCCCAACACAACACTTTTGTTCACCTACAAAACCACATTGAGGGGAGGATTGGTATGAGGAAAGAAAAACATCCCTCCCAAGAGTCTGCATCAGAATGTCATGACAACGCAAAGTAAAACACAACAAGAAAAATGTTCACCACCTATTCTTGGAGATATTTTCTGAAAAATATCAATACAACACCTCACACACATATATCACATATATTATTTATATATGGACATAGCTATATAGTAATATTTCTATGAAACAATGAGCCAGGAAAGCACCAACAGATGCTAGGTTTCCCTGGCCTTTAGCTGTGTACTGTAGACTGACAGCCCTATTAAACATCACTGTTAAATCATACGTAAACAGTAAAAAAGCCAGACTTTGGAAGTACTGTCAAATCCCTTCATAAAGAACTCTATAAATATTTATTATTATTATTAGAATATCATTTTAACCACTATTTTCTCTTGTTATTATGAGATTGGTGTTCCCTTTTGTTTTTGACCCCAGTTGGGTCAGAACCTAATACCAAAGTCCTTCAAACAGAGTGCACTCTAATGGAGTTCCACGGCATTGTCCCCAGAGTCTCAGAAAAGGACGGTTAAAAGACAGAAACCCAAGTAGCTCAGTACATGGCCAGATCACACTGGCCAGTTGTATGGGGCTGTTGATCTCTGAAGTGTACCGTAAGATGGGAGAAATATCTGCCCCCACATTTGTTGTGCAACAGGCCACGTTGTCCAGTTTGCACGTTGGAATGGGACAAAACTGCTCTTGAGTTCATTGTCCACAAACATGGGTTGCTCCTCCCACTGCACCTAAGGGACATTATTGCTCTCAACGCTATACTATTGCTTTCCTCTTTGGCTTTTATTGAGTCTATCGATCGTCACTTCACTCTCTTGTTTTTTTTCCCCCTCTCCCATTTCTCTCCTTTTTCTCCCTCACACACTCATGTACACATACAGGTAGGTCATTACACTCGCTCAGTCACTCTTTCACTCACCCACACAGACACACACGTGCAAACGAACGCACACACATGTACAAGCACACAGTGTGTGGAGGGAAGGTTAATGGGCAGTAGACATATAGGACACCTTTTGGCGAGATTGCGCATTAAGTGGAGTGTGACTTCGAAGCGGACATGTGCGAGCGAGTGTGTGTGGGAACCACAACTGTCCTTGTATTCTCAACATCACTACCCCCTCCCCCTCCCCTTGTGGGACCTGCTCTGCCTTAAATTCTGCTCTAATCAAGAAAAGAGCTCTCTTTGCCTTACTTTATGATAGCTAATTTGTTATTTCTGCCTCAACCAGCTAAATATCCCTCTGGCTTGCTCTCAATATCAGAACCAAAGAGCAGTGGTGTAAAGTACTTAAGTAAAAATACTTAAGTAGTTTTTTGGGGTAGCTATACTTTACTTTACTATTTATATTTTTGACAACTTTTACTTTTACTTCAAATCATTCCTTAAGATGATATTGTATTTTTTACTCCATTCATTTCCCTCGACACTCAAAAGTACTTGTTACATTTTGAATGCTTAGCAGGACAGGAAAATAGTCAAATTCACGCACTTATCAACCGAACATCCCTGGTCATCCCTACTGCCGCTGATCTGACGGACTCACTAAACAGAGAACATCCCTGGTCATCCCTACTGCCGCTGATCTGACGGACTCACTAAACAGAGAACATCCCTGGTCATCCCTACTGCCGCTGATCTGACGGACTCACTAAACAGAGAACATCCCTGGGCATCCCTACTGCCGCTGATCTGACGGACTCACTAAACAGAGAACATCCCTGGTCATCCCTACTGCCGCTGATCTGACGGACTCACTAAACAGAGAACATCCCTGGTCATCCTACTGCCTACTGTCTCTGATCTAGTGGACTAACTAAACAGAGAACATCCCTGGTCATCCTACTGCCTCTGATCTGACGGACTCACTAAACAGAGAACATCCCTGGTCATCCTACTGCCTCTGATCTGACGGACTCACTAAACAGAGAACATCCCTGGTCATCCTACTGCCTACTGTCTCTGATCTGGCAGACTCACTAAACACACATGCGTCATTTGTAAATAATGTCTGAATGTTGGAGTGTGCCCCTGGCTATCCGTAAAAAGAAAAGAAAATGGTGGTGTCTGGTTTGCTCAAGAAAAGGAATTTTATATGATTCATACTTTTACTTTTGGTACTTAAGTACATTTTAGGAATTACATTTACTTTTGATACTTAAGTATATTTTAAACCAAATACTTTTAGACTTTTACTTAAGTAGAATTTTACTGGGTGACTTTGACTTTTACTTGAGTCGTTTTCTATTAAGGTATCTTTACTTTTACTCAAGTATGACAGTTGGGTACTTTTTCCACCACTGCCAAACAGTCCTGCTTCGCATTTAATATCATTTCACTGCCTCAAATTCAATATCAGAACTAGTGAACTTTCACCATCTCACTTTCAAGATCAGAATAAGTGAACTTTGCCTCACATTCTATTTCAGAACTAGTAAACTGTCTATGCCTCACATTCAATATCAGAACTAGTGAACTGTCTATGCCTCACATTCAATATCAGAACTAGTGAACTGTCTATGCCTCACATTCAATATCAGAACTAGTGAACCAGTTTGTCTCACATTCAATATCAGAACTAGTGAACCAGTTTGTCTCACATTCTACCTCAGAACTATTGAACTTCCTATGACTCTAAGTGACTTCCTCTTTCTCTGCTTCACATTCTACCTCAGAACTATTGAACTTCCTATGACTCTAAGTGACTTCCTCTTTCTCTGCTTCACATTCTACCTCAGAACTATTGAACTTCCTATGACTCTAAGTGACTTCCTCTTTCTCTGCTTCACATTCTACCTCAGAACTATTGAACTTCCTATGACTCTAAGTGACTTCCTCTTTCTCTGCTTCACATTCTACCTCAGAACTATTGAACTTCCTATGACTCTAAGTGACTTCCTCTTTCTCTGCTTCACATTCTACCTCAGAACTATTGAACTTCCTATGACTCTAAGTGACTTCCTCTTTCTCTGCTTCACATTCTACCTCAGAACTATTGAACTTCCTATGACTCTAAGTGACTTCCTCTTTCTCTGCTTCACATTCTACCTCAGAACTATTGAACTTCCTATGACTCTAAGTGACTTCCTCTTTCTCTGCTTCACATTCTATCACAAAATGTGTGAACTTTTTCTGCCTCACATTCTATTTCAAAACTATTGAATTTCCTTTGACTCTCATTGACTTACTCTTTCTCATAGTAAACTTTTTCTGCCTCACATTTTATCTCAGAACAATTGAACTTTCTTTGTCTTACTTTCTTTCTCAGAACTAGTGCACTTTCTCTGTCCCACATTCTATCTCAGAATGTTCTCTGCCTCACATTATTTCTTAAAACTTTCGCTGTCTTACATTCTTTCTCAGAACTATTGAACTTCCTTTGACTCGAAGTGACTTCCTCTTTTTCTCCCTCCCATTCTATCACAAAACGTGAACTCTTTCTGCCTCACATTCTATTTCAAAACCATTAAACTTTCTTTGACTCTCATTGACTTCCTCTTTCTCATAGTAAACTTTCTCTGCCTCACATTCTTTTTCAGAACTTGCTGACTTTTACTGCCTCACATTCAATATCAGAACTAGTGAACTTAGCATCACATTGTTTCAGACGTAGAAAACCAGTTTATCTCACATTCTACCTCAAAACTAGTGAACTTTCTCTGCATATCATTGTTTCTCAGAACTAGTGAACTTTCTCTGACTCACATTCTATCTCAGAACTATTGAACTTTATTTGACTCTCATTGACTTCCTCTTTCTCATAGTAAACTTTCTCTGCCTCACATTCTATCTCAGAACTATTGAACTTTATTTGACTCTCATTGACTTCCTCTTTCTCATAGTAAACTTTCTCTGCCTCACATTCTATCTCAGAACTATTGAACTTTATTTGACTCTCATTGACTTCCTCTTTCTCATAGTAAACTTTCTCTGCCTCACATTCTATCTCAGAACTATTGAAGCTTCCTCCTCATACGTTAGAACTCAGCAAGGAACCCTCATTCCCTAATATTAAGTCTAACCCAAAAACGTTCTCAGATAGTCTACATCACCAAAAAGCAGGCTTGATATTTCAGAACATGACTGTATCTCAATGACTGCCTACACACTCTGACCCTCTTAGAACATTCTAGACCATCTCAGACATACTCTTATCCTCAATAACATGCCAAAAACATCCTTCTCACATTCTGTACATTTTGGGAACATGTAACATTCTTAGAATGTCACTTTAATAATGTTTGCATATCTTGCGTTACTCATCTCATATGTATATACTGCATTCCATACTATTTTACTATATCTTAGTCTATGCCGCTCTGACATTGCTCATCCATATATTTATATATTCTTAATTCCATTCCTTGACTTTAGATGTGTCTGTATTGGGTATATGTTGTGAAATTGTTAGATATTACTTGTTTGATATTGCTGCACTGTCGGAACTAGAAGCACAAGCATTTCGCTACACCCGCAATAACATCTGCTAAACACGTGTATGTGACCAATCAAATTTGATTAGATTTTCATTTGTTATGCATTTTCCCTCTCTGGGTTTTCCCTCATCTTCTGTAATGTTGTGTAACATATTTACAGGCAGTCCACTGCTATTGCCTGTTTCTTATAGAGGGGCTCTGTAAGGGATGAAAATAATGAGCTCACTTGTGTTGCCATCCCTTCTCAGTGACCCACTAGACAGGACAGGAGCTGGTCACACAGAACACCCCTGCCATCTCACTCTGACAGCACAGCCGCCATGGCAGGAACAAGCTACGCAACAATGCCTTTGGGCATTTTACTTCATATATCCCCATGCTTAGAAAATCAGCCTTCTGTACACCAGGATGTCCCTGTGTATGTTGTACTTTTGTGTCCATGATTTGTTTCAGATGCTATTGCCCATTGCTTCCTTCAGCACTCTCAGGCCAATAACAATGGGGTGGTAGTGCTGGCTTTGAAAGGTGGCCATTTGTCACCCAAACATCATCTTCACAGAGAAGGACATCACTAAGACACCCCTCACCAGTGCCCCATGTCCAGTATGAAGGACGTTGTAGAAGTCCCCTCCCACTCAACACACAGATACACACACACACACACACACACACACACACACACACACACACACACACACACACACACACACACACACACACACACACACACACACACACACACACACACACACACACACACACACACACACACACACACAGAAACAGACACTTGCACAAACATGGACACACACACTATGCACTCCCAACATAAACTCACATATTCCCACAAACATCCATACACTGGGAGAAGAACACAATCACAAACAGCCACGCACACAAAGAAATCCATATTTGCGAGTGGATTCCTCTGTGGTGATTTGATAACTCTGGTGAGGGGATAAGCAGTGAGATGTCTTTAGAATAGCAAGTAGGTGCTCCAGCTGTGTCTTATAAAAACTCATCCAGAAAGCCCCATATATCTATTGTGCTCCAGCTAAGAGCCTCCTCAGACTTTGATGTCAGCTTTAAACTCTGCTTCCTGTCGACAACAGTTGCCAAGCAAAGGATACAGTCAGCGGTCACTGGCACTACCTTTCAAGTGACAGAGAATTTAATCAGATTCAACAGGTCCAATCCTTACCATTTATCTGAAATAGTTTAGTGAATTATGAGCACCACAAGGTGAGTTTTGGAGGCTAGCAATTGGGAGTATTTTAAGCATGCACATTCATAACCACTGTCACTATCTCCCTCACTTGTATAAAATGCCATACTTTCTTTTTTAACACAGCCCAGCTCTGACAGAGACTCAAACCTGTACAAATATTGCAGAGACATGTTAATATTTTTTTTTTACATACATTTAAGCGAATAACTTAAGCAATTATGTCTGTATTCCATAAAATCCCCAGGAAATAACCTTCAAAGAGTTGCATCATAATAACATTGGGCCCAGAGGGCATTTAGCTTCATCACTCTCTCACATGCTCAGAATCAGCCTGCTGAGCCCAATCTGAAATCATCTCTGTCAGGCTACTGTTATGTGGGCCAGACATGGCAGTCATGTCCCAGTCAGGGTTCTAATAGTAATTTGGACATGGTGCTTTCATGGCTCCAGAAGGGCAAATGGCTATCAACTTCAGATAATGGGATACCCTGACATTTCTGTCTCGTTATTTTGCCTTTGAGATTATTGCAAGGTTACGCGGCAGTTGAATCATCAATATCACCATAATCACTGTAACCATTGTAATTATCCTCATCCTCATCATCCTCATTATCATCCTTTACATCATCCTCATGATTTCATATGATAATCTTCTTCAGTTCCCTCCATTTATTTCCTCATTGTGATTTGATCAAAGGAGAAATGGACTTTGAAAGAGTGAGCTAGAAAAGGCTGGTCACTGAAAAAGGTTATCCTGTAGCCTGTAGATATCTCTGATCCCAAAAAAAGAGCTGGCTTGACTTTTCTCTTTCAGCAGAAGATTTGGCATTTTTGAAAGTGATTGGCAGACTGCGGTTCAACAGACAGGCCTACTATCAAATATAAATAGATCCCCCCCTGATGCTGTTCAATAAAGCATCATTTTGATGGCCCATGTCCAGCTGCGGGGTGTGTGATTTGCAGGTGGGCAGATGGTGGAGGCCAGGCATAGCGACACTTTCACCATGGTGATTTCCATTACTTAGAAGACTGGACCCACGCATGGCGGTTATGATGACATAAAGTGATTAGTGTGAAACACTTTTTCTCCAACACACACACACACACAATTGCACGCACATACATCAAAATACACAGATTAGAAATGACTGTGTGTGGGCGAGGGTAGGTGATTTCTGAAAATTGAGACAGGTGATGGAGGGCAGTAGATCAATTAAAGAGGTATGACACAGGCTGTGCTTTTTGGTAGTGAGTGTACCAGAGGAGGGGTAGAGGTGATTGACAGGGTGGAAGGGTGGTGATGCTGACTCGGTCCCTGGTCCATCTCTCTCTCTCTCTGGTGACAGGTGAGAGGAAACCCTCCCAGAACCAGACCTGGTGAGCTGCTGATGAGCTGTTGACCCCTGACCCGTCAGCATGGTGCAGCCCCAGTGCACTTCTGGTAAAGGGAGCCCATGAGGGTCATTCCTCCAGCCAGCCCAATGCATGATGGGTGATTGAGTCCCCATTGAGTTCTCAGTGTCACTGCTCCCCGCCCCCCCCTCCCCTTGGTCCCCTGTGCTACGAGGCGTCAGCCTTGGGAGCTTTTTTCTCTTTCCTGCAGTTCTTGATGGAGAATGTTATTTCATGACGTTCTTCTGACGTCTTCACTGTCTTCCGAGCAGGGCTCTCTTTATCTCTTTCCTTCTCTTTTTCCTTCGGTTCATTGACTAGTTCGTGTAGCGATGGCTCCTTGTACATGGCAACTGTGGAGCAGAAGAGAGAAACGGTTGAGTGTCCAGTGCACATCTATGGCATCTATGATAACTTAATACGTTTCTGATATATCCGTGTCTTATTTGTTCCTCTCAAACATTCGTCATAGCTTGGAGGGCATGTGACCAACCTTCAATAACTTTAGGCAGGAAGTGTGCGGCTCCCTTGGTCTTCTTCACCCGGTTGCCCTTCATAACCTGTCCGTCGCGGTTGATACCGATATACCAGGAGCGGCCCGACTGGTTCTGGCGGTAGAGCATGGAGGAGTACGTCACGTAGTAGTTCTCAAACACACTCTCCTTGAACTTACACTCTGGAGTGAAGTGTTCCTGAAGGAGAACAAACACAACAAACATCATGAGAGGATCGACTGTACCCATTAAGCCAACCCAGAAACACAGACAGACATTCCAAAGCATGCATAGTATGTGCTCACAAATACCGTAGGCGCACACACACGCTCAGTGAAAAACATATTCATTTAGAGAGTTGTGTCTACGGAGAATGGAAGGGAATGCTAGGATTCTGTGTGTACTCATGTTCCTTTGAAAAAGCGAGAACATCCTGGTCTTTGGGGAGAAGAGTGTGGAATTATTACACTCATAGAGAGGGATTACGTTACAGCATCAGTGGTATGAACTTAACGAAGCCCTCTAAGGGTACAGTGGAAGGGAGAAATCACTGGGAAACTCTCCCATAAACAAAAGATTGACACATACCTACAAATACACGCACATAGTATGCAAATGAATAAATACACAACACAACAATACATTCACAGTTGTTTTGGAAACACATGAAAGTACGGAGGCAGAACAAATGCTTCAGATGGAAGTCCCCTTTCAACCTTCAAATTCAACATTCAACACACTCTGGAATACTGGCTGAAAGTGAACACACATAGCAGAACCCCTTCAAAGTTAAAGCGTATCCAACATTTATGGTGCACCTCCACCTAAGACTTACCCCAGACCTGTGTGTCACCGGTGTCTTGTGTTAATATGGGCTCTAGTGTTATAGTGTTTCCTTGGGGCGACCAGAAATGTTGGGGGGAGCAGAATCAACAACCTCTACGTCATTCAAGACTGTTGCTTTGTGAGAAGGTGTCCCCAAAGTTAGAGCAGTTCCACCAAGGCCATGGCCCAGTAAAAACATGGCTGCCGGCCCGCGTAGATGGAAACAGAAAAGTCTGAGCCTTTTGGGTAAAACACTGGGGTAAATCTCAGATGGAAACTCGACAGTTATTGGCTGCTAGAACACCTCCCCAGTCCCTACACCAGTGTTTAACCCGTCTATGTCCAGCACTCACATAAGGACCACTAAACCCTGCAGAATGTTGCCTGGTGATTGTAACCACTAGCGACAGGTATACATCTCTCTTAGTCACCGTCAGCCTCCTTCCCTTGTCAGAGAGCAAACCCAATCTGCACGATTTATATAGTGCGAGCAGAAGGGCAGAAACAGCTGACTGGAGACTTTCTCTGGGGCTCAGGGAGACTGGGGGAGATGGTGGAGGACTGGGGGAGGACGAGTCGGCAATAAGAAGGGGCATTAAGGAGTCAGTAGTGGACTCGTCAGCATTAAGGAGCTCCATGGTCACACGCTCCCAGATCATCACCTCTCACCTTCAAGGTGCTGTGCGTGTCTGGGAAAGTCAATCACGCCATATCTCCACCTCGCTCCGCCACGCCCTCATATCCTTCCTCAGTTCCCCTCGACCCCATTTTCTCTATCGTACCTCCGGACCACCTGAGCCACCCTCATCTGTAGGTACTTTCCACACCCAGCCCCCCCCAGATCACAGAGTTATTTATACGTCTTCTGTCAGGTTTGGTATCTTAAGGAGCTTGATAAATGATCTGCTTCATTCATTATTAATCAGGGTGGAGAGGGAGAGAGAGAAAGGGTATTTGGTATTTTATTAGGATCCCCATTAGCTGTTGCGAAAGCCACAAGCTGCTCTTCCTGGGGTCCACACAAAACATGAACCATGACATAATACAGAACATTAATAGACAAGAACAGCTCAAGGACAGAACTACATACATTTAAAAACGGCACACATAGCCTACATGTCAGTACATACACACAAAATATCTGGGTCAAATAGGGGAGAGGCGTTGTGCTGTGAGGTGTTGCTTTATCTGTTTTTTGAAACCAGGTCTGCTGTTCATTTCAGCAATATGAGATGGAAGGGGAGTTCCATGCAATGATGGCTTTCTATAATACTGTACACTTTCTTCCATTTGTTCTAGATTTGGGGGACTACGAAAAGACCTCTGGTGGTATGTCTGGTGGGGCAAGTGTGTGTGTCAGAGCTGTGCGTAAGTTGACTATGCAAACCATTTGGGATTTTCAAGATAAGCCAAAACTAGAGCCTGCAGGACTTGCTTTACGGAGTGTGGTGTCAAAAAAGCAGAGCATCTCTTTATTACGGACAAACCTCTCCCCATCTTCACAACCATTTCATCTATTATGTTTTCACCATGACAGTTTACAATCTAAAGTAACACCAAGCAATTTAGTCTCCTCAACTTGTTCGACAGCCACACCATTCATGACCAGATTCAGCTGAGGTCTAGAGCTTCGTTTTAGTTTCTAGAGATGTTTAGGTCCAATTTACTGGCCACCCATTCCAAAACTGACTGCAACTCTTTGTTAACGGTTTCAGTGACTTCATTAGCTGTGGTTGCTGACAAGTATATAGTTGAATCATCAGCATACATGGACATACAGGCTTTGTTTAATGCCAGTGGCATGTCATTGGGAGAAAGAGGGTCTGAGTCTGAGGCCTTCTCCCCTGGTTCTCCTCCAGGACCTGCAGTTGGAAGCAGGGCACCAAGGACAATTGGTCTCCAATCACCATAACCTAGGACCCTACCACTGACTTCTGTGTCACCATAACCCACAATCAACCTCTGAATCATCAGCAGGCAGGATAACCCATTACTAAGACCTAGATAACCTTCAATTCTGAAATGACCCTCATGATAACACAATTTCCTCTCTGAAATTATACCCTCACGAAAACCCACCAGTCGACTTCTGAAATGACCCTGACGATAATCCACGTGTTGTACTTGTAAACACTACCATGACGACAATCTTTGATAAATCCTGTGGAATGAGCCTAATTATAACCCACGTCTTCATTTTGAGGTCTATGTAACAGCAGGATGTCTCCTGAGCTTTCCTGGAAAGACGTCAGCACAGACTAAGGACCCTCTTCATAAACCGACCGCTAAACCCCTGGACTAACCATCCTCATAATCTCCAACTCGGCTACCATGGCTGCTATGACTAATCTCATACAACCTAGTTTCTGTAATTACCATACCTTTAATCCATGAGTCAGCCTCAAGGACCCAGGTAATCTGCTATCTATCTCTTTAGAATGGAAGACACCTCCCCCACAATGTGACCTTTGAACTTCCACTGAGTACCTATAGAACCACCAGTGGAGTAAATAATTGCTGAGCGTGTGTTGAACGTGACAGGGAGGGTCACCATTTTTAAGCGTAGAAGGGGGGACAAAATATTAAATTAAATAAAAATCTCACCCTTCACTTGTGACTTACTGACTGACTCGGGCAGCCTCCTTTCCCTGCATCTCCAGCCAGAATGAATTCTAATGAAAGCTGGCGAAATAGGTAATATCCAGCGTCCGTGGAGAGAATCCTGAGGATGGGAAGAACCTCTTTATCATGCAGAGCAGTGTCCCGACCTTCTCCTCAACCCTCTCCTTTCTCCTCCTCCTCTTCCTCCTCCTCCTCCCTCAGTGCCTGATCACACCTATTCTACCTGCTCCAAGAAGCTGAACTCCTAACGCCACCATACGTTACGCTACGTTGCTCTCCTGAAACACTAGTTAGGCCAAGCACTCAGGCCAGGGGCTAGCACATAAGGTGCTTACATTGTAACTGGTACCTCTTCCTCACCCATCAGTCATTCATACATTTAGGGCTACTCATGCAGATTCATAGGGAGAATCTCAATGGCAAACTACTCTCCTAGCCTCCTTCTCAAAACCATTGGTTGAGAAGGCCAGAAGTCCCACCTCTCTGACCTTCTCCTCCCATGGGTTTTGAGAAGGAGGTGGGAAGAGAGGGGAGAAAATGTGAGGAGTATGCAATTGAGAGTCTCCCATAGCGGGGGAGTTCTATGCCACTTTCTCCCTTTCAAACAACCTCCTTTCGCATAACAAAATGTCATCTGTAGCACTTCCTGCCACCTCTACTTTGTCTGCTCTTCTCTGATAAGTAAATCACCTCTTGCACCAGTGCAAATGCTTAGTAAATATGACGGGGGAGTAAAATACAATATGTGTTGGGCTCATAGTAAGACTGAGGTCCTGTTTCCTTGGTGTACTGCTCTGTATTGCCAGCAGGGGTGGTAGTGACACATTAGGCAGCCCTGCCTGGGTCTGTTGACCATCCCCAGCAGTCCCGGGTATTCTGGGAGATGCTGTGGAATCTGCCTAGCTACAGTAATCCCGCCATATTCCATGGTGCTGTATTAACGCTGTAGCAACAACCCCCCCCCTCAAAACGTTCACTGAATCTCCTATTGGGTCTTTCCTCTGTGTGTGTGTGTGTGTGTCGGAGTGTGTGTGTGTGTATACTCCCCTTGTCCTAAGGGTCAAAAATGACCCGCCTTCACTAAACCCTTCAAATAAAGCAGCTTAATTGGATAATTTTAAAACCCAAATGTAGTTTGCATGAAGAAACAACCTGTCATTCATCACAAACTTTGTGAATATCTGGGTTTTCCCTCTTCAACATGCAGGAAGACTGCATTTAATTAGTGGACGCCACTCATTTTAATTACAACACACCTGTCATAATTGTTTTCTATACTAAAGTATTATTATTATTATTATTATTATTGCTGAAGGTATTGCATAAGTGTAAACATTGTTTTTTTAGCAAGAGATATCACTTGTATAGCCTAAGAAAGTAGCAGAAATGTGCAGAAAGTAGTTTTGAATGCATTTTATTGAACAATAACAGTCTTGAACTTTTTGGCAACATAGTGATATATTCTTACACACTGAACAATGAGGAATTAACTACAAAATACTAGCCTTCTCCCATTTTTTTAACCATTGCCCCCACCCATAAGGTGTATAAACAACAACAATAAATATGAATAAAATAAGATAATAGATACAAAACAAAAATGTGAAAAACATAAATCAATCATCTCTAATTAGCACATGTAGGACAGTATGCAAGTGTGTGTGCAAGGACTTTGCAGATGTATTTCTCACATGTGCAGCACATAGTATTTGTTTTACAGTCCTTCTTTGGGGGGCAGAATTGGAATCTCCTCCTCTTGTCTGCCCCAGCTGCAGCTTCAGGTGGATGGTGGATCAGGACAAGATTCAGTCCACTGAACAGCTTTCACAAGCGCTGCAGAGGCTGCTGTGCCGGGGAGGCACTCCCTTCTTTGAATGCGTGGGGTTACAAGTGCCTTTCCCAGCTGCTCCAGGAACACCCTCCTCTTGTTTCGTTTATCAGGCATCCAGGTAGGGTTGATCTTGTTCCACATCACAAAGGCATTGTATGAGGACACATCAATGTTATGGAAGATGACCAGGGGCAAGCAAGCAGTCATGATCCTGTAGCTGTAAGTTCCAATCACCTTGCCCAGGTTGTCCACATCTCCTTTGTTGTGGTTGAAGTCCAGGATGATGGCTGGCTTCCTGT
Source organism: Oncorhynchus tshawytscha (assembly GCF_018296145.1). Taxonomy (NCBI): domain Eukaryota; kingdom Metazoa; phylum Chordata; class Actinopteri; order Salmoniformes; family Salmonidae; genus Oncorhynchus; species Oncorhynchus tshawytscha. Next base: position 10,440,986 of record NC_056458.1, on the reverse strand, counting down.
CCTCACGATCACTGATCTCAGCCGTTTTGTGCAGTGTGCTCAGGAGGACCACATTCTTGTTCCTCTTTGGGAGGTAAGAAACTAGAGTGGTGGTGGGGGTGAAGGCAAACCTTTATGAGTTGGCTTCTCTCCCCCTTGTTCCGAGGAGTGCAGGGGGGAGCTCAGGCTTGTTCTTTCTAACTGGTGCCAACCATGGTGATCTTCCTCTTCAGGAGCTGCTGGCTGAGTTCAATCAGTACCACACATAATCTCAATATCTCATTGTGTGTGTGTCTTTGTTTTTGTTTTTTTGTGGTGTGTAAATGATTTTATAACTGCCGGGTCAAAAATGACCCTAAGACAATCTTTGCACCCTGGTGCTGTACAGCTTTCATGGAAATATGAACAAAGGCGACGTTTCACTTTTTCTAACGTTGGGGTCATTCTAGGAAAAGTCATCAAATTTCACGTTGAAGAAATATCATTTAGGGGTTTTTCCTCTGCTGCTATACATAGTGGTGGGTCATTGTTTGACCCTTAAGGACAACACAAGGGTTAAGAAGGCGTACAGGGCTGTGAAAAGGTATTGGTCACCTTTCTAATTTTTTCTACTTTTGCATATTTTTGAAACTGAATGTTATCAGATCTTCAACCAAAACAGATCTTCAAACAAAGTGAACAAATAACACAACAATTACATACTTATATCATTTTATCAATTTAAAAAAGATATGCAATACCCAATGTCATGCAAAAGTTATACTTTTGACCCATCTGTCCATAGAACATTCTTCCAAGAGTCTTGATGATCATCCAGGTGCTTTCAGTTGCCTTTTGGCAAACTTGAGTCAACTTTTTGGACAAGATGGGTCCCGTTATGTCGGGCAAAAACCAAACTCTGCATTCCACATTAGGAACCTCATACCAATGGTCAAACATGATGGTGGTAGTGTGATGGTTTGGGGATGCTTTGCTGCCTCAGGACCTGGACAACTTGCCTTATGGAAGGAACCATGAATTCTGCTCTGCATCAGAGAATTCCACAGGAGAATGACAGGCCATTCGTCTGTGAGCTGAAGCTGAAGCACAGCTGGGTCATGCAGCAAGACAACGATCCAAAACACACAATCAAGTCTACATGAACATGGATAAAAAGCAACACATTTAAAGTTTTGGAATGGGCTAATCCCAAAGTGGCAAGACTTGAAACCAGCAGTTCGTGGTTGAAAACCCACAAATGTTGCTGAGTTACAGAAGTTCTGCATGCAATAGTTACAGCAGTTCTGCATGCAATAGACAGCAGTTCTGCATTTGGTTCCAGTCAATTCAGCTAAAAGTGGCACAAGCAGTTATTAGTGTAAGCGGGCAATTACTTTTTCACACAGGGGAATTAGGTGTTGCATAACTTTGTTAATTCAATATTTAAAATTAAGTATCCATTTTTTGGGTTATTTGTAAACTTAGGCTCCCTTTATCTAATATTAGGTTTTGGTTGAAGATCTGATAACATTCAGTATAAAAAATAGGCAAAATATAGAAATCAGAAAGGGGGCAAATACTTCTTCACGGCTCTGTAGATGCACTTAAAGAGAAAGGTTAAAGGTTACCAGAGGGCGAGGCTGACCTCACTGGTCATGTTGTGTGCACGAGCATCGCAATACACAGGTTATTCAATCATTTCACCCACACTGCTCGAGCGCTGGTCTTTGATTGGGCTGGAGGTTGTGAACGAGCGTATCCGTACCCAACCGCTAAAATAGACCTTGTTTCTACTGGAGACGGGCCACACGCTGCAAGTCCCCTCCTGACTGGGTATCAGGAAGTTACAGACCTATGTGGAAGCTTGAAAGACAAAAGAGGAGAGATTCATTGAAGATGAACTAAAAACAAACCCGGCTTCCCTTTTTATCTGTGGATGAATCGTCGGAGTAGAGAAACACACCATGTTGTATGACAAAGAACCAGCTAAAATAACAACCAAATGTTCACCTCCCAGGACAAGCTAGCTAAATATCCATGAATGTTTCATGCCTGCACACAGCATTACTTCTCCTAAGTGCACTTCATTGCCTGGCTGGAAGCATGTCTGCCTCTGTATCATTCCATTCCGTTTCTCTATACCTCATGCCTTCTTTCTCTATCCCTGCCGTTTTGCCTGATTACTCTTCTCTTCTTCCCCTTTCCTGTTTTTTCCAACTCTCTCCTGTTCTCTCTCTCTCCCCCATTGTGATGGAGGTGATGCTATCTGGACGGCTGTGTTGTCCTGCATCTCAATGCAGCCCTCACAGGAGAAGAATGGACTACAAAGCCATTCATCAGGAAAGGTCTGTCTCTCACTCTCTCTCTCTCTCACTCACTCACTCACTCACTCACTCACTCACTCACTCACTCACTCACTCACTCACTCACACACTCACACACTCACACACACACACACACACACACACACACACACACACACACACATACACACACACACACACACACACACACACACACACACACACACACACACACACACACACACACACACACACACACACACACACACACACACACACACAGATACAGCACCACATAGATATTACAGTGATTTACATGTATAACCTCACAAGCAATTAAACGCAGACAATAGAAATGACTCATATAAGCACAGACACAAACACAATTATCCACTCAAATATACATAACCACATGTGTAAAACCTGCCCACACACACACACATCAACCACTACACAAATGCGCTGAACATATATTACATCATAGACATTATAATTGAAGGTATGCATACGTACATCAACACACCCATTAAATACGCAATCACCGATTGACATGCATTGGAACTGCATCTGTGAAATCTAGGCTCTCAATTGTGCCTCTTCCCATCCACCATCTCTCTATCTGTCTTTCTCGCACGCACGCACGCACGCACGCACGCACGCACGCACGCACGCACGCACACACACACACACACACACACACACACACACTCGCACTCACACACACAATCGGCCCCCTTCTCTCACACATCTCCCCCTCTCATGGCCCAGGAGGGTTTTCCAGAGAACACAGATGATAAAATGGGTCAGGACAGAGCTGAGCACTATTTTTACCAGGACAGAAGCCATTTTCCTGGAGTCTCCTACAGGTATAGGGAAGCTGAGGCTCATGGCTGAGACAACAGAGCTGTGACATGGAGTTCCCCCTTGTCATTAGCTCCATACTGCCCTCCTGGGCTATGTGCTTCACTAGCCTGACAAAAGCTGTCTGATCACGCTTTTACTGCAATGCACAGCCTAATTGAAAAGAGGAGGACAAAGAATCAAAGTGAGTGAGTGAGTGAGTGAGTGACTGAGAGCCCCTGCAGAGGTTTTCCCCAATGGCAGTGTCCTCTGTGTCTCTTGTTGTCACTCACCTCAGCCTCTCACCCACACAGTCACAAAACAGAGTACATCACTGTTTCAAACATGCATCCGCTCTCACAAACAACAGCTTACCGGTGTGTGACTGTAACACACACCAAACACACAAGGTTACACATCCTCAGCACGATTCTATTCTAAGGGAAGACACTCTGTCTGTCTGCTTGAAGCCACATAGAAGGCCTTTGTGAGTTACCGAGGGGTTTTGACTGTGTTTCCTTTTGAACCCGATGCTCCTATTGCCTCTGTACACACAGAGGCAATAGACAAACGCCTTCTCATTGCAGAATGTTAATCTTCAGCTCAGGGATATTCTCTCTCTCTCACACTGACAGAGGTGTAGCTGTTACAACCTTACACCAATGCTCCAACGACTAACAAATGATTGTTCTCCGTGACTCTCCCAACTTGAATGCGTCTGCCCTACGTGCACTGCACGCTGACAGACTTTATGTATGAAGTATCGCACGGTTATGCCCTGTGTTTAAAAAAATGGATTCTGTGACACACACACACACAAACAACACACACACAACACACACACACACACACACACACACACACACACACACACACACACACAGTGAGATTGAGTGAATGTTCCACTACTCTGTAATGCTATTGCTCTATGTCCTTTACAGTAGCACCAGACACAGTGTAGGTAATTGGTCACACTGCAGTGGCTAATCCCTTGTTATTATTCTGCTGTTTTTATGTTGTGTGGCAATCTAGACGCTCGGGGCACAGTAACCTTTCATCCTTAATCACACACAGAGCTTACACCCTATTACCTAAGCTCGGTAAAGAGACTTAACGCTGAACAGTACATCCTCAGTACAGACGCTGTACTATAGCTGCATACTGTCCTCAACCCCCATAAAATTGTACATTGCAGATTCAAAGTTCTTTGTTTCTGGCCATTTTGAACCTGTAATCGAACTGAGAAATGCTGATGTTCCAGATACTCAACTAGTCTAAAGAATGCCAGCTCCATTGCTTCTTTAATCAGAACAACAGTTTTCAGCTGTGCTAACATAATTGTAAAAGGGTTTTCTAATGATCAATTAGCCTTTTAAAATGATCAACTTGGATTAGCTAACACAAAGTGCCATTGGAACACAGGTGTGATGGTTGCTGATAATGGGCCTCTGTACACCTATGTAGATATTCAATAAAAACCAGCCATTTCCAGCTACAATAGTCATTTACAACATTAACAATGTCTACACTGTATTTCTGATCAATTTGATGTTATTTTAATGCACAAAACAAAGACATTTCTAAGTGACCCCAATTGTTTTTACGGGGGGTGTATATTTCTAAGTGACTCAACTGCACCGCTGAATCTAAGCCCATGGAACAGGATGTGCAACTCCAGATTGAAGTCCATTTCAGCACCATGGACAGCAAACAGATTCTCCTGGCACAGAGTTCAGCATCATGGGCAGAAACCAGATTCTCCTGGCAGAGAGTTCAGCACCATGGACAGCAACAACACAGACCGTAATTGAGGAGATTTCGCAACAGCAGTCCACTCCTGATATGACTGTTCCAGCCGTTGCATGGTCATTATAACTGTCATTTAGAGAGCTAAAGCTTCACTGAGTATCTCTATTGCTGGCACTGGCCTATTGTCACACAGCCATTTCCCCCAGGTTTACTCAGAAACACTACTGTAAAAGACACATTGTCCAATGTTGTTACTGGTTTATGTATTGTTGAGCATGTGGACTCACAGAGGTGTAGAGGTACCCATCACTGTTCATGCCCAGGTAGAGCCCTGTCTTCGCCCCCTGGATCGCCACGATCCTCAGACCCACAGGAATCAAGTTGAACTGTGCTGCAGAGAGGCGGAAAGAGGGAGGAGAGAGAAACGTTAGAACATGAGACTGACATTAGACCGACCCAGAGAGCAGCAATCAAGAGCTTCCTAGATTGTCTTCTATAGGAATTAACATGGCTGTTGTTTCACCTCTGAATAACTCTACCAGGCACAAAGGTCACAACCTCACTGAGCCTAAGCCAGAGTGTCATGAGCGAGATATGGAGTGTTGTTGGAGTGAGGGGCTATCATCCGGTCACCTCAGGTTTGCCATACTTTTGCTCTACTCTGGGTGCAGCACCTCCCTGAATACAGCTAAGAGGACTGGTGAAACACAAAGGAATATAACGAGAGCATGTGAGAGAGACAGTGGGAGAAAACAAGGGAGAAAGAGAGCGTTAACAACAGAGAGGATGGAGTGACAAAAAGATGACAGAAATAGACGTCAGGAAGGGGCAGAGGCGGGAGGAAGGAAGGAAGAGAAAGGACAAGTCTATCCTCTATCTCTCTCGTCTCTTCTCACTCTCTCTGGGGCGTGCAGGGTTTCAGGGGTGTTACTGATCTCTTCTACATAGAGACCAATGGAACCCATCAGAACAGGAAAACAGAGTGGAAAGAGTAGAAGACAGATCGGGTGGAAAAGAGAAAGTAGAGATGAGAGAGATAAAGGAACAATTATTGCTTCCATGGATTTTAAATGTGCCAACTAAATATCCTTATCAAATCCACACCCATTCTGAAACCTAAACCCGATGCAATAGGAAGCACAGCGTCTTTGTCAACGTGTGATTGTGTTGTCTATTTATTTGCAGACCTTGCTGTTTGTGAATGGGCATCTGGCTTTCCTAATCTCTAAATATATTTGAATAAGATCTTTGTCAAATCCTCTTGTTGATTTTGTGTATTTTCACTGTTGGCAGTTTCTAAAGGCGCATTTGGGAATCAAATAAGATTAATATTGAAAGTCAATACATGCATCCAATCCATATTATAAGTAAGTAAACAATTCAATGAAACAAAGAACCTGCAAAGCGAGGGGTCCTTGAGGATGTCTCAAGTGGTTATTTATTTATCTGCTGAATAATAACTCAATTATTGTACAACGATGTCATGGTATATCATGTCTATAAGTCTCCGATGTGACCTCCCCATTCTCTGCCTCACCATGCTGCTCTCTTCTCTCTTCCCTTTTCATCACTCTGTGGTGTCATAGTCACCCTGCACCAAACCCTCTGACAACCTCCAGCTCAATCAAAGACCAGTCAATCTGTTCCACACGCTCTGCTCTGCTCCTCACACACGCAGACAGCTGGGCCAGAGGAGGAGAGCTGAGGACAGACCCAGTCACCACACACTGCGCACACACACTCATCCCTCTCACTCCCCCTTCTCTCTTTCTGTACCATTCTCTCCCTTCCATCTCTTTCTCTATTTCTTTGTTACTCTATTGCTACATCTCTCTCTCTCTCTCTCTCTCTTTCTCTCTCTCTCTCTCTATTTCTCTACTTCTCCTTCTATCTTCTCTTGGCATGACCTCACTATATGAAAGATTTTATGGATGAGGGAGAAGTATACAATAACACTGAATATTTCAGTATTTCAAATTGTGTGCTTAGTGTGGTTTTGTGTACTGTTGCCATGACCTGATCTGAGTTGGTGTTAATGGTGATTGGGTTGTGTGCTGTAGTTATTCCGGTATACCAGGATACTAGTATCTAGTATCCACCTATTCTGGAAAAACATAGGCTTCAGAACCTCAGCCACAGACCAATAGCCTTGATCAGCGGTTGTTGAATGAGCAATCAACTGGTGCCAGTGACCAGACACTGAGAGAAGTATACAATACCTGGCTACTAGCCAGACGGGCAGGCCATGTGCCAAAACACACACACACACACACACTTACAGAAGGAGCTGCCTTCGTCCCTTGTGCCATCCATGGTGCCATCCGGCTGCATCTGCAGGTAGTATCCGTGCTGACTGTACAGCCTGGTAACGATGCCTTTCAACTGGGGCTCTGCAGAGGAAACAGTCAGCACAAAGCTTTATTAGACAGGGCCCATGGACAGGGACAGATAGAAGAGTTATGTAATAGTTATTTAGGGTTGAGAGGAACTTGGAGTTGAACAGAATGGGTTAATAGGAGATTGTCAGTTAGGGAAATACTTGTAACAGTCTGAGTTAACAACACACAGCCAAATGTGTCTTTTAGAAGGGTATACAAATAGTTTAGTCGTCAGTGCAATGAATATTTGCAACGTCATCTAATGATGATGAATAATAGTTGAATAAAAGTTGACGACAAAAATAGACAAACTGATGTCATGAACAGTGGCTGCTGGCTCTTGGAACTCGCCAGCACCTTATCACTCTCTGCCCATTATCATTGCCGTTGGTATTTTAAGCAAACGAGTTTGGGGTCATTGGAGGATTAAGTCAAATGAAAGAGAGCCTGTCTTCTGCTCCATGAAAGATACATCAGCATCACACATGTATTTGTGATGAGAAGGAGATGAGGAGGCATAAGATAACATTTAATGTGCAGGGTCCCTGCCGTGTACTTTGTGTTCATTTAAGAAACCGACAGATAACGAATCCTTACAGCTAGGAGACATGCAGCCACTGAGTCTGTTCCGGTTCACTCCTACAACCTTCCTCACTTTCCCTTTCCCTGCTCTGTGGTGCTCCTAGTTGACAGTCTGCCAGCAGGAGGCTGCAGGTGCTGTGGTGCCATGGCTTAATGCTCAGTCACTCTCAGTTAGAGAGAACAGCCTGGTCGGGCTAAGCTAGCGGGCCGCCTCTCATCCACAATGTAGCTTTAATGAGGGAGATGAAACATGGATGAGAGAGCAGTTTGTGAGAAACCCTCTGGAGGAATGGGGGTCAGATGTTAGTTCCCATGCCTCTAACCTCCTCCTCCTACTCTGCCCTCTCCTCTCTCAGCCTCCCTGAGAGCCATTTGCTCGCAGGATCCCGATCGATACACAGAACCCAAGATTGGTCTCTCTATCTGTGTGTGTGTGTGTACTCACAATGTGGGTATGTGATTGGGTATATGATTTGAAGGGTTATTTCCCCATAGGAACAGAGTCAGGGTCTGTAACAATGTGACAGAGACTCTCATGTCATCTCATGAACCATGTAGATACAAAACTCACACTTTCCCCCTCTCTCCCTCTAATATCTCTCCCTCTTTCTCTACTTCCCTTCCTTGCTTTCTCTCTCTCTCTCTCTCTCTTTCTCTCTTTATTGCCCCCATACACTCTCTCTTTACCATTCCCCATTGTCTCTCTCTCTTTATCGCCCCCATTCTCTCTCTCTCGCTCCCCATTGTCTCTCTCTCTTTATCACCCCATTCTCTCTCTCTCTCTCTTTACCCCTCCCCATTGTCTCTCTCTCTTTATCACCCCATTCTCTCTCTCTCTCTTTACCACTCCCCATTGTCTCTCTCTCTCTCTCTCGCCCCCATTCTCTCTCTCTCTCATATCCTTTGAGTTATGTGGGATTCATCCTACCCAATAACACCATACATCACCCAATCAGAGCAGGGAAGCCGTTCATTACATGTCCCTGCGGATGTCTGTGGGAGAGCAGGGAGACAAGGGATCTTAGAGAGAGAGATGGCAGTGTCATTTCATTGGGAAAGATGGCTGTATGTGCTGTTCAACAGACAGCTCATGCAAGACAGGGCTAATAAACACCACTGCTTGCTGTCTGTCTGGGCCAATACATCTGATGCTTCACTCCACACTGAACAGGTCCCACTGTCTCAACATACTGTACAATACACACTCAGGCTGCTTAGAACAAATGGAAGACAAAAGCTAGGAGGTTTTTTTCAATTGTTTAAGCACAATTCTGAAAACAGGGCCCGGTTTGTCAAAACACGACACACAATTAGCACAACCCTACACCAAAGTAGCACAACACTTCAGATCATGTGCTAAATGGAACACTTTTGTCAAAACTATACACGACTTCATAAAAATAATATTTTGTTACCATACGATACCCACACATTTCATATGACTTCAATCTTTTGGAACCAGTTACACACTGCTGTTGCTAAACCTAAAACACTTTTAGCAAGTCTAAGTGTCAGTGATCAGAGTGCAGTAAATGAAGTACACAGAGAAAGTGCAACTATACAAACACTACATAAGACCAATGCTGCAGACTGAGGAAAACATCATTTATTTCTCTCCATATACCCAAATCAGTCAACATATCAACATGGAGAATCACAACAAAACAGGTCCCAGTTTTCATGCTACTACAGTAGTGTGCATAACACTGTTAGCTCAGCAAACAGACCAACGTAAAATACTGTATCCAGTACAGGTTACAATTACAGTAAATAACAACAAACAAAACATAATCTGAAAAAAACTGACAATATTGTACAGAAAATACTACAGTAAACATACTATACATACTGTACATTATCTCTACGCCTGGCTGGATCTGGCCAGAGAATTTCATCAACAACACAAGCAATATCATCATTAGCAAGACAACGTGGGAAGAACCGTCTTAAATGTCGAATCCATCCTTGCACAGCTGCGGCGTCGACTTGGTCACAGGCGTCCTCCATGGCCTGAATGAGGGGTACCTGAGCCTGGGGTTGGAGATCGTAAACCTTCCACCGCCATGCAGAGAACAACTCTTCCATAGGGTTTAGAAACAGAGAGTATGGTGGAAGGTATAGTACTGTCAACTGTGGAGGGTGTTGAAACCAGTTCTGGACCAAAGCAGAGCGGTGGAATGACACATTGTCCCAGATGACCGTGTATTGCATCTGGTGCATTTCATTACCTGCTGTGACGATGTGGTGCAATCGGTCCAAAAATGTGAGAATGTGAGGTGTGTGGTAAGGGCCCATTTTGGCATGACGGAGGACAACCCCATGCTGTGAAATGGCAGCGCAAAGGGTGATGTTACCCCCACGTTGCCCTGGGACATTGATTATAGCCCTGTGGCCAATGATATCTCTCCTTCTTGCTTTTGCGATGTTGAACCCTGCCTCATCAATATATATGAATTCATGCAGGATTTCCTCAGCATCCATCTGCAAAACTCCCTGAAATACAGTGAAAGACAAGATTGTGTAGTTCAGGAAAGAGCTAGTATACAGTCAATGTAAAAAAGCCATGTGTGCAGTATGCAGTGCTAAAGTGAACAATACAAACCTCCACATACTCATGCCGCAGCCGTTTGACCCTCTCTGAACTCCGCTCAAAAGGCACTCGATAAAGTTGTGTCATTTGAACCAGATGTCTCTTCAGGATGCGTGCCAGTGTTGACTGAGAGACCTGATGGACATTATTGAAAATGGCATGGTTACCGATAATGTTGGCTTGTAGTTCTCGGAGCCTGATAGCATTATTGGCCAAAACCATGTTTATTATCTCTCTCTTGTTCTTGTGTGAATATGGGCCCCCTTCCTCCTTGTTGTTCCCGACACTCAATCCTATGTAGAGAATAATACATGTAACTTACTGTACAATGTCACAGGAAGGGGTATCAGAAGTGCTGATATGGTGCAGACAATAAGCTGCTGATTACTGTAACTGTAGACAGATCTTCTACCTGTTTTCCTGTCGAAAAGTCCTTATGACAGATGCCACTGTATATCTGCTAAGATTTGGCTGAACTCTCAGTCCAGCCTCCCTCAGCGTAAATCCGTGGTTCACAACATGGTCCACTAGTGTTGCACGAATGTCCTCCTGCTTCAGGTATTCCTCTGGCTTGGGCCTCTGCCTCTTCCTCCTCCTCTACCTCCTCCTCTTCCTCTACCTCCTTCTCCTCCTCTGTGTACTCCTCCTCTCACTCTCACTCACTCTCACTCTTCTTCTGACTCCTTCCATTTTGGTTGAAGGCAGGTGAACCTACCTGCTGCATTTTTATAGTGCTTAAACCTGATTGGTGTGTCTACAATTTAGCAATCATGTGTTTGTGCACCTGATGGCTGTGTTTAACAACTTCTTATGACTGGGGGGCAGTATTGAGTAGCTTGGATGAATAAGGTGCCTAAAGTAAACGGCCTGCTCCTCAGTCTCAGTTGCTAATATATGCATATTATTATTAGCATTGGATAGAAACACTCTAAGGTTTCTAAAACTCTTTGAATGATGTCTGTGAGTATAACAGAACTCAGGCAAAATCCCGAGTTGAAATGAGGAAGTGAGAAATCTGGGCTTTGTATGTATTCACCAGAGTCCCCAATGAAATCCCCTCGAGATATTAATGATGTTGCACTGCCTAGGGGTTCCACTAGATGTCAACCAATAATAGAAATTGTAATGAGATTTCTATGGTGTTGTGGGAGTGAATGATAGCAGAATGCATCAGGTGTCTATCAAGCAGCCATTTTCAACAAAAGAAGGTATTTGGACATAAATAACGGATATTATCGAAACAAAACAAACATTTATTGTGGACCTGGGATTCCTGGAGTGCTTTCTGATGTACATCATCAAAGGTAAGGGAATATTTGTCATGTAATTTCTTGTTTATGTTGACGCCATCGTTGTGGCTGTGGTGATTTTTACTTCTGAGCGCCGTCTCAGATTATTGCATGGGTTTCTTTTTCCGTAAAGTTTAAAAAAAAATCTGACACAGCGTTTGCATTAAGGAGAGGTATATCTATAATATACATTTATGATGAGTATTTCTGTTGAATCGATGTGGCTATGCAAAATCACTGGATGTTTTTGGAACTAGTGAATGTAACGCGCCAATGTGAACTCAGATTTTTTTATATAAATATGAACTTTATCAAACAAAACATACATGTATTATGTAACATGAAGTCCTATGAGTGTCATCTGATGAAGATTATCAAAGGTTAGTGATTAATTTTATCTCTATTTGTGCTTTTTTTTCTCTCTCTCTTTGGCTGGTAAAATTGGTTGTGTATTTTAGTGAGTTGTTGGTGACCTAACATAATCGTTTGTGGTGCTTTCCCCATAAATCCTATTTGAAATCAGACACTGTGGTGGGATTAACAACAAGACCACATTGAAAATGATATAAGATACATGTATGTTTGAGGAATTTTAATTATGAGATTTCTGTTCTTTTGAATATGGCGCCCTGCACTTTCACTGGTTGTTGTCATATCATCCCGTTAACGGGATTGCAGCCCTAAGAAGTTTAACAGATTGGCTCATAGGTGTGTTAATTTGACAGTCAGTGCTTTGGAATTGCAAGGAAGTGACATCATGATATACTTCTGTGGCTGATGTATACAAGTGTGTTTAGGGTTTTGCAAATCACTGTCTGTAATGTTTTGCAAATAGTGTGAAGCTGACAATGTGCTTACAGTGTCAGCTGTAAGTGTAAGGTTTTGCTAATTGTGGGAAAAGTTCCATTTTAGTGTGTAAGCAATCGTAAAAAAAACTGTAACCAGTCCTCATCACACCAGATATGTACCAGAGGGGAATAAAGTGCCACTGTGGCTTTTACCAACTCTAGCCATTAGGAAGTGCCACTGAGAATCTCCCAGGTGCCATTAGGGCTCTTGTGTTGCTCTGCTAACGCTCTGCATCGATCAATGGAAAAATCATTGCAGCTCTAGTGGCCTCTTTATACCATGAAACAAGTGAGACTGTGGCTTTGGGATGAGGAACAGTATAATATATTGTCACAAGGAAGTCAAGCCAGTTGGTGGAGAAGGCCAAAGGATGGTTTCATTTGTCACTGACTAGAGTTCTGTTCAATTCTTGGTAAGAAAGAAAGAAAGAAAGAAAGAAAGAAAGAAAGAAAGAAAGAAAGAAAGAAAGAAAGAAAGAAAAAGAAAGAAAGAAAGAAAGAAAGAAAGAAAGAAAGAAAGAAAGAAAGAAAGAAAGAAAGAAAGAAAGAAAGGAAGAAAGAGAGGGCAACAATGATCAGGGTTCACAGGATGACAGAAAGAACACAAGATAAGTTCATTAACACTCCACATTCGCATTCCAAAATAATACTTTAATACACGCTCACAGCTGTAATACACATACTGCGCAAGCGACAGGACTTCAGGTTTCTAATTTTCCAGAATAAAATTGCAAAATTTAAATCTAACCCTCATTTGCATGAGACAAAGATCACTTAATCAATAGTTACTGCTCTAGCATTCTATGGTTCCACTGGTGCCAATGACATTCATAATGCCAACAACTGACTTTATATTCACACAGCTTCTAACGACAAATACACAAGGTTTACATACCAAATTTCATGGCCTCATGTCAATGGGTTCAGTTCTTATAGCCCTGGTGTGATATGGTACCATCTAGTGGTGTAGAGTGGCCGACTTTGAATGCAGAAACTAATCATTCTCAAATTCATTAGAGGATAATTAATTTAGTTTATATACCAAATCTGGAGCCAATCTGACTCATGGTTCATGATAAGAAGATGTTTTAAGCATTTGTATCATTAGCATATGTGCTAACATGCATCTATAGGTACATTGCGGCCATATTTGTCTCAAAACCAGTAAAGACTGGTGTAATAAGTCTAAATACCAAATCTGGAGTGAATGTGCCATATGGTTCATGAGGAGATGATGATTGCAGATGATTTTGAGCATTAGTGTTATATATTGCAAAGAATACCTCTTAATATAGTTTCCTTGTTTTTCTAGATATCAATACCACATTCAGTGAGGTTCATCTTAGGGACGTCCAGGATGGTGATGACCAGTTTCGAGGTGATAGGTTATTGCGGGGTGGATTTAAAGTGTAAAATGTGATTTTTGATTTGGTAATAACAAAAGGTTTAAGATAGAGGAAAATCTGTCCTGACGGATGTTATGGACACATTTGTTCAGCACGAGGATCTTTGTTATTTGAGCATGTCAAGGAAAAAACATATCTAAGAACAACACAGCCTTGCTGTGACCCCCCCCCCCACAAATGTAAATATAATAAAAAGACAGCCAGAACGAAAAATCACTGAAGAGGGAGGCAGATAGTTAGTGTTAGAAAAAGAGAGAGAGAGCTCTCCCAGCGGAGCTCTTAACTGGGCAGCAGAGAGAGAGAGGGAAATGATTGTTGGGGAGGCTGTGTCGCGCTGAGCTTTCAATCCCAGGCAAGCCTGTTACAGATGGCCATTATGTCACAACTCACTCTTCCCCAGAGCAGAGCAACCCTGGAGAGTCACTAGAGGCGAGAGGGTGTGACTGGGAGGCAGCAGGACCAGAGGAGGGAGGGGATGGCTGGGAGGCAGCAGGGCCAGAGGGGATTCCTGGGAGGCAGCAGGACCAGAGGGGATGGCTGGGAGGCAGCAGGACCAGAGGGGAGAGGGGATGGCTGGAAGGCAGTAGGACCAGACGGGAGAGGGGATGGCTGGGAGGCAGTAGGACCAGAGGGGAGAGGGATGGCTGGGAGGCAGCAGGACCAGAGGGGATGGCTGGGAGGCAGCAGGACCAGAGGGGAGAGGGGATGGCTGGGAGGCAGCAGGACCAGAGGGGAGAGGGGATGGCTGGGAGGCAGTAGGACCAGAGGGGATGGCTGGGAGAAAGCATGACCAGGGGGGAGAGGGGCGGCAGAAGGACATTTCCAAGACAGACTGAGGCTGGCATGTCAACGCATATGCCCACAGTTTACCTGTTCCGTTTATTCAGTTTATAGTTCTTAGTTGATCTAAGTGCAGGCACACATGCTATTTTCCAAATGACCATCTACCTATATGTTTACCAAAATGGTTCCCTCAAGCCAGTTAGCCGTTTTACAAGCTCCCCTCAATACTCCATCCATGGCTGTCTCACGAAGACATATGTGTGCACACACACATTTGAATGGGCACAATGACATTGATGTGAATGTCAACCAGACAGCGGACTATATAGTGCAGAATCATAACACTGACTCCTTGTACTCCATGTCACAGGACACTGCAGCACTACATTACCATGAACACATGGACTTCTCTCTCTCTTTCATACACACAAACACGGACGCCAGAGGAGGCTGCTGAGGGGAGAACGGCTCATAATAATGGCTAGAACGGAGTGAATGGAATGGTATCAAACACATGGAAACCAGGTGTTTGATGTGTTCGATACCATTATCATGTGTTCCATTCCTATGAGCCCATCCTCCCCAATTAAGGTGCCACCGGCCACCCGGGACACACATGCTTTTTCATCCTAGTTAATGATCTGGTAGCATACGGGTAGGGGTGACAACCTCAGTACCACAGCAAACATGTTACACTCTCATCACTGTAACAGATCCATGCTCATTTCATTCATCAGACAGGGTAACACGCACACACACCGTACCCTCTACCCACAATATTCTCCTTTTACCCCTGGCTCTGTCTAATTGAATCTCATGCATCAATACCCTTTAATTAATATGATTGGCTGAGGGATTTTCTTGCTGTTTCCTTTTGTTTCCTTCTCACTGCTGTCACCCACAATGTGAGCCAATTAACCCACCTCCCTTGTTGGCACCTAATATGCTGAGCCATCACTATTGCATCACTATTCCAGTCCAGGGTGAGGGCAGTCATACAAGAGCATGTGCCATCATCAACCATGGATGCCAGTCAGTGGAACCCTTTTGTGTGTGTGCGCGTGTGTGCATGTGTGTGTTTGTGTCTTTGTGTTCGTGTCTTTGTATCTGTGCATGTGTGCGTGTGTGTGCGCTTGTATGAGTGCATGTGTGTATGTGGTGTGTGTGTGTGTGTGTCTTTGTGTGTGTGCCTGTGTATATGTTAGTGAGTGTGTCTGCAATGCTCTGTTAGTCTATTGCTCCCTGGGAACTGTAGCTTGCTGGGGTTATCTGTGACTTACCTCATCTTGATAAGTGTGGAGAGTAATCACAAGCACTGCTTGACTTATCAGCCAAGGGCATTTCTCATTCTGCTCTGTGACCGGGCTAAACTACAGGGGCTTCCCTCTCCTTTCATTAGAAGGACTCTCTGCCTCTCCCCTCCCCTCTTGTCATTTGTCCTCGCTCTCTGCCTTCCTCTTTCAACCAGATTGTGAGGGAATTGTATGTGTGCGTGTGAGAGTGAGAGAGAGAGAGAGCAGTTTGTCTCTGGTGGTGTTCAATCCCTCCAAACAGAGCCATGAATTCTGGAGTATCGCTAGTAATTATCAATGCTACGTGGGACGTGGAGAGAGAGAGATAGAAAGAGAGCGAGAGATAACAATAGGGAGGCAGGGATGAGGATAGACAAGAAGCTGAAAGATAGAGGACAGAGAAGAGGAGGAGGAGAGAGAGAAGGATGCGGATGTGATATGAGGAAGGTTGAAACATTAGAAGGAAGAGAGAGGAAAAGAGGTACATTGGGTAAATCATGCAGTAGTAGCGTGAGAAGGGTGTTTAATGACCTCTTCATCTCCCAATCAAACACTACTCTCTCACTTTCAATTATACCACGGTAAAACGGTTACCCATGTCAAACACTCAGCAGCCAGCCAGGCGAGAGTTACTGCTACTTATTAATGACATTGACAAGGACATGTCAAACACCCAGCAGCCAGCCAGCCAGGCGAGAGTTACTGCTACTTATTAATGACATTGACAAGGACATGTCAAACACCCAGCAGCCAGCCAGCCAGGCGAGAGTTACTGCTACTTATTAATGACATTGACAAGGACATGTCAAACACACAGCGACGCAAATAGAGCTCCCACTGACTGATTCCCTAGTTGACACACATTAAACATTCACATATTTCATATCTGCCTCATTGGCATCATGACAGATCTGTGTCATTAGTAATTAGCAATATAGACTGTCTGAGGAGCTGTAAGCTCAGAAAGAAAGGGAGCACCATAGTGCGCCCCAAGGAATGCTCTTACTACAGTACCTCCATACACCACAAGGACTGCTCTTACTACAGTACCTCCATACACCACAAGGACTGCTCTTACTACCTCCATACATCATGGTTTCTTCCCTCCTAGCTGCAGACTCCAAAGCCTCTGCCCTGCTTACTTGGAGGAATAAGGACCAGAGGCAGGTGAAGAAAACTAATGCAAAGCAGCAAGAGTGCTGTTCATCATCACACACACTACTCACTCTCCCTTCAGTCCTATCCAACAGCTTCCCATGACCCTCAAACCCTCATCTACCATGTCTTTCCCATGAACCCTTCAACACACACACACACACACACGTCTGCACTCCCACACAAGTTCAGCCAGGCACCTCTGTTTGATTTACCAGAGAAGACAAACACTGTCCCATGAGGGTTCATCCTCACCGCAGAAAGAGGGGTTTCCTCCCCCTACAGCAGTGCACAGCGTGGCATACAAGGGGAACAATCTGTCAACTGGAGAACTGGGTCATGATGTTTAAACCAGAAGATCATTCTTATTGGCCAGTGTATATAGTAGATTATAAACTGGGTAGTTTGGGTTCTGGATGCTGATAGGCTAAAAAAAGCATTCCAGCCGTGTGCATATCAGACAATATACCACGGGTATGACACAAACATGCTTGTTTACCATTCTATTTATGTTGGTAACCAGTTTAATAGCAGCACCTCAGGGTTGGGGGCGGCAGTGTAGCCTAGTGGTTAGAGCGTTGGACTAGTAACCGAAAGGTTGCAACTTCAAATCCCCGAGCTGACAAGGTACAAAATCTGTGGTTCTGCCCCTGAACAGGCAGTTAACCCACTGTTCCTAGGCCGTCATTGAAAATAAGAATTTGTTCTTAACTGACTTGCCTAGTTAAATAAAGGTAAAAAATAAAAAAAAGGGTTGTGCCTCACGTTGTGTCAAAGAATATCCCTTAGCCATGGTATATGTAAGCAATAAGGCCCGAGGAGGTGTGGTATATGGCCAATATACCATGGCTAAGGGCTGTTCTTAAGCACTACGCAACACGGAGTGTCTGGACACAGACCTTAGCCGTGGTATATTGGCCGTACATCACAAACCCCTGAGGCGACTTATTGCTATTATAAACTGGTTACCAAGGTAATTAAAGTAAAAATAAATGTTTTGTCATACCCGTGGTATACTGTCTGATATACCACGCTGTCAGCCAATCAGCACTCAGGGCTCAAACCACCCAGTTTATAATTAAGCAATAAGGCATGAGAACCTGGTAATTATCGTGTGAATAATTCCTGACTAACAGCTGGTCATAGAAACAGCACATAGGTGTCAAACCCTGATCTGTTTCACCTGTCTTCACCCCCCTGATTTGTTTCACCTGTCTTGTCTCCACCCCCCTCCAGGTATCGCCCATCTTCCCCATTATCCCCTGTTCATTTATACCTGTGTTCTCTGTTTGTCTGTTGCCAGTTTGTTTTGTTCATTCATACCTACCAGCGTTTTCCCCCCTGCTCCTGTCCTGTCTAGAGTGCCTGTTTTCAAGTTTTCCAGGTTTTGAGGTTTCTGCCTGCCCTGACCCTGCCTACCGTCCCGTACATTTGCCTCACTACTCTGGATTATCGACCTCTGCCTGCCCTGACCCTGACCCTGACCCTGAGCCTGTCTGCCGTCCTGTATCTTTGACTGCCAGTGTTAGATTTAATAAACTTCTGTTACTTTGACATTGTCTGCACCTGGGTCTTACCTTCAAACCTGTTAGTACGAATTGGCCATGACCAGCAGACCAGGTCAGCTGTGCAACGCCATCTCCTCCCAAGGACCCACCATCGGGAGGCATGAGGAACTGCTTCGTGGCCTTATGGAGGGGGTCCAAACGTTGGCTGAATGCCATGATCGGGGATTGGACAAGTTGCTGGAGCAATTTCACAGGTTGTCTGGGAGGCAGCTTACAACGGTGGTACATCGATCTCTCCACCTTCTCGGGAGCCCCGCTTACCCCCCCACTCAGCCCCTGGACGGGCGCTCTATAGGCCGGGTCACTCATAATACCACTCCCATCAACCTACAGGTGTCAGAGAATCACAGTGAGACTATTCAATTCATGCTCATCAAGTCTCCTCAGATTCCCGTGGTTTTAGGATTCTCCTGGCTCCAATGACACATTCCCCCCATCAACTGGTCTACTGGTGCCATCATGGGCTGGAGTCCGTTCTGCCCCGGGATGTCTTCTTGGGGTCTCGGAAGGTGCCCCGGACCTCTCCTCCATTCCCGCAGAGTACCAGGACCTTCCCACATCTCCCTGGACTTTGTCATGGCTCTTCCCCCATCTGATGGCAACACCGCCATCCTGACTGTTGTGGATCGGTTTTCCAAAGTCGCCCACTTCATTCCTCTCCCCAAACTACCCTCTGCCACGGAGACGGCCAGCTCATGGTACATCACGTCTTCCGGATCCATAGACTACCGGTCGACATGGCCTCTCATCTCAGTTCTGGAAGGCGTTCCGCACCCTCATTGGGTCATCTGCCAGCCTGTCCTCTGGAAATTGATCCGCTGGCCTACAAAAGGGGGGCAGGCAGCCAGTTGCCCATTCCTCGTTTAGACAAACCCCAACTGTTGCAAATGCTAGCCTAGTAGCATGGGGAAATATTGTCTAGATGCTTTTTTTCGGGGGAGATTAAGTTTAATAATTGACTGGCTGGGCTGTGGGACAGTGGATGCACATTGAAAAATCTAATGGAGCTACTAACAGGCATTACCTGGAGAATGCAGCAATTGTGGTGCTATAACTCCCTGCTATCAACCAATCAGCATCCAGGATCCAAACAACCAGTGTTATAGTGGACATAAAAAAATGGCTTGTTTGAGCCCTGAATGCTGATTGGCTGAAAGCTGTGGTATATCAGACTGTATACCATGGGTATGACACAACATTATTTGTTTACTGTTTCTAATTACGCTGATAACCAGTTTATAAACTGAAATGTGTCTTCTGCATTTAATCCAACCCCTCTGAATCAGAGAGGTGAGGCTGCCTTATTCGATGTCCACAGCCCCCAGGGAGCAGTTGTCGTTAGGGGTTAACTGCCCTGATCAAGGACAGAAGAGCAATTTTTTTCCCACCCTGCCAGTTCAAGGATAAGAACCAGCAATCTTAGCCACTAGGCTACTTGCCACCCCCTTGTTATTGTGTTAAAATGGACTACAAAGTAACAGGATCATTTTGTTCATAAAGTCAATCTCGTCCAAAACTGAAATTTGCGAGATGATAAGGAGAAAATGGTATGACACAGAATTTAAGGAATATGTCTGCTGTCAATACAGTCCCAAAAGGTTTTACATGCCGACAGTCAACTTTGCATCATCATGAGGATGTGGCAAGTAATACTTTGTTCCTTGAAAGTCCAATATCTTGAAAACGTGGCTGCTGACAGATGTTCTTTTTTTTGTAGCCCTTTACACTCATTCCTGTATATGGGTTGAAAATGGCAGATTTGGATACTGATAAGCATTTAAATTGGAACGTAGTGGCTGTACATGCTATGAATTACAGTCAGAGCTCAGGTTCTGTGCTTCACAGCGCTGTACGGGATTTGACTGACAGCCTTTCTGAACTTGAGCACCATATGTGACAAGAAGTTGGCCAACTTTTGCAATTTTTAGGTTGTCAGACTGAAAGAAACACTGTAAATTAAGAGGATTTGGTGTATTTTGAAACACAACACATTGAGGATTATGATACATCCTGCTTTAAAGTCCTACATGAAAGCCAAACATCAATGAGTACAAATGTGCAGTTCACATTTCCATATCATAAAACTCAAGTCATATACAGTGTCAACGTTTATGATCACTATGTTTGATGCACAGTTACAAGATGACATGGCGACATACCATGAGTTGTTCTGAACAAACAGAAGGAGCCTATGTTTGTCTACCGTAATGAAAATTTGGAACATTAAAAACTGTAATATCCTATGTTTCACCGAGTCCTGGCTGAATGACGACATGGATAATATGGGGCTGGTGGGATTTTCCATGCACAGAGAAGCTACGTCTGGTAAGACGAGGGGCGGGTTTGTGTCTATTTGTCAATAACAGCTGGTGCGTGATGTCTAATGTTAAAGAAGTCTCGAGGTATTGCTTGCCTGAGGTAGAGTACCTTATGATAAGTTGTAGACCCCACTATCTACCAAGAGAGTTCTCATATATATTATTTGTAGCTGTCTATTTACCACCACAAACCGATGCTGGCACTAAGACCATACTCAACCAGCTGCATAAGGCCAGAAGGAAACAAGAAAATGCTCATCCAGAAGCGGCGCTCCTAGTGGCCGGGGACTTTAATGCAGGCAAACTTAAATCCATTTTACCTCATTTCTACCAGCATGTCACATATGCAACCAAAGGAAGAAAACTCTAGACCACCTTTACTCCACACATAGAGATGCATACCAAGCTCTCCCCCACCTTCCATTTGGCAAATCTGACCCTAATTGTATCCTCCTATTGCTCCTCATGCTAACAAGCAAAAACTAAAGCAGGAAGTACCAGTAACTTGCTAGCACAGACTGGAATATGTTCCGGGGTTCATCAAATGGCATTGAAGAGTATACCACCTCAGTCATCGGCTTCATCAATAAGTGCATTGACAACGTTATCCCACAGTGGCCGTATGTATATATTCCAACCAGAAGCCATGGATTACAGTACATCCTCATCGAGCTAAATACTAGAGCTGCCGGTTTCAAGGAGTGGGGCGCTAATCCAGACACTTATAAGAAATCCTGCTATGCCCTCAGACAAACCACCAAACAAGCAAAGCGTTAATACAAGATTAAGATTGAATCCTACTACACCGGCTCTGACATTCATCGGATGTAGCAGGGCTTGAAAACTATTACGGACTACAAAGGGGAAACCCAGCCGCGAGCTGCTCAGTGACAGGATCCTACCTGACGAGTTAAATGCCTTTTATGTTCGTTTCGAGGCAATCAACACTGAAGCATACATGAGAGCACCAGCTGTTCTGGATGACTGTGTGATAACGCTCTTGGTAGCCGGTACTCCCCGTTCACCCACAACTGCGTGGCCAAACATGACTCCAACACCATCATTAAGTTTGCAGATGACACAACAGTGGTAGGCCTGATCACCGACAACGATGAAACCGCCTATAGGGAGGAGGTTAGAGACCTGGTAGTGTGGTGCCAGGACAACAACCTCTCCCTTAATGTGAGCAAGACAAAGGAGCTGATCGTGGACCAGTGGAGGCTCCTCAGAGGAGGAAGGGGAGGACTATCCTCCTCAGTGAAATTTCATAAAAATAAAAATAGTGAAACATTACATTTATCCTTTTTAGATAAAACTATGTTAAATATATTCATGCGTCACCAAAAAAATTATTAAATAACATTTTTTTGCAATGAAGGTCTACAGTAACTTCAACAGCACTGTCTGGGGTAGCACCATGGTGCAGCCGGAGGACAGCTAGCTTCTGTCCTCCTCTGGCTACATTGACTTCATAACAAAACCTAGGAGGCTCGTAGGCCTCACCACCTTCCATAGACATACATGGTAATTATGAGCACTTCCGGAGGACATCCTTACAACCAATCAAAGCTTTTGCAGTATGAATTGACATGGTGTCCATCCAATCCTAGAATTAGGATCAGATAATGAACATGTTGAGCTGAATTGGGATTGTGCCACAGAGCATTATGGGTGTTATATGTGTTAAGAACCCCTTTCATTAACTGGGGTTTATGGAAAAGTTGCGAATTAAAAGCGAGGGTCGACCTCAGCCTGAGATCAGTTTCATGAAGAAGTATGAAAAGGTAAAGGCATTCAATACCAACTGGTATCAAAAGTATAGCTGGCCATCAAGCCGCCTGTATTATTGGCCTTGCCTGCGTTTTTGGGCATGCTATAATTTGCTTTTAGAGGACACGACGAGGTGGAAAGTTCCGCTGACAAGGGCAACTACAAGGAGGTTGCAGAGGAAATGGCATGTTACTCTGTTTTACTAGCTGAACATATCACACTTCCGACTGTCTTTTCTGGGATGTAGAAAATAATTCCGAATGATTTGATCGTGTCATCCATTACACGTTTTTAAAGAGAGAGTTTGACGCAGCATATTTTTTCGCGTGCGGTCAAGTAGCCTTTCCACTTTCCTCCGGTATTTATTTAGCGAAGATGGTAACACATAATCACTCCGGACAGACGCAAGCAAAAACTCACGATATAAATGTTGCAACAGACTAGGCTATACCTAAACATTAGAAATCTGACATGCTGAGACTATTTTTCAGTCTGATCAACTGTAGGCTACTAATAAGAGCAGCTGCATACAGCCTATGCGCCCTGTCCATCTGGTCAGGGTAAACTAATTGGTAACGTTATGTATTTATAGTCCATTTGTGTGTCAGGAGAGAATGTGATCAAATTTAGTTTATATTCAAATTTGGCTGAGTTAGGCTGCCTATACGTTTTTAATCCATAATGATAAACTGGAATGAATGAATCAACATAATAGTGATGACGGGTGTGAGTAAATGTTTTATAAAGCCTACAGTTGCCTGCATGATGCAAACATGCATAAAGCAAGCTCAGCCCTGTGAGTTCTTATGTCTATCAGTTGTTGTCTGGGTAGAGGAAATCCCCTTCCTAATCCAGTTAAATAAAATTCATATGAACAAATATAAGGTAGCTGCAGTTTGACAGGGTTTTCATCCCCCCAGGGCCAGGAATTTCAGGAGTTTTTAAAAATCATGTGGCCTGATTAGGAAAAACTGGTCCCACCATAGCCCATATAAAACCTTTTTACAAATGAATCACTGTCATACCTTATAGGGTCCAGAGTTTTCCAAGTTAGGTTAACATATAAGGAAAAACTCCAGGCCCCAGGGGGAAAAATTGCTACACCGCTCTGAGACCTATGGTGCCACCAGTCTGCTTGCAGTTGTCAGTTATCCTCAGGTATGTGGATGGTCAGGGCTTTATTCAGGAACGTTTCTTGGGATACTTTGATGTGTCAAGCAAGCGAGATGTGCAGTCTGTGTTTGACTACATTATTTTTCATAGTTTATAGAGAAACTCGTCCAAACCTACGATGGCGCAGCTGTAATGGAATGTATCTGCTATTTGTATTTACAGCCAAGTCCCCTCATGTTCCCTGTTTAAGAGGTGATGACTACTCCACTCCACTACCATTGTCATTTTCTCCTGGCATGAACTGAAGCCACGTCTTATGTGCCCTCTCATCCACAGGCACATTGAATGTTTCCTCTCCAAGCACTGTGTACCCCTATCAAATATCTCTCATTACTGTATGTAGAGTCAATCACAAACACAATCACATTATTACACATCGATGATTTTACTCCTTGCTTGGACTAACTCATTCTTAGCTCTTTTATCTAACTATGTAGTGTGTTGTGTTATTGTTTTTTGTCTTCCCAGTCAAATCATGTCCTGCACTGGTCAAGCCTCTGAACACCTCAACTCATGCCTCATATCCTCATTCAATCACTGCTGTGATCCCTATCACACATGGTGTAAGTAGCCCTCTCACTCCCATACCCCATAATATTGTACTATAAATGTCTTTATTAAATGCTTTAGGTTAAAATAATTAGTCTTTGACGATTTCTGAAACACAATTTTTCCTCTTTGTGCGTTATTCACCTATACCGTGGGTCTCCCATCCTCCTCAATTTTTCAAGTCACCAGCCTCCACTGTCACGGACTGTCGCTTCTCAACAGCTTCTACCACCAAGCCAGAAAACTGCTGAACAATTAATCAGATGGTCACCGGATTATTTACATTGACACCCCCCTCCCCCACCCCATTTGATTTTTACACTGCTGCTACTAGCTGTTTATTATCTATGCAGTCACTTCACCCATACCTACATGTACAAATTACCTCAACTAACCTGTACTCCCGCACATTGACTCTGTACCGGTACCCCCTGTATATACTGTAGCCTCGCTATTGTTATTTTGTGTTACTTTTTATTATTTTATATAGTTTATTTGGTAAATATTTTCTTAACTCTTTCTTGAACTGCACTGTTGGTTAAGGGCTTGTAAGTAAGCATTTCACGGTAAGGTCTACACTTGTTGTATTCGGCGCAGGTGTCAAATAAAGTTTGATTTGAAACCTGAATGCACTCCTGACTCCTTTCTGAGCACTCCAAAACTACAATGTGTTTCTCTGAATTGCCTTGTCAAAGCCTAACACTGTACGATCACATTCTATAACTTAGGTAGTCTTGTTGGCTAGCTTTCAGATGATGCCCACCTGACCCAGATTGTGATTTATAATGGGATGTTTTGTATTGCGTAAAACAAAAACAGTAATTATGTGATGGTGGAGATGCAGTGTTGTGTTCAAAACAACTACAAGTGTGCTTGCTCTAGCTCCTCAACGGCACAGCTAGGAGAGCTCAAACAAGCCCCTTATAGTTGAGGACTCTTTTTTTGAGTCATAAAAAAAAATGAAATCACTTAGGAAGTGTGCACAAGTTGGAGAGGTGTGTGTGTCCACTTGGAGACACCAGTTAGTCCTCTCACTCAAATTCTTAAATTGTTTTGTCTTATGTTGCACCTACCCCACATTTTCCAGGAATATTCTTATCATGTCACTGAATGCATCCAGAGTATTTTCAGATTTTGCTATCAACAAATGTGGCAAAAAGTACAGTGAACGTGAAATGCCCATAAAATCAACAGTGTAATGTTTAGATTCAGTCTTGAGTCAGGTGAACAGTTGTGTCCTCAACTTTGGTCTAATACGTTTCCAATAATCTCCAAACTGTTCCCTTCCAATTGCTACCATGCTTATGCATTTCATATTTCTTTTGTAGGAAACATTTCAATGTAGCCCTATAGGCCAATTCCCATGAGTGTAAAGGGTTAAAGGTACGCCACAGTATTCCTTGGGTTGGGTTTATTTCAATAATGCCCACAGCCGGCAGCACCTTAGTAATCATCCATTCAGAGCTCAGCTGTATGCAACCCGGTTGTGATGCTGGTAAATTTGGTTTAACTTTGGATATCACTACAGGGCTAGTTATGGACGATAGGTAAATTACACAATGGAAATGGGACAATATTTTTTTTAAATGTCAGCAGTTCATATACAAATATTGAAAGCATTAAATGAGAAGTTAAAGGTGTGCAATATGAAAATGTTTTCCCTTGTAAATTATTGACGGTCCCTAACTAGCCCCACAGAGGCAATACAAGGTCAAACCAATTTTCCCACGGTCTGGCTTCAGCCAATCCCACTGCCTGGCTTCAGCCAGTCCCACTGTCTGGCTTCAGCCAGTCCCACTGTCTGGCTTCAGCCAGTCCCACTGTCTGGCTTCAGCCAGTCCCACTGTCTGGCTTCAGCCAGTCCCACTGTCTGGCTGAAGCTAATTGGCAAAAGGAGTTGGCTAGCTTGCTAGTTAGCCTAGGCTACTTCCAGCCTGGTTAGACTGTTTCAAGTTATCTAGAATGGTGAGTGACTGTAACTGTACACATGTACAGCTTAGGCAGAGCGAATGTACAAACACGTCCTACGTGCAAACACACACACAAGAGACAACCACATCAAAGCACGCCTCCAAGACCCTAATCTCCTTCTCAGTTGCATTTCTTAATAAAGTGGATTGAAACTGTGGATAAATCAGTCAGTTTAAGTGTAAATGAGCAATATGAAGAATGGTACTGTTGGTATAGATATTACTATGTGTGGATTGTTGTAGCCTATAGAGAAACTAAATTGGTGTGAGAACATTGTGGGTCATGAATGGTTCTATATAGTACTGGTGTTGTGTGAGAGGCGTTTTGTGTTGGTGCTGCCTGGGATCAGCCACTTTTCAGCCCAACATTGCCTGAGATAGATTACAGCTGACACAAAGTCAATACTAACCACACACATGTACATTTACTCGAGCACACACACACACACAGAACACACACACACACACGCGAACGAACACACACACACACACGAACACACACAGAGGCACGTTGCTTATGCACAATTTTTCTTCTATAGATTACTTTAATCCAGATGGACAGGGATGGTACACGCCTTCTACACCCACTTTCTATCCCACTATCTCTCTCTCTCTATACCCCTCTCTCTCTTTCACACTCCCTCCATCTTTATCTCGCTGCCTGTCCTCCACCACCCCCTCCCCACCCCCTCTCTCTCTGTCTGTCTTTCTCTTGTTAGCGGTTAAACTCAATCTGTCCTTGTCCGGTCTAATCAAAGTCTCCACAATTTCAATTTCAGCTGTTATATGTGGGGGGCACTGACTGCGTTCTTTGTCTTTTTGTGATATCTTTAGGGCGAGAGAAGGCAAAGAGGTGTTTCCTGTGCATAACTTATTCCCTTAGCTGAGCTGGATGAGGGTAAATAAGCCCCGGGGCCTGTGGCAACACCCTCAGCTCAGTTCAGTGCACACTCAGGGTTACACAGCATAGTCATAGAGTGAACTCTTACCACTGTACAGTACTGCTGCCCAATACTAATACATGGCCAGACTTGATTTTTGCCTTCTGATGAAAGGAGTAAGTATTTTACAGCTTGATGTTAGATGATCCCTCACCCTGAATGTGGTCTATGGGCCTGGAGAATATGTCATCCATGGTTACATTTCCTTTATTCAGCCATGACTAACTTAAGCTGACTTTACCATCCGCTAGCTGAAAACCAATGAAAGTGATGTTGTAAAAAATCATGTCCAAATGACCTGACCTGACCTGACAAATGACCTGACCTGTTTCGCTAGCGGTGGCTAAAGTTAGCTGTAGTTTGCAATGGCTGTTTAAAGAACTGAACCATTAACCATACAGTTTCATATGGCTCATAGACTACTTTCAGGGTGTGGAGCCATCTTACATCAAATTGTAAAATAGTGAACTAATCTTTTAAATTCCAGGGACTAGCATACGTATAGCCATACCAGCATTACCATAACAGACCCCTTTCATCAAATTTATATCAGCATGTTAAATGTGAAACCAGAGGGAAAAGAACTCTGGACCACTCATACTCCACACACAGAGACGCATACCAAGCTCTCCCCCGCCCTCCATTTGGCAAATTTGACCATAATTCCATCCTCCTAATTCCTGCTTACAAGCAAAAATTAAAGCAGGAAGCACCAGACTAGATCAATAAAAAAAAGTGGTCAGATGAAGCAGATGCTAAGCTACAGGACTGTTTTGCTAGCACAGACTGGAATATGTTCCAGGACTCCTCCGATGGCATTGAGGAGTACACCACATCTGTCATTGGTTTCATCAACAAGTGCTTCGATGATGTCATCCCCACAGTGACCGTACGTACATACCAGAAGCCATGGATTACAGCCAGCATCTGCACTGACCTAAAGGCTAGAGCGGCCGCTTTCAAGGAGCGGGACTCAAACCCGGAAGTTTACAAGAAATTCCTCTATGCCATCCGACAAACCATCAAACAGGCAAAGCGTCAATACAGGACTAAGATTGAGTCGTACTACACCGGCTCTGACACTCGTCGGATGTGGCAGGGCTTGCAAACCATTACAGACTACAAAGGGAAGCACAGCTGAGAGCTGCCCAGTGAAACGAGCCTACCAGACGAGCTAAACTACTTCTATGCTCGCTTCGAGGAAAATAACACTGAAACATACATGAGAGCATCAGCTGTACTGGAAGGCTGTGTGATCACACTCTCCGCAGCTGATGTGAGTAAAACCTTTAGCCAGGTCAACATTCACAAGGTTGCAGGGCCAGATGGATAACCAGGACTTGTACTGCGAGCATACGCTGACCAACTAGTGTTGCGGCGTATCAGAATTAGTTGGGTAACATAGATAAGATGTTTTATTTTCATAATGTGCTTACGTGAGATACTTGTCATTAGAATGTTTCCCTTTGGACTATAGGGTTGGCAGTTGCAGTTCTCGCTCCTCAGCTGGGGCTAAGTCACTTGGTGCCCATAGAGGGGAGAGGTCAGGCTTGTCTTCATATGTGAATGTATCTGTTAAACCATGTGGTGCTATGCAGAATATCAGAAGGGGAGGAGGACAGAATGGAACATTGTCTTCTTATGGGAATGTGTCTGTCACTATTCCTAAACCCTGTGAAGGGATGGCGTGATAATGGGGAACTGGTTAGTTATCTCCACAATGTCTGTACGCCAGTCACTCCCTCCTTTTCCCATTGGGGGGAGGAGTATGGCAGTGTCTGGAACCATTGTATGTCCCCTCTGATGTTGCCCTTATCGTGACCTAGTATATGACCTAGAGGCTCACTCCCCTCAGTGATCTTGTCCAGAAGTGGGGTGTTCTTGAGATGTGAGTATCTAGAATTGACAATTGATATATGCCATTGGATGAGTTGGTGTTTTGGTACTATGAAGTACCAAAAAGAGATTAGAGCCTCGTCTTAGAGACCAAACTGAACGATAATTTATAGCGAATGCTGTCTGGCTATGGGATACTCCTCTCTCAAGTAAAAGTCTTTCTTTGTGAACAGTTCCTATTATCTGTGGTTTGTCATGTCGACTAGGGTGTGGATCTTTGCTATAAAATATCTCAGTTGGTCAATTATGTTGACCAATTATGTTGACCACTCTCAACTTTTCATTAGAGATGCTGAAATGTTGAAAGTCAAATGCTATTGCAAAAGCTTAATTATTATTAAAGGTGAAGTTTAAGTATAACTCTGACTGGTGTGTGGTTTGCTCTCTCATCATTTGGTAATACAGGAAATTGCCACGACACTGGCAAGTGTCTTCACTGACATTTTTAACCTCTCCCTGTCCAAGTCTGTAATACCAACATGTTTTAAGCAGACCACCATAGTGCCTATGCCCAAGAACACTAAGATAACCTGCCTAAATGACTACCGACCCGTAGCACTCACATCTGAAGCCATGAAGTGCTTTAAAAAGCTGGTCATGGCTCACATCAACACCAAAAGGAACACCTATGTGAGAATGCTATTCATTGACTACAGCTCAGCGTTCAACAACATAGTGCCCTCAAAGCTTATCAATAAGCTAAGGACCCTGGGACTAAACACCTCCCTCTGCAACTGGATCCTGGACTTCCTGACGGGCCGCCCCCAGGTAGTAAGGGTAGGTAACAACACATCCGCCATGCTGATCCTCAACGCGGGCCCCTCAGGGGTGTGTGTTCAGCCCCCTCCTATACTCCCTTTTTACTGATGACTGCACGGCCAGGCACGACTCCAACACCGTCATTCAATTTGCAGATGACACAACAGTGGTAGGCCTGATAACCGACAACGAGACAGCCTATAGGGACGAGGTCAGAGACATGGTCGTGTGGTGCCAGGACAACAACCTCTCCCTCAATATGATCAAGACAAAGGAGATGATTGTGGACTACAGGAATAAGAGGACATAGCACGGCCCCATTCTCATCGACGGGGCTGCATTGGAGCAGGTTGAGAGCCAACAAACTAACATGCTCCAAGCACACCAAGACAGTCGTGTAGCGGACATGACAAAACCTATTCCCCCTCAGGAGACTGAAAATATTTGGCATGGGTCCTCAGATCCTCAAAAGTTTTTACAGCTGCACCAGTGAGAGCCTCCTGACTGGTTGCATCACTGCCTGGTATGGCAACTGCTTGGCCTCTGACCGCAAGGCACGACAGGCGGTAGTGTGAATGGCCCAGTACATCACTGGGGCCAAGCTTCCTGCCATCCAGGACCTCTATACCAGGCGGTGTCAAAGAAAGGCCCTAAAAATTGTCAAAGACTCCAGCCACCCTAGTCATAGACTGTTCTCTCCGCTACTGCACGGCAAGCGGTACCGGAGCACCAAGTCTAGGTCCAAGAGGTTTCTAAACAGCTTCTACACCCAAGCCATAAGACTCCTGAACATCTAGTCAAATGGCCACTCAGACTATTTGCATTGCCCCCCCCCCTCCCCTCTCCACACCACTACCACTCTCTGTCATCTATGTACCTCAACTAACCGGTGCCCCTGCACATTGACTCTATTCCGGCACCCCCCTGTATATATTGTTCTTTTTTTACTGCTGCTCTTTAATTACTTGTTACTTTTGTCTCTTAACTGTTGGTTAGGGGCTCGTAAGTAAACATTTCACTGTAAGGTCTACTACACCTGTTGTATTCGACGCATATGACTAATGCAATTTGATTTGATTACTGCCACTAAAGCTATCAGAGCTACTGTACCCTAATATCACTGTGTGTTTGGCCAAAGGCCACATTTCCTCTGATCCATTCAAAGAGAATGATAATCTGATTTATGCATTCTGCATTTCTTTTAGATATCAGCATGATTCTGGATGCTTTCCATCTACTGTATCCTGCAGCTCAGTTAGGAGCTCCAGCTTGGAGACTTATTTTATGGACAGAAAATTAAGCCACCAAACCACAAACATCAATCCCTTCACTTCTAATTGTGTTTTTTCCTTTTGAGCAAAAAAATCCTCAAAGATTATGGAACGGACCCAAATCTTTGCTGTTGCATAAGGCTGAAATCTGATGCATCTTGGGCATTCTCATTATCAAACAGTGGAATATAGGAATTTATTCTCCCTCTGTTCCTAAACTAATCGGATATGCTTACGCATGGATACTAGCGTCCTGGTCCGTGGATGCTATTTGCTAAGAGGTATTTTAGGCATTGTGACGCAACAAGGGCTGTTCATGGACAAATTTGAAAATCCACGGAAATTGGTTGGACAAATCCAAGGTGATCTTTGCTCATTGTTTTGCCCAGAGACTGACAGACACAAGCTGGGTGTCGACTCTTTCCCTAGGTTTTATTCCATAATACAGTACACTCTGTGTCTATTTTCAAAGGTTATTTTTAAATCTTGTTTGTCATGGCTAAAGAATTTTTTAAATCTCAAATAAAACACCAAGCTTAAAAACAGGATTGCATATGGTTTACTTGTGATAAAATCACTTATTAGTAATTATAGCCTCCCAAGTGGTTCAGCTGTCTAAGACACTGCATCACAGTGCTAGAGGCGTCACTACAGACTCGGGTTCGATCCCAGGCTGTGTCGCAGCCAGCTGCGACCGGGAGACCCATGAGGCGGCACCCAATTGGCACAGCGTGGTCCGGGTTAGGGGAGGGTTTGGCTGGCCGGGATATCCTTGTACCATTGCGCTCTAGCGACTCCTTGTGGTGGGCCGGGCGCATTCACGCTGACTTCGGACGCCAGTTGTATAGCGTTTATTCCGACATATTGGTGCGGCTGGCCTCCAGGTTAAGCGAGCAGTGTGTCAAGAAGCAGTGCAGCTTAGCAGGGTGGTGTCTTGGAGGACTCTTGGCTCTCGACCTTTGCCTCTCCCGAGTCCGTACGGGAGTTGCAGCGATGGGACAAGAATGTAACTACCAATTGGGGAGATAAAGGGGTAAAAAAAATGTAAACGTTGTAATTATTGTGCAGATGTGATGGCTATCAACACGGCCTATTCAATGTACAGTAGTTTGCTATTAAAAAGTATTACTGTCAGATCTGACTGTGCTTATAGTGATGCTTTCTTTTGTCATAAGGGAAAAGAAGGGCTTAACTTGTAGAAATAAATACTTTTTTCTATTGACCGTGGTCTCTTACCTCTCAACCTCATGGTATCCCTTCTCCCTTCTCCCTCTCTCTCTCGCTCCCTTCTTCTCTCTCTCTCTCCCTCTCTGACCCCTGTCGCAGTCAGTAAAGATCTGATGGGAGGCTACCTAACACCGCTCAGTCTGATCAGGTGTTGTCCAGTAAGCGACTTTAGGGCCCTCATCTCTTGCGGTCAGCTAAATGCTATCCTACGCTGGATCTCACCACATTCCCTGGTCTCCTGCTCGCCGATAGGGTCCCAGATTTGTGACCCGCAGCAATTTTCCAGAGTACAGTCGATTGGCCCTACTGATGCCTACTCATGCTTTACTACGACCCACCTCTGCGCCAGAAGACATCTGGGACTATACTACACTTCCTGTCTGTCTGGCTGTCAACATGCACTAACTGCAGATCAAACACTCCTCTTTAGCTTTGGTTCATATTACTGTCTCATTCTCATCTTGCCCAGGTGTCATTGGCCAGGTTGTAGGTGTGTGTGAGTTTGTGTGTGTGTGTGTGTGTGTGTGTGTGTGTGTGTGTGTGTGTGTGTGTGTGTGTGTGTGTGTGTGTGTGTGTGTGTGTGTGTGTGTGTGTGTGTGTGTGTGTGTGTGTGTGTGTGTGTGTGTGTGTGAGCGAGCGAGTGAGTTAGACAGTGTGTGTGAGGGGAGGAGAGGGTCACTGCTCTATATCCCACCCTTCCCAGGTCAGATTCCTCCTTGGACAAACTAAGGGGGTAATTATTGTTTAATCAGTATACTGTACATTAATGTGTTGGATGGATCGGAGAGGGGAGAATCACCGCAGATCACTGGCAGAGAGCTTTCATATAGCGGGCCAGCCAGGCGGCCATCTTAAGAAAGGCCAGGACAGGAAGAGGTGGAGGGAAGGTGGGAGCAGAGGCTGATGCTGCATTTTGCAACGATCACACTGTTGATGGTAATATGACATCTTTAACACTGTACACCTACAACCATTATAGGAAATGTGTATACTGCAAATATTACAGTTTAATAAAAGTGGTAAATGCTTCAGAGTGGCTGCGGATCTGACTGAAACAAAACACAGGTATGCTACAGTTTAACGCCATCTGCTCACTATACATAATTCAAAACAACATTGTACATAACTAAAAAGACCTAAATGCGTATTCCTATGAAGCTGAGATCAAATGGTTAGCATGAAGATGCTGCATGGATGTTTCACCTGTGAAACTTGGAGGAATTATCATTCACGATTGGCAGTGAGAAATGTGAATGGAGGGTGACCACAAACATATGTGTGTAATGAAGGTAAATAAATACATGCGCAGAACATGATCTGGGTCTTCCGTGCCAATGCTGATGGCTATATGGTAGAACGCACTTAAAATGGAGGAATGGCGATGGATCACTTATATAACTCTCTGCACACACCCTAAATGAAAGACACAACCACTGGCATGAAGTGAGTACCCTACAGTGCAGTGAACTCAACTATGAGACATTTAGTGGCCTGAAGCCGTGTTATGCAAACACACAGTCATATGTGAGAGCATCGAAGCTTTCCTGTTGTTTTTCACTGTTGTTTATGATATCGCTCACAGTTGCAAGACCAATGGGTATTACCATAACAAAGCTATGAGGCATGGCAGCAGTGCACTCTGTTGCCACTAGAAGAATGGGAATACAGCACGGTGCTATTTCAGGCCCGTGGAGAGGTTGTTATCATACATTACTCTGGGGCTTTCACACACAGAGACATGAACATGCACAGCAACTCAAACACACATATACGGGAGGCAAGCACTCACACACACTCATGGACACACACGCACACATACAGGTAATTGACTAAATAAAGGAAACACCAACATAAAGTGTCTTAGGGCGTTAGAACACCAGGAGCCAGAACAGCTTCAATGCACCTTAGAATAGATTATACAAGTGTCTGGAACTCTATTGGAGGGATGCGACACCATTCTTCCACAAGAAATTCCATCATTTGATGTTTAGTTAGATGGTGGTGGAAAACACTGTCTCAGGCGCTGCTGCTGAATCTCCCATAAGTGTTCAATTGGGTTGAGATCTGGTGACTGAGACGGCCATGGCATATGGTCTCACATCAGAATTAGATGTTCATCCGTGTATCTCAAACGTCAAATTTCTAAGTTGCTCCAAACGTCAAATCTCGAAGTGTATGGTTGCTGTATGGTTCCAAGGTTATGTTAATGCATTAACGCTGAATTCCTAAGGTTAAGCATTAACTATGGATGTGTCAAGTAAGGGTTAAGGTTTGGGATATGCTTGAAACAAAAAATATACAAATGGATTGCGACTTCTGGAACCAGGGGGAGATGCTTATGCCCAAGCAAAACTAAAGCCTACTTGAAGGTAAAAGTGATCACTGTTGCCCATAGGGATCTGTTTCCACGACATCTCCTGACGTCCCCCAGACATGGATGGACATCGAACACTGACTCGTATCACGGGTGACCTGCCTGGGTTTACATTGTTTTCATGCTCATCAAACCATTCCGTGACCACTCGTGCCCTGTGGATTGGGGAATTGCAGTCTTACACATTCACATGTAAATAGAGATCTACAAACACTAACAAAGACACACAAATAATTTATGTCACACAAAGAGCAGATCGTTTTTTTATCACTTTGTAGCAATTTCCACAAGAACTGCATGTGCTACATTTTCACAACTCTTAGCACAAATATCAAAACAGATCCCCAGAATGTTTTTTTTAATTTGTTGTTTATTTCACTTTTATTTAACCAGGTAGGCCAGTTGAGAACAAGTTCTCATTTACAACTGCGACCTGGCCAAGATAATGCAAAGCAGTGCGACACAAACAACAACACAGTTGAGTTACACATGGAATAAACAAACGTACAGTCAATAACACAATAGAAAAAAAAATCTGTATACAGTGTGTGCAAATGAGGTAAGATTAGGGAGGTAAGGCAATAAATAGGCTGTAGTGGTAATTACAATTTAGCAATTAAACACTGGAGTGATAGATGTGGCAGAAGATGAATGTGCAAGTAGAGATACTGGGGTGCAAAGGAGCAAAAAATAAATAACAATATGGGGATGTGGTAGTTGGATGGGCTATTTACAGATGGGCTATGTACAGGTGCAATGATCTGTGAGGTGCTCTGACAGCTAATGCTTAAAGTTAGTGAGGGAGATATGAGTCTCCAGCTTCAGTGATTTTTGCAATTCGTTCCAGTCACTGGCAGCAGAGAACTGGAAGGAAAGGCGGCCAAAGGAAGAATTGGCTTTGGGGGTGACCAGTGAAATACACCTGCTGGAGCACGTGCTACTGGTGGGTCCTGCTATGGTGACCAGTGAGCTGAGATAAGGCAGGGCTTCACCTAGCAAAGACTTATAGATGACCTGGAGCCAGTGGGTTTGGCGACGAATATGAAGCGAGGGCCAGCCAACGAGAATATACAGGTCGCAGTGGTGGGTAGTATATGGGGCTTTGGTGACAAAACAGATGGCACTGTGATAGACTGCATCCAATTTTCTGAGTAGAGTAAATGACATCGCCGAAGTCAAGGATCAGTAGGATAGTTCGTTTTACGAGGGTATGTTTGGAAGCATGAGTGAAGGATGCTTTGTTTCAAAATAGGAAGGATTCAATTTTGGATTGGAGATGCTTAATGTGAGTCTGGAAGGAGAGTTTACAGTCTATCCAGACACCTAGGTATTTGTAGTTGTCCACATATTCTAAGTCAGAACCGTCCAGAGTAGTGATGCTGGATGGGCAGCGATAGGTTGAAGAGCAAGCAAAGCGGTGTGGTGACAGTGTTTCCTAGCCTCAGTTCAGTGGCCAGCTGGGAGGAGGTGCTGTTATTCTTAGTTTCACAACTCTAAGCACAAATATCGAAACAGATCATCAGAATGTTTCACAACTCTAATCACAAATATCGAAACAGATCATCAGAATGTTTCACAACTCTAATCACAAATATCGAAACAGATCATCAGAATGTTTCACAACTCTAATCACAAATATCGAAACAGATCATCAGAATGTTTCACAACTCTAATCACAAATATCGAAACAGATCATCAGAATGTTTCACAACTCTAATCACAAATATCGAAACAGATCATCAGAATGTTTCACAACTCTAAGCACAAATATCGAAACAGCTCATCGAAGCACATTTTCAGTTGACTGATTACAACAAACTAATTCACAAAGTCACTTGTTCACGGTACCAAATTACTCCCCACAGGGCACATACGTCAGTTCAACGTCTCGTTTTGCTTTTACATTTGGTTGAGTTGTCAACTAATGTGAATTCAGTGGGAAACCAATAAAAGAAAAATCACCATGTCATTGGATTTAGACGAAGAAAACGAAATATCCTTACGTATCCATTTTTCACATTGATTCAATGTCATCACATACATTCTTGGGTGTGTGTGTGTGGGGGAGGGGGAGGGGGGTTGAAGTGATGTGGAAACAATGTTGATTCAACCAGTTTTTGCCCAGTGGTTCTTTCCATTTGGGTACATAGTCAATCTGAGCATCTGCTTTTCAAATATATAAATATAAATATTCACTTTACTTTTCATATGATTTTGTTGTCATTTGTTAACAATAAAATGAACTATCACTTAATCTAACTGCTCAAAACTGATCATTTCTAAACCAAAATGATATAGTCCCTAGTTAACGGATATAGATAACTGCTGAACGCTGTACATTTATATATTTTTGCCTCATAAATTTATCAATTTGAGTCAATTTATCTTGGAAGGTAAAACCAAATCATACAGTTTGAGTCAGAAGTTTACATACACTTAGGTAGAAGTCATTAAAACTTGTTTTTCAACCACTTCAGACATTTCTTGTTAACAAACTATAGTTTTGGCAAGTCAGTTAGGACATCTCCTTTGTGCATGACACAAGTCATTCGTCCAACAATTGTTGACAGACCGATTATTTCACTCATAATGCAAATGTTTTTGGCTAAGGTGTATGTAAACTTCCAACTTCAACTGTATATCGATGTGGCTGTAATACTACAACATTGTCTATCAGCCAGAATGCTTCAATAGGACAAAGTGGAAAGAGTCACTCTATGTGCTACCATTTGGAACTATAGTGTAGTGTAGAATGCTCTGATGAAATATCTGGGTTGTATATAACAATATACACAAAACATTAGGAACACCTTCCTAATATTGAGTTGTACCATTTTTGCCCTCAGAACTGCCTTGGGGAATGGCCTCTGCAAGGTGTTGAAAGCTTTCCACGGGGATGCTGGCCCATGTTGACTACAATGCGTTCCACAGTTGTGTCAAGTTGGCTGGATGTCCTTTGGGTGGTGGACCATTCTTGATACACACGGAAAACTAATGAGCTTCAAAAACCCAGCAGCGCTGCAGTTGTTGATACACTCAAACCGGAGAGCCTTGCACCTACTAGCATACCCTTTCAAAGCCCTTAAATCTTTTGTCTTTCCCATGTCGTCTGAGATCCCCCAAAGACTGGAAAGCTGCCGCGGTCATCCCCCTCTTCAAAGGGGGAGACACTCTAGACCCAAACTGCTTCAGACCAATATCTACCCCTGCCTATCTAAGGTCTTCGAAAGCCAAGTTAACAAACAGATCACCAACCATTTCGAATCCCACCTTACCTTCTCCACTATGCAATCTGGTTTCAGAGCTGGTTATGGGTGCACCTCAGCCACTCTCAAGGTCCTAAACGATATCATAACCACCATCGATAAGAGACAATACTGTGCAGCTGTATTCATCAACCTGGCCAAGGCTTTCAACTCTGTCGATCACCACAGTCTTATCGGCAGACTCAACAGCCTTGGTTTCTAAAATGACTGCCTCGTCTGGTTCACCAACTACTTCTCAGATAGAGTGCAGTGTGTCAAATCGGAGGGCCTGTTGTCCGGATCTCTGGCAGTCTCTATGGGGGTGCCACAGGGTTCAATTCTCGGGCTGACTCTTTTCTCTGTATACATCAATGATGTCGCTCTTGCTGCTGGTGATTCTCTGATACACCTCTTTGCAGACGACACCATTCTGTATACAGTGGGGCAAAAAAGTATTTAGTCAGCCACCAATTGTGCAAGTTCTCCCACTTAAAAAGATGAGAGAGGCCTGTAATTTTCATCATAGGTACACTTCAACTATGACAGACAAAATGAGAAAAAAAAATCCAGAAAATCACATTACAAAATAGCCTCCAACACTCTACTCAGCAAATTGTATGCAGTCTATCACAGTGCCATCTGTTTTGTCACCAAAGCCCCATATACTTCCCACCACTGCGACCTGTATGTTCTCGTTGGCTGGCCCTCGCTTCATATTCGTCGGCAAACCCATTGGCTCCAGGTCATCTATAAGTATTTGCTAGGTGAAGCCCTGCCTTATCTCAGCTCACCGGTCACCATAGCAGCAGCAACCAGCAGCAGCAGCTCCAGCAAACATATTTCACTGGTCACCCCCGAAGCCAATTCCTCCTTCGGCCGCCTTTCCTTCCAGTTCTCTGCTGCCAATGACTGGAAAGAACTGCAAAAATCACTGAAGCTGGAGACTTATCTCCATCACTAGCTTTAAGCATCAGCTGTCAAAGCAGCTCACAGATCACTCCGCCTGTACACAGCCCATCCAACTACCTCATCCTCAAACTGTTATTTTTTAAATTTTATATTGCTCCTTTGCACCCCAGTATCTCTACTTGCACACTCATCTTCTGCACATCTATCACGTCAGTGTTTAATTGCTATATTGTAATTATTTCGCCACTATGGCCTATTTATTTCCTTACCTCCCTTATCCTACCTCATTTGCACATACTGTATATATACTTTTTTCTATTGTATTATTGACTGTATTTTTGTTTATTCCATGTGTAACTCTGTGTTGTTGTTTGTGTCGCACTGCTTTGCTTTATCTTGGCCAGGTTGTAGTTGTAAATGAGAACTTGTTCTCAACTAGCCTACCTGGTTAAATAAAGGTGAAATATAAATTGAAATCAAATCAAATTCACCCTCTGAATGGCACACATACACAATCCATCTACACTGATCGAAGTGGATTTAAAAGGTGACATCAATAAGGGATCACAGCTTTCACCTGGATTCACCTGGTCAGTCTGTGTCATGGAAAGAGCAGGTGTTCCTAATGATTTGTACACTCCGTGTATCCCACTTACTATCTGAATGTCATTGATGCATTGTAAGCTGATGAATTTCAAGCAGAGAGAGACAGGTGATACTGTATCAGTTGACAAGTCACGTAAGAAAAGGCACAGTGTTGCATGGGGCAGACAAATTGCATATCAAGTTAAAGTCAAAAACTGCATGGAAAATTAAACGGACTATTTACTATTCTTTCTATTCAGCACTTAAAATGTCTAGTATGTTGTGCTATTGAATAAATGGTAGTTAAAATGACTAAAGGGCCTATCTTATGTATTGGGGACTAAACGGTAATGGTATTTCATGGAAAACTTTGATTGTGCATGAATGACTCAGGGGTGAAAGATGTATGAAACCCCAATGAATGTTCCCAACAAATGTTCTGAACATTGGGTGTGTGGGGGGGGCATTACAAGTGTTATCAGTTTAGAGTTTTGTACTTAATGTTTAGAAATTATATAATTTGCGTCTGAAAAATTTGCCAAAGTCATCGAAAGAAAACTACAAGATGCCAGAGCAAAATACATGTCTGATACTACATACACCAATGGCCATAGGAAATAACAAGGATAACGTAGTGTTTTATAATGTGAACCCTCTCTGGCATGTCCTTAACTGTGTCCATAAAGCAGAATGTCTTCACTATGCAGCAACATCTTGAAAACACCATTATAACGTAGCAGACATTTCAGGCTTTGTAGAAAAGTGGTGATTCTCCAAACAGGGATTATCTGGGGTTACAACTAAATATTTGTGTTGTATGAAATGCATTATGGGTTATATTCTCAACATGGCGGCTGCTATGATCCTTTACGTTCAACTCTTCACTATCCAGAAGCACAGAAGAATTGACAGAAACCAGCCGTTTTCATTAATCAGGCAGCTCGTGTGGTCTACATTTTCATGGCCACCCAATGGACATTGAAGAGAACAATATTGTGATCATTGTATTTTTTTTTTTTGCCTGTTGCAAGGTTACATAGATTAGAAAACTGGCAAGGTTACATAGATCACAACACAGGTTAGATTGGTCTCAATCTGAAATGTATTAATCATCTCTGGAGTGGGGGTGGAAAGGTCGAGGGTCTTTAACATAACTGAATTTGAACCGGAGGTGTCATTACAGTGCACATTACCAACACACACACACACACACACTTAGACAGAAATAAGTGGCTCTAATTACCTCCCCAAAGGCAGTTCTAAAAGGTGAAGTAAGAATAGTGTATGTGAGCTGTGGGTTTTCTCTTTGTAGTCTACTGCATCATGTGGTCCCTCCAGTATGGACAGAGTAATAACCCACTCCACATGATATACCCACTATCCAACTAGCCACCAACCAGGAGGGGAACAGCTGTGTGGATTTGGGGAAGGCTGACTGTACACTATATAATCCAGTAGTGTGAGTGGAGACTCCTGCTCACCACTGTTGATTTAGCTCTGTTGTCTCTCTGTGACTAGGGCATACCCACTACAACCAGTGATAATCTAATATACTTTTCATTCTGACATGGTCTGACCCAAACAGACACATTGGATAGAATCTAATTCTCTAATCATTCATTCCAAAAAATGTACAAATAATTCCAACATGAACATCCCCACATTCCGTTAGTTATGAATAAAGCAAAAAATGTAACCCCCATAATGTTTACCCCAAAACACTACAGACAGGCTCAAAAGCATATCTTGTGTTTACCTGTGACCACCATCCCACCAACCAATCAGTGACTTGGCAGAGAGGAATGGGAGGAGATGGAGGAGGAGGAGGAAGAAGAGAGCGATGACTCACCCGGTCTCTTTTCGTTTCGACCTTTTCGACCCCCACATAGCCGTACTTTAGAGATAAGGACTAAGATCTGTTTCTGGCACAGAGACTTGTTGCTCTTAGGACAGGGCTTCCTTTTGTTGGCTACAGGTCGGTTTTGTCCGTCGTCCTTGACCGCCCGTTTCTGTCTGATGAGAGAGCTGGCGAGAGCTGCCATCTTCCCCCCCCTCTCACCTTTGGGAGGGGGGTGTCTTCCTACCTAACAACCCCTCTCCTGGTGGGGCTGTCTCTGTCCTCAAGCAGCAGAGAGAGATGGGAAGGTCCAGGGAGAGCCCCAGAGGGGGGAGAGGGGTTCTACGCGGTGTTACAGATATGGGGGTTAGGTTCAGAGCCCCCTGAAAAAGGAAGGAGCTGGAGAAGGTGAAAGTTCAAGTGCAGTCAAACATCCAATGTTGACCCTCCAGTGTGATGATAAATAAATACACCAACACTAAAAAAAAACCCACCCAAAACAAAGACCAGTAAGGTCACATCATCAGTCGAAATAAAGAAGGGTGATTGAGGTTAGAATGTCTGTTCGATAAAAAAAACATGTAAAGACATCTCCATTTCTTACATTTTTAACCCCACCCATCTTGTCCCTCGCGACCAAATTACCAGACAACGAAGTTCAAAATATTGCAAAATCACTAGCCTATCCTACAAGTAAACAATCCCCCAAAATCACTAGCCTATCCTACAAGTAAACAATCCCCCAAAAAGAGACAGAGCTCTTTTCTATGTCATATAAAAATGACACTTCTTCCAGTGAAAAGTGAAATCATTTTGAAGCTCAAACAGCAGAAAAATATACAGGCAGTCACCATGTAGTTTCTGGATGCCCAACTTTGCCGTGGAAAAGCGTCAGGAGTAATGAGCGGAGAAACGGCGCAGTAATCCAGCAGATCCAGTGGCAGCATACAGGCGGGACGGTGATGGACTCACAAGAATGAAGCCGGGAACGGAACAGAGGGATGGACAGAGAGAGATTTCTCTTCCGCCTCTTCTGGCATACTCTCTCTCCACACAGCCCTCACCTAACCCCCCCCCCCACCTCCCTCCACCCAAAGCCAGCAAGTTAGTGTGTGTGTGCGTGTGCGTGTGCGCGTGCGCGTGTGCGTGTGCGTGTGTGTGTGTGTGTGTGTGTGTGTGTGTGTGTTTGTGTGTGTGAATTTCAGCAGCCACCATCAGTAGAGGTGACATTCATGAGAGAGAGAGAGAGAGAGAGAGAAGGAGAGAGAGGGGGAGAGAGAGATAGTGGAAAAGAGAGAGAGAGGGGGAGGGAGAGAGCAGCTGTGATGGGAGAGAATGAGATCGACTGGGAATGAGAAGAAGAAGAGAGAAAGAGAGAAGCAGAGAGAGGCTGAGGAGAGAGAAACCATGCAGCCACCTCTCTCCTCAGAGTTAACGCTCTTAGAAGAGATACAATTTCTCTGTCGCGCTGCCTCCCCATCCATCTGACCGTCCGTCAGAGGTGGAGAGGGAGAAAGAGAGAGAATGTGTGTGTGTGTGCGCGCGTGCGCGCGCGTGTGTGGAAGAGAACAAGTGCTTAAGGTGCATGCATAAACACACAACACTTTTGGGTACATCTCTGCATACGGTATGTGTTTCTGTTTGGTGTGTATGCTCTCTGTCATTCACCATCTTCGTTACACTAGTATGTCATGCTGACTCTCTCTGGAGACTCTGCTGCATGTCTCCCTCCCTTTTCCCTCCTCTATTTCCTTCTCTCTCCTCAAACTCCTCATATGAAATGGAGGGTAGAAAACGCAGGTTTGCTTGCAGAGACGGTCATTGAGTGTCTGTCAAGGAAGGCTGCTGGCTTACGCTAACCGTGACAGATACACGACCAGGGACAGATTGAGTTAGACAGCCTCCCCCCTTCCCTCCCGCCACAACACCCACCACAGAACACCACCGGCCCTGGCACTCCAAGCCCAGTCTATCGCATACACTCACCCAGTCGCATATGCACAGACACACACACACACCAACACACACACACCACACACACATTGACACTCACACTCACACACAGAAAAACATAGAGTGCATTCGGGAAGTATTCAGCCATTCTTGACATTTTCCACATTTTGTTAATGTTACAGCCTTACCCTAAAATTGATTGAATTGTTATTTTCCCAATCTACAGACAATACCCCTTAATAATAAAGCAAAAACAGGTTTTTAGAAATGCTTATAAAAAATGTATAAACTGAAATATCACATTTACATAAGTATTCAGACCCTTTACTCAGTGCTTTGTTGAAGCACCTTTGGCAGCGATCACAGCCTAGAGTCTTATTGGGTATGATGCTACAAGCTTGGCACACCTGTATTTGGGCAGTTTCTCCCATTCTTCTCTGCAGATCCTGTCAAGCTCTGCCAGGTTGGATGGAGAGCGTCGCTGCACAGCTATTTTCAGGTCTCTCCAGAGATGTTCGATCAGGTTCAAGCCCGGGCTCTGGCTGGGCCACTCAAGGACATTCAGAAACTTGTCCAGGCTGTGTGCTTAGGGTCGTTGTCCTGTTGGAAGGTGAACCTTCGCCCCTGTCTGAGGTACTCAGCTCACTGGAGCATCACGGATCTTTCTGTACTTTGCTCCGTTCATCTTTGCCCTGATCCAGACTAGTCTTCCAGTCCCTGCCACTGAAAAACATCCCCACAGCATGATTCTGCCACCACTATGCTTCACTGTAGGGAT
Organism: Oncorhynchus tshawytscha; assembly: GCF_018296145.1. Classification (NCBI taxonomy): domain Eukaryota; kingdom Metazoa; phylum Chordata; class Actinopteri; order Salmoniformes; family Salmonidae; genus Oncorhynchus; species Oncorhynchus tshawytscha. The sequence continues at coordinate 10,396,690 of NC_056458.1, read as the reverse complement.
GGTGCCAGGTTTCCTCAAGACGTAATGCTTGGAATTCAGGCCAAAGAGTTCAATCTTGGTTTCATCAGACCAGAAAATCTTGTTTCTCATGGTCTGTGAGTCCAACTCCAAGTGGGCTATCATGTGTCTTTTACTGAGGAGTGGCATCCATCTGGCAACTCTACCATAAAGGCCTGATTGGTGGAGTGCTGCAGAGATGGTTGTCCTTCTGGAAGGTTCACCGATCTCCACAGACGTACTCTGGAGCTCTGTCACAGTAACCATCGGGTTCTTGGTCAAGGTCCTTCTCCCCCAATTGCTCAGTTTGGCCGGGTGGCCAGCTCTAGGAAGAGTCTTGGTAGTTATGAAATCCATTGTGTTCTTGGGGACCTTCAATGCTGCAGACATTTTTTGGTACCCTTCCCCAGATCTGTGCCTCGCCACAATCCTGTCTCGGAACTCTACAGATAATTCCTTCGACCTCATGGCTTGGTTTTTGCTCTGACCTGCACTGTCAACTATGGGACCTTATATAGACAGGTGTGTGCCTTTCCAAATCATGTCCTATCAATTGAATTTAGCACAGGTGGACTCCAATCAATTTGTAGAAACATCTCAAGGATGGTCAATGGAAACCGGATGCACCTGAGCTCAATTTAGAGTCTCATAGCAAAGGGTTTGAATACTTTATTTAAAAAAAAAATGTTTTATACATTTGCAACAATTTCAAAAAAATGGTTTTCGCTTTGTCATTATAGGGTATTGTGTGTAGATTGATAAGACAAATATTTTAATATATTTTAGAATAAGGCTGTAGCGTAAGAAAATGTGGAAAAAGGGAAGGGGTCTGAATACTTTCCAAATGCACTGTATGCTCAGTTCCTGGGTAAACCCTTCCTGGAGAAATTGCTTGGTTGGTCATTAACATTGAACATATAAATGCAGTATTTACAGTTAAGAGGCTCATGACGGGCCGGCTCCCACCTGTCATGTTATCCTATTTGTCATCGTTGTTTACCTTGCGTGGTTAGCAAAACTGTTATTGAGCATAAAATCAGCCACAGTAATTAAATCGTCCCGTCCCTCACACCCCAATAAAGCCTATCAATCACTTCCATTTTATTTGGCACGGAACCTCTTTTACAAGGCAATCACCATGGAAACCAGCAGTGGAAGCAAGTTGAAAATGCAAGGTCGATTTACATTACGCCTCCTCGATTGGGAGCAAGGTCAACACTGATTGACAGGTGACAGTAGACGTCCGGTCTCCGCGGGGAGGAGGAGGGAGACGGAGGAGGAGGGCAGAGGGAGCGGGGGTGGCGTGGGTTAATACAGTTAACATTGACAAGGAAACAGGAAATATGTTTTCCTTCCATCTGATCCTCCCTCTGTCTGTCTGTTTGCATGCACCACTTTATACAGAGCACACACAGACAAACACACGGACAGATGGACACACAGGCAGACACACGGACAGATGGACACACAGACAGACACACGGACAGACATACGGACAGATGGACACACAGACAGACACACGGACAGATGGACACACAGGCAGACACACGGACAGATGGACACACAGACAAACACACGGACAGATGGACACACAGGCAGACACACGGACAGATGGACACACAGACAGACACACGGACAGACATACGGACAGATGGACACACAGACAGACACACGGACAGATGGACACACAGGCAGACACACGGACAGATGGACACACAGACAGACACACAGACAGACACACGGACAGATGGACACACAGACAGACACACGGACAGATGGACACACAGGCAGACACACGGACAGACACACGGACAGATGGACACACAGACAGACACACGGACAGATGGACACACAGGCAGACACACGGACAGATGGACACACAGACAGACACACAGACAGACACACGGACAGATGGACACACAGACAGACACACGGACAGATGGACACACAGGCAGACACACGGACAGACACACGGACAGATGGACACACAGACAGACACACGGACAGATGGACACACAGGACAGACACACGGACAGATGGACACACAGACAGACACACGGACAGATGGACACACAGACAGACACACGGACAGACACACGGACAGATGGACACACAGACAGACACACGGACAGATGGACACACAGACAGACACACGGACAGACACACGGACAGATGGACACACAGGCAGAACTCATGCCATAAGATGAGCAGAGTGGAGAGAGACCAGAGTCAATCTCCTAATGGAGAAGACATTACACACATTGCCAAGACTTTTACAACTCCTTCATCTCTCTATATCAGAAGTCTAGTAATAGTGAGTGTTTAAGTGATGTAAGGTTGGGGTCAAGGTTAGCAAATGTTGAGAGCTTTCATTCATTTCTGATTAACATTATCAATGTGATTTAAACAAATATGCAATATTTGTTTGTTGTATTCAAAAACACTTGTCCCTTGTGATGTATTGAGATATACAGGGGAAGAGACGGAGAGAAAGGTGGATGAATATTTGTGTTTTTAGATTACTTTGTGTTTTTAATGTAGTTGCAGGGACTTTGTGTTTCTCAGTCTGTCACTGTGGCTCTCATCATAGAGGACGGCTTAAGTGCGACCTTGATCTGCTTTTCCAAAGCTACTGCATTCCACAGAGGACCCCCAGACTTGCCTGACAAATGTGGGCATCCCTCCCCTGAGTTCCCCTTCATTGTGGGGGTGGGGGGGAGGGCACAAACACAGGCGCACGCACCGACACACACACACACAAGCACACACACACACACACACACACACACACAGGCACGTCCAAGCAGTTGGCCCAGTTCTGTCTCTCTGTCACCCCCTCTCTTTATCTCTCTCCCTCTACCTCTCTCTCTCTCTTTCTATCACTGCTCCACACAGATGACAGGAGGTATCCTTCAGTAATCCCCCCACCATTATGTAACCATGTGGAATACCAGCCTCTCTTTTTGGTTGCAGAGATGATATTTCTAATGTCCATGACCTCCCGGTCAGCTCCTCATTAGCAGTGAGCTGCAGATATCATTTCCATTCTCTGGTATTTACTCAGACCGCCTGGTAATTATGTTTGAGGCCTGAGTGCCGCCCTGCATTATGTGTGTGTGTGTGTGTGTGTGTGTGTGTGTGTGTGTGTGTGTGTGTGTGTGTGTGTGTGTGTGTGTGTGTGTGTGTGTGTGTGTGTGTGTGCAGGCATGCATGCGTTAAAGTAGAGGGGTCTGAGTTGGTGAGGCTTGCAGGAGGACAAGCAGCTGAGGGGATGTGGGGCCATAGTTTGTGTGTGTGTGTGCACTGTATGTAACGTTAGTGCCCAGTAACCAGATGTTTCGAATATTAAGTCATGTCCATCAGAGTAATCATCAGGTTGTGGTTATTGAGCTTATAACATCAATGTCACATTTTCAAACAGACCAAATGGCAGTCACTCAGATCCATAAACATTTCCATTACTGTTGTATAAAACATTAGGTAAAGATCCATGTCATATAGCAGGGAACGTTGCATTGGGATTGTCATCTGGTTCAGATACCCCATTCTGTGAACATCAGGGGATTTGTATCGAAAGCCATTGAGACAACGATGTTTTGACTTCACACCTGCAATCTAGCACAAGCCTCGCTTTAGATGGTCTTCTCAATTTCCCTCCCTCATTTCCCCAGGAAAGAATGTAAAAACAAATATGACAGCTATATTAATATGACCCTTAATCTGATGGATTAGGAGAGGAGTTAGGATAGTGTTGGGCACACAAAATCGTGTGATTTCAAAGTTAATCTACCGAGAACAGCTTCTCATCCTCCCAAAACATCTGAGTACATTTTTTACATTTAACTAGGCAAGTCAGTTAAGAGCAAATTCTTATTTACAATGACGGCCTAGGAACAGTGGGTTAACTACCTAGTTCAGGGGCAGAGAGATTTTGACCTTATCAGCTCGGGGATTCGATCTCGCTAACTTTCGGTTACTGGCCCAACGCTCTAATCACATGGCAACCTGCCGCCCCACAAATACAGACAGAGACAGGAAGGAAAAGGGGCGCTGAGGACAGAGGCGTGTGTGTGTGCGGGTGTGTGTGTGTGTGGGTGGGTGTGTTTATGCATGTGTCGGTTTGTGAGAGTGCCCGTGCATTTGTTTGTCTCTTTTAAAGAGAGGAGGAGAGGACAGAAATGAAGAGGTGGCGAGAAGTACGTGTAACTCAGATATCCCAGGAGTCTCGGGGCCATAAAGATCACAGTAATATATCTGAAAGACGTGCAGAGATAGGGACATACCACTGTACAGCAGAGTGCCTGACTACATTTACTGGCCTGAGTGGAATAGAGTGGAAAGAAAAAGAGGCTATAAAACAGAAAGGTGGAGAGAGGTTTGTGGGCTCTATATTGAATGACGTTATTTCATGTGAATTTAATAACTTTTTTTGTGAATGTGGTTTCCTCTCTGTCAAAGACAATTGAGAAAACTGATGGAAATCCTTTTGGAGGCCATGATGCAGGCCATGATGAGATTGGTGCCTATTTGATTTCAGTGTCTCAAAACCTTTACGCACAGCTGCACGTTATATAGCAGGTCGGCTGGCCTTCTCTAATCAATAGTAGGCTCAGTCACTGGTATACTTTTACAAAGCCATTTTGGGTTTACTACCATTTTATTTGGGCATTTTTATTGTTCAGAAATGTGGTGGGTACTCTCTTCGGACATTATCCTGCTACCTGTTCCAAATGTCCAAACTGGGGAAAAAAGGGCTTTTAATGGAAAAAGGGCTTTTATGTACTCTGCGCAATCGCCCTGGAAAGCCTTACAAAATACTTTTAAACTGGAAGAACCTGTCTCGATTGGTGTTTTAAACCATTGATGAAGGATTTTGAGGCTGATTCCCTGACCTGTCAATGTTTTTAATTGACAGTTTTATGATTTTTTTTTATACTATTGTGAATTCTATGTTTTTTTACTAGATTACCTGTAGATTTTAATGTGGTCTGTCTGTAATTGTGTAATGACTTGGTGCTGCCTATCTTGGCCAGGACGTTATTGAAAAAGAGATTTTAAATCTCAATGAGCCCTTCCTGGTTAAATAAAGGTTAAATGTATGTTTTTATTAAAAACAATACTCTGGAATTCTTATCTTCACATTGCTGAAACATCCTCATCCCTCAATAACTTCAAGTGAAGACTGGGGGTCGGACTGATTAACCAAACTACTCAGTAATCTCCATGTAGTCCAACTCTCACACACTCACATGCGCACTCACACATTTAAACAAAACAAATACTTTTTTTGATTAGTGATCAATTCATTTATGCAGTTTAAGTCGGAAGTTTATATACACCTTAGCCAAATACATTTCAACTCAGTTTTTCACAATTCCTGACGTTTAATCCTAGTAAAAATGCCATGTCTTATGTCAGTTAGGATCACCACTTTATTTTAAGAATGTGAAATGTCAGAAAAATTGTAGAGAGAATGATGTATTTAAGCTTTTATTTCTTTCATCACATTTCTTTCAACCCAGTGGGTCAGAAGTTGACATACACTCAATTAGTATTTGGTAGCATTGCCTTTAAATTGTTTAACTTTGGTCAAACGTTTCGGGTAGCCTTCCACAAGCTTCCCACAATAAGTTGGGTGAATTTTGGCCCATTCCTCCTGACAGAGCTGGTGTAACTGAGTCGGGTTTGCAGGACTCCTTGCTCGCACACGCTATTTCAGTTCTGCCCACATATTTTCTATGGGATTGAGGTCAGGGCTTTGTGATGGCCACTCCAATACCTTGACTTTGTTGTCTTTAAGCCAATTTGCCACAACTTTGGAAGCATGCTTGGGGTCATTGTCCATTTGGAAGACCCATTTGCGACCAAGCTTTAACTTCCTGACTGGTGTCTTGAGATGTTGCTTCAATATATCCACATAATATTCCTCCCTCATGATGCCATCTATTTTGTGAAGTGCACCAGTCCCTCCTGCAGCAAAGCACCCCCACAACATGATTATGCCACCCCTGTGCTTCACAGTTGGGATGGTGTTCTTTGGCTTGCAAGCCACCCCCTTTTTCCTCCAAACATAACGATGGTCATTATGGCCAAACTGTTCTACTTTTGTTTCATCAGAATAGAGGACATTTCTCCAAAAAGTACGATCTTTGTCCCCATGTGCAGTTGCAAACCTGTAGTCTGGCTTTTTCATGGCAGTTTTGGAGCAGTGGCTTCTTCCTTGCTGAGCGGCCTTTCAGGTCATGTCGATATAAGACTCGTTTTACTGTGGATATAGATACTTTTGTACCTGTTTCCTCCAGCATCTTCACAAGATCCTTTGCTGTTGTTCTGGGATTGATTTGCACTTTTCACACCAAAGTACGTTCATCTCTAGGAGACAGAACGCGTCTCCTTCCTGAGCGGAATGACAGACTCAAATGATGTCAATTAGCCTATCAGAAGCTTCTAAAGCCATGACATCATTTTCTGGAATATTCCAAGCTGTTTAAAGGCACAATCAACTTGGTGTATGTAAACTTCTGACCCACTGGAATTGTGATACAGTGAAATAATCTGTCTGTAAACAATTGTTGGAAAAAAAACTTGTGTTATGCACAAAGTAGATGTCCTAACCGACTTGCCAAAACCATAGTTTGTTAACAAGAAATTTATGGAGTGGTTGAAAAACGAGTTTTAATGACTCCATCCTAAATGTATGTAAACTTCCGACTTCAACTGTACAATCATAATTTGTAACTTTTGTTATCTGTTGGAACAAACCTTTTTATTTTTGTGCTTACAGACAAAATGAGAAAAAAAATCTTTGGAGGGAGTTGAAAGTCAGTGTTGCCCAGCAACAGCCCCAAAACATCACTGCTCTAGAGGAGATCTGCATGGAGGAATGGGCCAAAATACCAGCAACAGTGTGTGAAAACCTTGTGAAGACTTACAGAAAACGTTTGACCTCTGTCATTGCCAACAAAGGGTATATAACAAAATATTGAGATAAACTTTTGTTATTGACCAAGTACTTATTTTCCACCATAATTTGCAAATAAATTCATAAAAAATTCTACAATGTGATTTTCTGGATTTTTTTTCTCATTTTGTCTGTCATAGTTGAAATGTACCTATGATGAAAATTACAGGCCTCTCTCATCTTTTTAAGTGGGAGAACTTGCACAATTGGTGGCTGACTAAATACTTTTTTGCCCCACTGTATGTGTATATCATTTTTTGTGGTGTGCTTTTCATATAAGCCCTTGGGCTTCCAACCAAACCTGCACTGTTTGGTTGTTACTTTGTATTCATTTTCATCTCGATTGTTTATCAATTGTTTCCTTTGGTGCAAATAAATTAAACAGAAATGAAACTAAACTAAAAGCGTTGAATGATTTGAATAAAGAAGGCAATAAAATGTCTGCAGGGCCAGTAAGCAGATATCAATGACATCAATTACTGGAGGCGGCACAACCATCCAGTATTAATCAGTGGTTGACCAAACTGTGTGAACTCATCACCGCTGCGGCCACAGCTGACACTCCAAGGCATTCTGATGACGGCTCTGAACTAGTCATGCTCGTCAAAACGTTACCATGTGATGGTCCATTTGGCTGTTTCTGCATAGCTCACGACTGTAATAGCCCCACTTAGCTAATGCATCAGTGCTATTTGGGAGCTAACTCTGATGTACTGTAAATAACCAGCATGGTAGATTACAGCACCATGGACAACGATAACATGGCAGTGATACCATGGACAGATCCTGAGCTCTGACATTCAGCACCGCTGAGTTGTGGACAGCGGCCGTCTCAGGGACAATTGGTATGTCTTTGAAAGGTTATACCTACTAGTCTATTGATCATCACCAAAAAGTTCTCAGCTCTGTCCAGAAGATGGTTTGCAGAGTGTCCATCCTGTTTGTCCCTCTTGAGCCACCGTAGCAACAACATAGCCAGAAACACTTCCTCAGAATAGTCTGAATGAATCTAAGATAAATCCAAAAATCGTTTTTTGCTTAGTAATGCAATTTTACATCCAGCTAAGATGTTTGGTGCAGTATTTCTCAAGTGGAAAAATGTCTCTAGTCTCTTGTTTAATGACAACAGACACTTCATGTTCCCATTCTATGTTCCCATTCCTAGTACTGTCGACCAATCACCGCCAAATGGGCTTGGAGTTCGGGTACCAAACTGCTACTTGCCTTGCCTCAAGAAATAAATGCGTGTGCAGGAACAGCCCCAAAACAATCTGCTGAAGACCAAAACAAACAAAAACGTCACAAAGCTGTCATAATATACGCATGCAAGAACAGTTTTGACTGGGAAGCATACGGTAAGCTTTAGAGCATCTGCAAAATGACTCAAATGTGAGGTGGGACAGTCTGTGAGGGACAGAGGATGACACTCAAGAAGAGGGTTCTGTTCTAAACACACCAGGTAGACAAGAGCACAGGAAACAGCACACAGTGCCAGACAGGAACCAGCACACAGTGCCAGACAGGGAACAACACACAGTGCCAGACAGGGAACAACAGCAGGGCAAAAACACAACAACTACAGATAAAGGGAACTCAGAGGTCTGGTCTCATGGACCACTGACGTATCTACATTGTAGCTGTACTTACAGTACACTCATCGTTACTTGTGCAACGTAATCATTAGGAGCAGTGTGTTGTTAGGAGACTTGTTTGGTGACGTGTGTAAAAGGGAGGAATGATTTGCTCTTGGACGTGACGGAGTTAACAGCTTACGTTAGTCTCCTTTACTATGTTGTTTGACTGTGATTAAATATCACTGATAAACAACGGGGCTGTGAATACTCTATAAATAGCATCTCTGCGCTCCCGTTCTATCCAAAGCTATCTGCTTTTTGGGGAGGCACTAACCACCACTCCAAATGATGCTTTCATTTTTGTTTTTAATTAAAATATTTTAAGAGCCTTACATAAAAGCATTAGTGGTCGCAAGGCTTAGCGCAATACCCATTTATGTGAGATTATGGTAAGAGACATGATGTGGCCATGCAGAGAGAGACAGATAGACAGCACTGGTGAAAATAGAGAGTGATACTGACAAACTGAGAGCTAAATAACCTCACAGTGAGGACACTGTGTGGGGAGAAGTGGATAGAAGAGGATGGTGTGTGGGGAGAAGTGGATAGAAGAGGACAGTGTGTGGGGAGAAGTGGAGAGAAGAGGACAGTGTGTGGGGAGAAGTGGAGAGAAGAGGACAGTGTGTGGGGCGAAGTGGAGAGAAGAGGACAGTGTGTGGGGAGAAGTGGATAGAAGAGGACGGTGTGTGGGGTGAAGTGGATAGAAGAGGACGGTGTGTGGGGAGAAGTGGATAGAAGAGGACAGTGTGTGGGGAGAAGAGTAGAGAAGAGGACAGTGTGTGGGGAGAAGAGTAGAGAAGAGGACAGTGTGTGGGGAGAAGAGTAGAGAAGAGGACAGTGTGTGGGGAGAGGTGGAGAGAAGAGGACGGTGTGTGGGGAGAAGTGGAGAGAGAAGACAGTGTGTGGGGAGAGGTGGAGAGAAGAGGACAGTGTGTGGGGAGAAGAGTAGAGAGAAGACAGTGTGTGGGGAGAGGTGGAGAAAAGAGGACAATGTGTGGGGAGAAGTGGAGAGAAGAGGACAGTGTGTGGGGAGAGGTGGAGAGAAGAGGACAATGTGTGGGGAGAAGTGGAGAGAAGAGGACAGTGTGTGGGGAGAGGTGGAGAGAAGAGGACAATGTGTGGGGAGAAGTGGAGAGAAGAGGACAGTGTGTGGGGAGAAGTGGAGAGAAGAGGACAGTGTGTGGGGAGAAGTGGAGAGAGAAGACAGTGTGTGGGGAGAGGTGGAGAGAAGAGGACAGTGTGTGGGGAGAGGTGGAGAGAAGAGGACAGTGTGTGAGACTTGAAGGTAAATACAAATAGAAGTGAGCAGGAAAACAAACATGACAAATAAAGGTTTGAGAAAAAAAACATGATAAAGAGATGAAAGGTGAGAAGAGGGACAAAAGTGAAGAAGATAAAGAAAATAGAAAGAGAGAAAAAGATCTGTGTGATTTTACAGCGAGGTACCAGTCCTGTGCTGAGTGAGAGAGAGAGAGCTGAGGAGTGGGCTCATTTTCACAGAAGGGCTTTTGCAGCTAGCCCAAGTGTGAATCCCTGAGGAGCAGCTTGTGAGCCAATGCTCATCTTTTCCCATTCCCTCTGCTTCTTTCATTCGGTCTCTCTTCGCTCTCTCACTCACCAAGCTGGCTTCAGCTCTGCATGGATAGAGAAAACAGCCCTTTAAACTCTGACTCACATATGCATAATGCATGGGGAATGTGCATAATCACCAGGTGTCTCAATTATCACCCCCATGCATTTAACTGTTTTCATTATTCTTCCTCCTCCCTTCCCCCAGCAGCTCCACACTCAACTCTCCTCCTGTATCCTCCTCCCTCTCTCCATTCCTCTGTCTCTCTCTCTTCTCTCTTCTGTCTTCATGCTAATGGACTAGCCCCCAGTGATACCACCCACGTTGTCTGCCACTGCCCAACAAGGGCCAGTCAGCTCGCACACACAGCCAGTCTCCCAGCCATACTGGAGAGGTACATTTAGATGTATTGGCCCCCGGGGGCAGAAGTTTACCCTTATCAGCTGCTCCTAGCAGGCCTCTGCTCAGTCACTCTCTGTCCCTACCAGCTGTAGAGCCTCATTAAATCATCCGCATGATTAAACCAAACTAATACATGAGAGGACACCAGTTCACTGAGCAATGGGACGCTCTTAACTGGGTACATTAGAAAGAGAGTGTCTTCAGACGTGAGTTCTACTGGATGAACTCCTGGCCCTGTGGATTAGAGGGCTGAGGTTCAGACTAATATCTCTGTCAGGGTGACTTTCCGCATAGAGACGCATTACTGTAACGCATATGGACCAAACCTGTGATGTAACTTTAAAAAGGGAAGCATATATAAAGTGTTGAAAACAGAACTGAAAATAACCTTGGTTATTTTCGACAGTAAAAAGTTTAAATATTGCCAGATCCCCTCCCTGTCACGTCCTGATCTGTATCACCTGTCGTTGTGCTTGTCTCCACCCCCCTCCAGTGTTCGCCCATCTTCCCCATTATCCCCTGTGTACTTATACCTGTGGTTTCTGTTTGTCTGTTGCCAGTTAGTCTTGTTTGTCATGCTTACCGGCATTTGTCCTGTCAGCTCCTGTTTTTTTCCCAGACTCTCTTTTTCTCGCCCTCCTGGTTTTTAACCTCTGCCTGACCTGACCATGAGTCCGCCTGCTGTCCTGTACCTTTGCCTCTGTTGTTGTAATAGACATTGTTACTTCGACACGGTCGGCATCTGGGTCTTACCTTATCCTGATAGTATGAACTGGCCATGACTGACCCAGCAGACCCGGGGCCAGCTGCGCGACGCCATCTCCTCCCAAGGACCCACCATCGGGAGGCATGAGGAACTGCTTCGTGGCCTTATGGAGGGGGTCCAAACGTTGGCTGTCATGACCAGGCATTGGACGGTTTGCTGGAGCAATTCCGCAGGTTGTCTGGGAGGCAGCCTACCACGGTGGTAACCCCAGAGCCCCTCAGTAACTCAGCTGTTAGCAGCGTCATCTCATTGCCCCCCCGGATTGCTTCAATGGAGAGTCGAGCACCTGTCTGACGTTTCTAGCTCAGTGTGCCCTCCTTTTTGAGCTTCTGCCCTCCTCCTTCCCCTCGGATCTCATCACACTGATGTCCGGGAGGGCTCTCACCTGGTCTACTGCTGGTCTACAGCCGGCCATATACGTTAGTCTGGACAGATTCGTGGCAGAGGTGAAGAATGTTTTTCACGCCCTGTTCTCCAGGGGAGAAGCTGCCCAGAGGCTAATCCAGCTTTGGCAGGGCTCCTGCAGTGTGGCACACTATGCGGTGGATTTCCGCACGCTGGCAGCGGAGAGTGCTAGGAACCAGGAAGCACTGTTCAATATGTTCCTGCATGGCGTCCTGCAAGGAGGTCAAGGATGAGCTTGCTGCTCGGGAGTTAACTACGGATCTCGATTCCCTCATCGCTTTGATCATCCGAATCAATGTGCGACTATAGGAACGACAGAGGGAGAGGAAATTCAATCTCGCTCGCACTCCCAGGGATCCCACCTTGTCTCCGAGTCAACCTGGAAGCTCCCGGTGGTCTCGTTGCTGAGAGGACCCAAGAATTCCCGACCTGCCCCAAAGGCTGCCGAAAACGGCTGAGTCACCGCTTCCTGAGCCTTTGCCACTAGGCAGAGCTGGGCTGTCGCCAGCGGAATACAGGATCCACACGAAGAGTTGTCTGTATTGCGGGACTCTTGGTCATTTTGTGTCCCCTTGTCCTCTAAAGAAGCCAGGCTCACCGGTAATAGCAAGGACTCTGGTGGGCCATATGGAGAACGTTTCTGTTTCCCCTGCTCGCACCCCTTTTCATGCCATTCTGCTGTGGCTATCCAGTTCCTGCTCATCAAGTCCCCTCTGATTCCCGTGGTATTGGGATTCTATTGGCTCCAACAACACAATCCCCTCATTAACTGGTCTACTGGTGCCATCATGGGCTGGAGCCCGTTTTGCCACACCCATTACCTGAAGTCAGCACAATCTGATGTCTTCCTGGAGGCTCGGAAGTCGCCCTGGACCCCTCCGCCATTCTGCGGAGTACCAGGAACACCAGGAGGTGTTCAGCAAGGCCCGGGCCAAGTCGATTCCGCCGCACCGACCCTATGATTGCCGGATTGACCTTCTCCCTACCACCACGCCGCCCCGGGAACGTCTGTGCTCTCTGTCGAGACCGGAGACCAAGGCTATGGAGACCTACATTGGGGACTCCCTAGCTGCTGGATGTATCTGTCCCTCTTCCTCTCCCGCCAGCGCGGGCTTCTTCTTCGTGGAGATAAAAGACATGACCCTGCGCCCGTGCATTGACTTACTGGGGACTCAACGACATTATGGTTAAGAACTGTTACCCGCTCCAGGGGGCCACTGTGTTTTCCAAGCTGGATCTATGGAACGCCTACCACCTGGTGCGGGTGTGAGAGGGGGATGGGTGGAAGACCGCCTTCAACACGACCAGTGGCCATGTACAAGCGTTTGTCCATGGATTTTGACCTCTGTCTGACCTGACCCTGCCTGTCATCCTGTACCTGTTGCTGTAATAAACATTGTTACTTCAACACGGTCAGCATCTGGGTCTTACCATATCCTGATACTCTCAGTGGTTACAGTCAGAGTAAGGTGGGTGGCCAAATTCATTATAACTGGTATGATTCATGTTTTGACCTTTTCAAGGGTAAAGTCTGCCAATTCCACATCCTGTTGAACATATCGTTTGTAACACATTATGCAGATAATAGAGAGAATAAGAGAATTGTATCTGAGAGCCTTAATCACTTAGTCACTAATATCTGGTGGCTAATGCTTAGGTCCCCTGTGATCACTGAAGCCTCGCTGTGGAATTTTTTGTCTCCTCTCGCCTCTCTTATACAGAGCAGCTAGGGTTACGTGCCTTGCTCAAGGGCACATCGGTAGATTTTTCACCAAGTCAACACGGGGATTCAAACCAACAACCTTTTGGTTACTGGTCCAATGCTTTTAACCACTAGGCTACCTGCCACCCATTCAGGACAGCGCCTAGCACCCAGCCAGTAATCCCCCGTCCCAACCCCAGTTCTGTCCTCTCACCTGTGGTAGAGGACAACCCTCGGTTCACACCATTCAGCCTTCATCTATCAACTCGCTAAAGCCCGTCTGTCAACAGACGCCCTGGCAATGCCTGCAATGCAGATATGAATATGATACATTTTAATCTACCTAGTGGACACATAAATAAGCCTACAGATGCCCCTCACATGCCATGTGGATGTGGGTGTTGGGCTGCCGGGGGAGACCACTGCAGTGTGAAGAGGGTGGGGAGAGGGAGGCAGGAGGGAGAGTGTGAGTATCTCCTCTCCTCTGTCTCTCACTGTCACCTGTCTGTTAGATTTGTGAAGATGATGTGACGCGATGTCCCATCCGGCTTCTCTCACACACACGTTTCATGGAAAGACACAGCCAATGAGAGAAGAGACACAGACACTTCAGGATAATCCGCCTGTGTGTCCTCAACTGCTCTTTACAGTACTTGAGTGTTCCTATGTGTCTGAGAAATCTTGATCAGATACTCAGGCTCTGGAGTGTGTGGGTAGACAGAGAGAAATTAAATTAGTCACTCCCCACTGGGCAGAGACGTCAATTCCACGTCGGTTCCACGTCATTTCATTGAAACAACGTTGATTCAACCAGTGTGTGAGCAGTGGGTCATCAAATGTCCAGATGAATTCATTCTGGACCTCTGACTCCAGACCATTTACTCAAACACACATTGATTTCAGATGGAGCTACTCAATCATGATGGTGCACAATGGCCGTGCTTTTAGGGAAAAGTTGCGTGGCCATAACCTAAGGATAATAAATGCACATTTCTATGAAAGTAAATGAAGTGGTTCTAAGACCTGTCCACTTGCAGTCCCTTCTCTGTGTATTGGAATGGGTCAGTGCTCATCCCTATTCAGTTATTTGGCAGTCAATACTCATGGTCCTGCCACATGCTGCTAGCTTAAGGGATGAGTTGTGAGTGACTGTAACCTTTACATTCCCAGACTAGGCCAGCTACTGTCATATGATTCTCCTCCTACTTCACTCCTACATCTTCTGTCTAGACTCGCTCGCCTATCTAGACTGGTAGACAGTGTCTCTTCTCCTTCCGGTCCTCTGTTGGACTGGAGCCCATCTCCAGAGGCATGGCTCACAGAGCACTTAGTCACACCGCCACTCACTGGGCTGTGGGTGTACAGGATGCATGACACTGATACTGCAAAGGACGGATTCAAAGTTTAACCAGCAATCTTGGTTTACAGATGGAGGTTTGCTTTTCGAGCTGTTGTCGGTTACTGTTCAACCAGAGGTTTGGGCTAGCGTTAATGTTTGGTTAAAGAGCTGGTGCTGGCTTCGGGTTTATGAGTAAAGTAGGTTGGAAATGAATTTGAGCTACAGGCAGAGTTAGAGTTGGTGCTATGATCAAGTAGTATACCATACCTTCCCAATATGTAACTTGAAGCTTGTTGCCGATCTATTGAGGAATGGTGTTGAAATAATAACAGTAAAATAGCAGTGTATTGATCTGCGTTTTTCAATACGTTTTTTAAATTTTTTAAAACGCTGTCTTGAACTTTTATCTGATCATGACAGGCTAGCTGCAGAATGGGCCTCCCAACCTGACATTGAGCTGGAAGTGCAGCAACGGAGTGAGATCTGAATGTTCTTTAAATGGCAATGTGGAAGGGGACCATGTAAGAGATTGGGATGCTCACCTGACAGAGCAGCTTAGACTGGAAGAATAGAGGAAAGAGTGCATTTGAGTGAGGGAGAGAGAGGAAGAGGAAGTGAGGGAGAGAGAGGAAGAAGAAGTGAGGGAGAGAGAGGAAGAGAAAGTGAGGGAGAGAGGAAGAGGAAGTGAGGGAGAGAGAGAGAGGAAGAGAAAGTGAGGGAGAGAGAGGAAGAGGAAGTGAGGGAGAGAGAGGAAGAGGAAGTGAGGGGAGCGAGAGAGAGGAAGTGAGGGAGAGAGAGGAAGAGGAAGTGAGGGAGAGAGAGAGAGGAAGAGAAAGTGAGGGAGAGAGAGAGAGGAAGAGAAAGTGAGGGAGAGAGAGGAAGAAGAAGTGAGGGAGAGAGAGGAAGAGAAAGTGAGGGAGAGAGGAAGAGGAAGTGAGGGAGAGAGAGAGAGGAAGAGAAAGTGAGGGAGAGAGAGGAAGAGGAAGTGAGGGGAGAGAGAGGAAGAGGAAGTGAGGGAGCGAGAGAGAGGAAGTGAGGGAGAGAGAGGAAGAGGAAGTGAGGGAGAGAGAGAGAGGAAGAGAAAGTGAGGGAGAGAGAGGAGGAAGAGAAAGTGAGGGAGAGAGAGGAAGAGGAAGTGAGGGAGAGAGAGGAAGAAGAAGTGAGGGAGAGAGAGGAAGAGAAAGTGAGGGAGAGAGGAAGAGGAAGTGAGGGAGAGAGAGAGAGGAAGAGAAAGTGAGGGAGAGAGAGGAAGAGGAAGTGAGGGAGAGAGAGGAAGTGAGGGAGAGAGAGGAAGAGGAAGTGAGGGAGCGAGAGAGAGGAAGTGAGGGAGAGAGAGGAAGAGGAAGTGAGGGAGAGAGAGGAAGAGAAAGTGAGGGAGAGAGAGGAAGAAGAAGTGAGGGAGAGAGAGGAAGAGAAAGTGAGGGAGAGAGGAAGAGGAAGTGAGGGAGAGAGAGAGGAAGAGAAAGTGAGGGAGAGAGAGGAAGAGGAAGTGAGGGGAGAGAGGAAGTGAGGGAGAGAGAGGAAGAAGAAGTGAGGGAGAGAGAGGAAGAGAAAGTGAGGGAGAGAGGAAGAGGAAGTGAGGGAGCGAGAGAGAGGAAGTGAGGGAGAGAGAGGAAGAGGAAGTGAGGGAGAGAGAGGAAGAGAAAGTGAGGGAGAGAGAGGAAGAAGAGGGAAGAGAGGAAGAGAAAGTGAGGGAGAGAGGAAGAGGAAGTGAGGGAGAGAGAGAGGAAGAGAAAGTGAGGAGAGAGAGGAAGAGGAAGTGAGGGGAAGAGGAAGTGAGGGAGAGAGAGGAAGAGGAAGTGAGGGAGAGAGAGAGGAAGAGAAAGTGAGGGAGAGAGGAAGAGGAAGTGAGGGAGAGAGAGGAAGAGGAAGTGAGGGAGCGAGAGAGAGGAAGTGAGGGGAGAGAGAGGAAGAGGAAGTGAGGGAGAGAGAGAGAGGAAGAGAAAGTGAGGGAGAGAGAGAGAGGAAGAGAAAGTGAGGGAGAGAGAGGAAGAGGAAGTGAGGGAGAGAGAGGAAGAAGAAGTGAGGGAGAGAGAGGAAGAGAAAGTGAGGGAGAGAGGAAGAGGAAGTGAGGGAGAGAGAGAGGAAGAGAAAGTGAGGGAGAGAGAGGAAGAGGAAGTGAGGGGAGAGAAGAGGAAGTGAGGAGAGAGAGGAGAGGAAGTGAGGGAGCGAGAGAGAGGAAGTGAGGGAGAGAGAGGAAGAGGAAGTGAGGGGAGAGAGAGAGGAAGAGAAAGTGAGGGAGAGAGAGGAAGAGGAAGTGAGGGAGAGAGAGAGAGGAAGAGAAAGTGAGGGAGAGAGAGGAAGAGGAAGTGAGGGAGAGAGAGGAAGAGGAAGTGAGGGAGAGAGAGGAAGAGAAAGTGAGGGAGAGAGAGGAAGAGGAAGTGAGGGAGAGAGAGGAAGAGGAGAGAGGAATGACTGATTTCCCCCATCGACTCTTAATCCAGTTTTCAATAGTCAACTTCACCGAAGCAATTTCGATTCAAAGACTTTGAGACATGGCCAATTACGTCGCATCCAAGATTTCCCTTTGGAATTCAAAAATATATCATTAAAGGGAATTTTAATTAATATAGAGTCACGGGCAGAAAATACATCTTTTAGCTCTGTGTTCATATGAGGAATGGATCTCATTCACCGAGGCTCTTTCACAACCATTAAGTCGCTCCTCCAGAAACCATGAACAAATGAAAGTGACAGATCCATTGTAGCATAGAGTGACTTGCTGGGACCCACTCTAGTTAATGTGTGAATCTTATTCAGACTACCAATTCTAGTGAGCCAGTGAATCTGACACACCTACTCCAATGCACAAGAGGATTAACATATCCAATCTGGTGAGGCCGAAAATCTTTTTTTTAGGGGGGGAGTTCCTTTGAACAAAGATGGAGAGAGAGAGGATATGGGGATGAGGGACTATTGGGGTTGGGAGGGGGAAAGACACATGTGCAGACTGATAAATGTGGAGAGACGACAGGGGAGAGGGAGGATAGAGACCCAGAAAATACCCAGTTAATGGACACGATTTATTCCTCAGCAAATCCTACCCTCACACCCCCACCCCTCCAAACTCCAGCAGCCATATCCTTTCTGTTTCGCCCCAGAAACTATGAATTCTTTCACTCTGTTAATGGAGATTAATGGACACAGGCAACAACATTCCACAGAAAGGGAACGAGAGAGAGAGAGAGAGAGAGAGAGAGAGATAGAGAGAGAGAGAGAGAGAGAGAGAGAGAGAGATAGATGGAGGGAGGCAGAGAGAAATAGGGAATGGGGGTAGGTAGAAAGAAGAGCAGAGTGAAAGATAGATGCCATTAGGGAGAGAAGAAGGGAACACTGACTTCCGCTTTAAAAAACACCTTATCACAGCGTCTCTACAAAGACCCTCCGTCGGAGCAAGGTGTTCCCCGAAGGATTGCAGCTTATTGTCCCTGCTATACTCAATGAGAGAGCTAATGGGGTTTAGTCACACACACACACACAAATAGTCCAGCACGGCGCAGCTTGGCCCAGCATGGCGCAGAATGGCCCAGTTTGTCCCAACATGGCTCAGCACAGCCCAACATGGCGTAGCATGACTCAGCATGGCCCAGCATGACTCAGCTTGGCCCAGCATGACCCAGCAATACAGTAACACTATCACCATGCCCATTGTCTCTGCTCAACATGGTAACATGTTACAGCACAGTAGAGCATAGAGGAGTCAGGCAGAACACAGTAAGGCAGGGCATGGCACAGGATAGGACAGTTGACAGTAGCACAGGTAAGGCCAGCTAATTGTATATGAATATGTAACTAGCCAGGAGTCACGCTGCTTCAGACAGCTGCCAAGAGTTCCCATTATCTGAGACCATGTCAAACGGCCAGACTGTTTCAGACGGTGTCCGACCGCTGCAGACTATTGACAGTAAACAGTCAGAGTGCTGCAGGCTGTTTGGGACAGTGTGTGTGTGTGCTAAAGTAGAGAGTCTGAGTTAGTGGGGCTTGCAGGCGGGCAGGCAGCTGAGGGGCTGTGGGGCCGTAGTTTAGTTGGTTACATAACCAGAGCTGTGACAGACTGGGGAGTCCAACACTGAGAGAGAGGGGGCTACAGCAGAGTACATTCCAGGAAACTCAAAGGGCCTTAATCTTCTTATCCATGGCAGATTGGTGCATGTGTGTGTGTGTTGTGTGTGTTGTGTGTGTGTTGTGCAGTTTGTTTGTCCTAGCATCCCTCCCACTCATAGTCTATTCTTCATCCCTCAATATCCTACGTGCTTTTCATCTGTTTAACCCCAATCTTCTCCACCTCTGTCTGTCATCCGTATCCATCCCTTTATCTCCCACATTCCCACAATCTCTTCATCTCTTTGTTTCATCCTCTCTATCCCTCCTTCTCTGTCTGTCCTATCCTCTGTGATCAGAAGATGAAAGATCCCCCTGGAGGAGAGAAATATAGGGTGTTCTCTCTCTGCCCACTGAGACGGCTGGGGATTCTCTCTGCCTCTGGCCATGGGGCAATGGAGGGGGTGGAGGGGTGAGGTGGAGAGGCAGGGAAGGTGAGGGAGGCAGGGTGAGGGAGGGGGGCTATGGACTGTATTCTGCTGATTGTGGGAAATGATACCCACCAGCTCCTCCTGCAACTCCAACAGAGACAAGCCTTGGGGAGAGAATAGGAGGAGGAAGTGGAAGGGGGGGTGGGGGTGGCAGAGAATGGAAAGTTAGAACAAGCGGTTGGACCAAATCCAACAAGGAGAAGACAGAGGAAAAGAAGACATGAACAGAGACAGACTCTTAGAGGGGGGAAAGAAGTACTTCTAAATCGAGCCATGTCCTTAAGGAGAGCTCTTCCATTCCCCCAATTACACACACACCCGCATACCAGAGGAGGCTGGTGGGAGGAGCTATAGGAGGACGGGCTCGGTGTAATGGCTGGAATGGAATATATGGAAAGGAGTCAAACATGTGGTTTCCATATGTGTTTGATACCGTTCCATTAATTCTATTCCAGCCATTACAATGACCCCGTCCTCCTATAGTTCCTCCCACCAGCCTCCACTGAAACATATATATATATATATATATATATATATATATATACAGTATATACATACACATACACACACTTGTCCAGTGCTCTCATCTTTTTGCCTCCCCAGCACCACCTTCATCAACCCTCCTCTCCCTCTGTCCTCTACTTCCTTCATTTCCTCTCGTCCTGGTCTCCCTCTCCTCCTTGATGGTCTTTCTCACACACCGTGACTATCTCTCACAAGCAGAGCTGCCACCGGATTAAGAAAGAAGAAGAAGGTTAGTGTAGGCAGCCAGCCCCTCCTGCTGGCCACAGCCAGAACGGACCCAGCCACGGTGTCCTTCTTGAGAAACAGAGCAAGGGTCGTGTGCTATTGATTCAGTGATTCATTGTGGTGTAGGAATGAATCTATGATTACAGGACTAATCAAAGTCATCGGATTCATTTGTCTTGCTAAAGGTCGCTCCATCTTTGTGAATAAAAATACGGGTGACTCTGCCGATTCCTTTGTGTTAATAGGCGTGTTTACATGTAATACATTCTAAGCTCTATTGGACTCAAACATAGGCATCTTCAGCTGAGCAACAT
Source organism: Oncorhynchus tshawytscha (assembly GCF_018296145.1). Taxonomy (NCBI): domain Eukaryota; kingdom Metazoa; phylum Chordata; class Actinopteri; order Salmoniformes; family Salmonidae; genus Oncorhynchus; species Oncorhynchus tshawytscha. The sequence goes on along the minus strand of NC_056458.1, from coordinate 10,376,318 downwards.
AGAAGGAGGCATGTCATGTTCTAATTGATCGAGAGTGCTTAACTGAACGAGGCATCATACATCAGCATGCTGAATATTGATGCTGACGGTAATGCTCTGATTTCCAACATCATTTATAAATGACTAAATATCTTCTAACGCTTGATCTGTATTGATGCGAAGGCAATGATGCCTGACTGAAGGGTGCCATGTCTCACTGTCTGCCTCTTCAACTGAGAAGGGGGTCTGATCAGAACAAGGGGGAGAGGAGAGATGACACGGTGATGATGAATATCTGTTCGTTCCTGTTAATTTACGGTGCATTCAATTCAAACACACTTGGAGCCATTTGACTTTGTGCTATTTAAATTAGAATGACCTTTCATCTTCAAAATACGACTCTTCAAGTTGGATATGGAAATGAATCCGTGGGAACAACATTGTTTCTATGTTTTTAAATGAAATTACGTTGAACCAATGTGGAATAGAAGTTGAAGTCTGTGCCCAGTGAGAAAAGGCTGTGAAGCTACAACCTTCTCATTGTGGATCTGGTAGGAGAAAAAAGTATGGCCAATTTTGTTTCCCCTCCATGTTGTCCATCAGGTTCTACTGGTGACAGGGCGACATGTTGTGTGGACTAAAACACGTCAAACCGGGTGTATCACAAAGCATCATGAAATTAATTAGCCAGCTACAGTACGTTTGAGAAACATTGAGAAGTCGTTTTTGTGTCAAATTAACCAGTTATCTACCTTTGATAAGCAGCCAGCTTGCTAGCTTTCTAAACTAAGTTATTTCAGAATGAAAGTTACTTGGTTAGCTTATCATGCTGTGGCATTATGTTAGCTAGCTATCCCCAGCTAGATCGTGTGTTTTCTGAACACGCTTTTGTTATGTTGGTTTCCACTAGTTACAACAGCCACAAAGTAATAATTGACTGTCGTAAAAATTCATGAAAACCTTACGGTAGGTTAGGCTTAAACATAAGGTTAGCAGTGTGGTAAATGTTAGGTTAAACGGTTAGGTTTAGGTTTAAAATCACAATTTAAGATACATTGTAGAAATAGGCCGGATTGATGACTTTATGGTTGTGGTAACTAGTGACGACTGTTCACCCTAGTGCACTTGTTCGATCGTGAGCTGGCTGCTCATTCTAAATAGTGCAATCTAATCTGTTCAAAACAGTTGCAGCAAGTGCACCAGTGGTCATGGGTTTTCGTCATGCAAAGGTGAAATAGGTGTATTTATGCTGTTGTTCAAATGCACAGATTGCTTTATATATATTTTCAAATAAACTACCGGTAGTTTGAAAACGTGGCAGTATTCTGTCATGCTGCTTTAGTTGATAACTCCCACCATCTCTTGCCCTGGGTATTCAGCCAATCAGCATCCTCAGCTGACAGAGACACAGCTTATTTCTCTCTCTCTGTATCGGTCCCTCTCTTTCTCTCTTCATCAGCCTGAGGCCTCTCATTAAACCTGGCTCATCCGAATTGGTGAGTAACAAGTGTGTTCACTCCTTGTCATCATGGAGTGAGGTATTGCAATGTTAAGGAGCCCTTTTATCTCTAAAAGGTCTGGGTTTATTATTTTTTTTAACCTTTATTTAACTAGGCAAGCCAGTTAAGAACAAATTCTTATTTACAATGACGGCCTACCCCTGCCAAACCCTAACCCAGACGACACTGGTGCAATTGTGCGCACCCTATGACTGATACAGCCTGGAATTGAACCAGGGTCTGTAGTGACACCTCTAACACTGAGATGCAGTGCCTTAGATCGCTGCGCCACTCAGGAGGCCCGAGTGCATAGAACCTCACCTTACGTAACTATCAATTACTACAGTCCTTATCTGTATCAGAGACAACCCTTCTCACAGCACAGCAGTGCCTCTGACTGGTGTTTGGGGAGAGGGGGAGGGAGAAACACAAACTTTTATTCCTTTTCTCTGCATTTCTGCCTTTGTCATTGTCCTTATGGGACCCCTGCGGTTAGTCAGAAGTCTGTGGGAGTGACAGTGTGTGACAGAATCAAGTGACTGGAAGAGAAAGGAGAGGGGGAGGAGAGAGAAGGGGAAACAGAATGAGAGCGAGAGCTTTGGACCCCTACACGGCTTCGCAGCAGAGGTTTAAATCCTTTAACACGATTTCCCTCATCCTATTACAGACATGGTTATGGGAAGTGAGACTGTTAAATACAGCGTGTGTGTGTGTGTGTGTGTGTGTGTGTGTGTGTGTGTGTGTTTGCGTGTGATGCTAATGGTGGCATAAAACATTTCATCAACATTCACATCAAAACCACATTCACCAACTCCTCATCTGTCTTTGAATTTCCTTCATCTTCCCTTTTCACCCTCTCCTCTCAGCATCAGTAAAAGGTCAAATGAAGGTGAAGCTTCAATCTTTCCTTCTAACAGAGAGACAGGGGACTTAGATGTATCGATGAGGTATAAGATGGAGACATGTCAGTGAGATCAAAGACACTCATTGCAACTCAGATCCCCCCTGCATGGTTCACACACCCACACCTCTCTTTCTTACACTCCTTCCCTCCTTCCTTCCTTGTCTGTCTCTCTCACTCTCATTCTCTCTCTCTCTTTCTCTCATACACACTATGTCTCTCTCACACTCTCTCTCTCTCTCTCTATCTCTTTCTTCCAGCCTACAGCTGACAATCATGTGACAGCCAATAGAAAGAAGAGTTGTATTAAAAGGGAAGGGAGGTAGAGAGTGTTAAAAGCCTTGGGGTCATTGAGGGGGACACTGTCAGTAGGATAGAGACATATTGCACTTTAATTATACATGCAACAACTTGTGTAGTCTACTGTAACTAAACAGAGATTTGACCAGTTTAATCCTAAAAGGATTGTCCCACTCTTGGTTTCTGTCACTGTTAACTGTGAGCCATGCTCCATCCCACTGACTTTCACTGCAGGACCTGCTGCTGAGGAGATGATGGGTGCAGTAGGCGAGGAAACAGCGACACCCTCTGGGCAACTGGTGTAAATACACTGTACCAGGCGTTACTACAATGTCTTCTAAAGACAAACCCATTGCATACGTAGTTACATACACTCCTATTTTTGCTATTTTTGTACTGCACGGTGAACAGAACATAGCTAAATAGAACTGCAGTGAATTTTCTCCAAGCCTGAAATACTTTAGCATGCAACTTCCCTTACCATACCTATTTTGGAACCAATTAGAAGTTGAAATGCATACATAAGTTATTCCAAATGCCTCATATTAGAGTAACTACCATTATAATTTAGTTCACTCAATGTGTCCATTTCTCTATCCAACCTTTCCAAGACAGGAAATAAAGTTGAGATTCTAACAATCTTGGGAGGAAACATCATTTATTGAGCTCCTGTGTCCGTCCCTTTAAAGAATCCCCTTCACCACTGCAGTGTCACCTTGAAATGTGTCCTCTTTGAAGCCTAAGCAGGGACTCTGACAAGGCGGATAATTGGAACGGTGGATGTTGTGACAATGGGCAGGTCCAAAAACCCACAACACATGGACGGATTACAGGAAACCCTATCAGTATTCCCAAAGGGCTTCAGAGGTGTAGGCATGTATAGGACAAGGCTTTGGAGAGAGAGAAGCTGTGATAGAGTGAGAGCTAAGGTGTGTGTGTGTGGGCGTGCGTACGTACGTGTGTGTGTGTGTGTGTGTGTGTGTGTGGACCACAATTAGCTCTCACAGCCTCACTGCAGAATTAGAAGTTTATCCACATTTCAAATACATTTTTGATATGGTTAGGGTTAAAACAGGAATAGGCACTCATTCCGAATAGATAAGGTAAGGGTTAAGGTTTTTGATAGTGTTAAAACAGGAAGTGTAGGCACTCATTCCGAATAGTTAAGGTAAGGGTTAAGGATAAGGTCATTTAAAAAAAAAATAATGTTTTAAGTATCCATTACTGGGATCGAACACGCAGCCTTCTGATCCAGAATCATTGGATTACGCTCATCCACAACATCCAAAACCCCAATAACCCAAGCCTACTTGATGGTAATAACAGTTACTGTTGCCCCTAGTGGCCGGTTTTAAAGGCATTTCCCGACGACGTCAGGACACGGATAGACGTCCAATTTCAAAGTCACGATCTGCCTGGGTTTATGATACTCTATGTAGGCTATGTTGGCAGTCCATTGCTTTACAATGGGAGGACAATGTAAGAGTTTAGATTTTCAGGAGGTCCATCATTTTAGAAGCACTCGTGTGTGTAATGTGTTCAAACCCAAATTGATTGAACACGCACCTCTCATCAGAGAAAACCGACGGTGAAAAACTATAACACTCCAGGAGATGAGGTGCGGTGAAATAATCAAGCATTCAGTGGGAGAGTGTGAAATGACAGGGATAGAGGAACATGATCCACACAGCCTTACGAGACGACACAGCCTTACGAGACGACACAGCCTTACGAGACGACACAGACACCTGCTCCTGACACACAGACATAGCAGTCGTGTCTGGATCAATACCAGCGGTGTAAGGCAATTAAGTAAAAATACTTTGAGTATCTGTATTGTACTGTTGATGTTTTTGACTACTTTTACGTTTCCTTCACTACATTCCTAAAGAAAATAATGTCCATGCATTTTCCCTGACACCCAGAAGCACTTGTTACATTCTGAATGCTTAGCAGGACAGGAAAATGGTCCGATTCACACACTTATGAAGTGAACATCCCGGGTCATCCCTGCTGTCTCTGATCTGACGCACTCACGAAACACAAATGCTTCGTTTGTAAATTATATCTGAGTGTTGGAGTGTGGACCTGGCTATCCGTGAATCAATTTTGAAAAATAAAATTGTGCTGTCTGGTTTATACTTTTACTTTTGATACTTAAGTATATTTGATCAGTGGCGCAGTGGTCTAAGGGACTGCATCATAGTGCTACCTGTGCCGCTACAGATTCTGGGTTTGAGTCGTCTCTATTAATTGACACATCTATAGAGTATAGACTAAATAGGATTAAAGCTCAAATCCATTTCTGTGTTTGTGTACACTAACAAGTTATGTCCAACAGAGAGCACTGTTCTACTGCGCCATGTTGAATGTCCCAAACTTCTCTCCCCTCCCACATAACCATGGAGGGATGCACTCACACTGGAGTCATTTACTGAGAGAGAAAAACACCACCTCGCAAATACACTGCACATAAAGCATTAGCTCTGTATAGAGCCCAATAATATACACTGAGTGGACAAAACATGAAGAACACCTGCTCTTTCCATGACACAGACTGACCAGGTGAATCCAGGTGAAAACGATGATCCCTTATTGACGTCACTTGTTAAATCCACTTCAAGCAGTGTAGATGAAGGGGAGGAGACGGGTTAAAGAAGGATTTGTATGTGTGCCATTTAGAGAGTGAAACAAGACAAAAGATTGAAGTGCCTTTGATCGGGTTATGGTAGTAGGTGCCAGGCTGGGTTTTTCACTATCAACAGTTTCCTGTGTGTATCAAGAATGGTCCACCACCCAAAGGACATCCAGCCAACTGGACACAACTGTGGGAAGCATTGGAGCCAACATGGGCCAGCATCCCTGTGGAACGCTTTCAACACCTTGTGCAATGAATTGATGCTGTTCTGAGCGAAAAGGGGGTGCAACTCAATATTAGGAAGGTGTTCCTAATGTTTAGTATACTCAGTGTATATTGTATCTGTCTGTGTGTTTGTGTGTGTGTAACAGCATTGTCCTGTCTTGTGGTCTTGGCTATAGAGAGAGTGGTCAGTATAATTAGGTACTCATTAGAGTGCTTTGTGCTCCTGCCCTAAAGTCGATGGAAACAAACGGATGGGTTTTGCCACTGGCTCCAATTAGCACCTGGTCAGAAAAGACTGTAAGCAGAGCCCTGGCTACAAAACACAACCAATTCAACACTTTGTATGCATTACACGAATGCTCCCGAGCACATGAAACGCCATCCTGCTACCAACACACGTACATTCACAATCACCTGTACTTCCACCTATTTAACCCAGTCCTCACACAAATGTATACCGTAAGCATACAGTTGATTATGACACAGTGTATTACACAGACAGCGTTCTGAAACGCAGTGCCTCACCAAATCCCGCTCTTATTTTGTCCGTTTTGTTTCTCTCCCACCCACTCCCCTCATCCTTTCCCATCTCTCCTCTCCCTCCCTCACCTTATTTGATGATGTGTACGGTGATGACTGTCTGCGAGACCATGGCCCAGACTGAGATGAATATAGATGAACAACGTTATATGTCTGAAATAAAAGGTTTGAGTCAAGCACGATTGAAATGTAAAAGGCCAATGCTCCCGCTTTCGCAGAGACTCTGCATCCACGGTAAACACGGCCGAGGTCAGCTCAATCTGAAATGACTTTTATGTTTCAGTCGCGCTATAGCGCTGAACTTTCGCAGAGACTCTGCATCCACGGTAAACACGGCCGAGGTCAGCTCAATCTGAAATGACTTTTATGTTTCAGTCGCGCTATAGCGCTGAACTTTCGCAGAGACTCTGCATCCACGGTAAACACGGCCGAGGTCAGCTCAATCTGAAATGACTTTTATGTTTCAGTCGCGCTATAGCGCTGAACTTTCGCAGAGACTCTGCATCCACGGTAAACACGGCCGAGGTCAGCTCAATCTGAAATGACTTTTATGTTTCAGTCGCGCTATAGCGCTGAACTTTCGCCATACGGATTTAATCAAGCCCAAAGTTGTTGACATACACAGGCGGGGTGGGCTAGGGGTTGATGTGTGTGTGTGTGTGTGTGTGTGTGACCTTTCTTAGCATTTACAACCTCGGACGTAGAAACCTGCAAGCTATCATCTACATAACGAGCCAACAAACCCATACATTTACAACTTCTTATGGACAACTGTGTATGAACAGTTTATTCATGATTGAAACTCATAGAACTCTAGTGCATTATTGACCCATGTCCTAACCTAAAGAATATGATCTCCTGGTACACACACATGCATAGGACACACGGCATGCACACAAACACACACACACACACACACACGCAGAGTTGCTGAGTAAAACCCCTGGGGCTGGTTTGGGCAGCTCTTCTGCTTTGTTGTTGTGGTTAATCACACGGACTCACAGAGCGGATGATGTGCCTGCAGCCGCCAGCTCTCTCCTCTGTCAGTCCTCTGCTCTCCCCTTACCTGTGATGAGTGGTCACAGACCCCCCGGGGGCACCACCAGGGGGGTCTGGGGGCACCAGCACCCAACAACCCACCCCCTCCCTCATTTTAACATGACATCTGAGTTTCGCTTGCTACAGAATAACAGCACACTGAAACACCAGCCAATAATCATATCCCTTTCCTCAGCCCATTGAATACCAAGGCTATACAGTATATATTTTACTCAGACTGAGCAAGACAGGGCCCGCACAAGGGAAAGGGGGATACCTAGTCAGTTGTACAACTGAACGCCTTCAACTGAAATGTGTCTTCCGCGTTTAACCCAACCCCTCTGAATCAGAGAGGTGTGGGGGGCTGCCTTAATCGACATCCACTCCTTCGGTGCCATAAACCTCAATTGCATACTCATCCCGTCCTCTCTTCTCACCTCCTTCTCAAAACTTATTGGATGAGAAAGTCAGAGAAACTCCTCCTCCAATAGGTTTTGAGAAGGAGGCGAGGAGAGAGGATGTGAGGAGTATGCAATTGAGATTCTCCCAAGGTGCCACAGAAGTGAACCTCTGGCATCATAGGCTACTCTGGCATCGCCTATACCTATAACACATTTTGTAGGACTGAATGCAACATCACAGTAGCATGGTTCATTGAAGTCATTGGATAATGAACACAGATGCTTTATTTCAAGATACCGAGACCCGGTGCAACATAGGCTATCTACTGTATCTCAGATGGGTTATCTGTCGACGAGGGAGAAGGAAAATGTTCCTATCGCTTTAACATGTTATGACGTCACCCAGATGCAGATCTCCATCTGAAAATATACTTTATTCAATAGAGTTAAAACTGCTCCGAGTGTGGACAAAACAACATTTATGTAAATATAATTTCACAGATACAGAGTGGCTTCGGCAGATAATAAGACATCCTTATTGTGGTAAAAATGGGAACCGCACTCATTCTGCAGCAGCTTTGAGTGAATTCGAGTGAGCATGTGTCAGTTTTAAAAAGAGAGAAAGAGAGAAAAAAAAGAGAGAGAGGGAGAGAGAGCGAGATAAAAAGAAAGAGAGAGAGAAAGAAAGAAAGAAAAAAGAAAGAGAGAGATGAAACACACAAGCAGCTCTTCTAAGGCAGCAGCCGAGGAATATTCACGAGCGAGAGGCTGCAAAATAATGAACATCGTTAGGCAACAATCCTGTAAAAGTAATTATGATATACCAAACGAAGCCACAACGAAACGGAAGATCCATTCATAGCTCCCCTTTGTAGCCAATATAAAACATCAACGAAGAATCGCAAGTAAGGCTAACCAAAGGAGAGGTCTGAAACCCTGTTTGGAGAGTCTTTATTTTATTCATTTAAATCATTCGTTAATGTTGGCCTTCTCGCAACAGAGGGAGGCGCCGTGGAAATGTATCACCATGGAGAGACGGAGAGAAGACGAGCATCCTTTGCGTTGAGTTAGCCGCTAATGCGTTATACGCATTTGTTTTTATTGTTTTATTTTCTCTGCTTTCTCTTACGGTATCAAACATGTGGTGAGCTATCTGTCGACTAGAGAGAGAGAGAGAAGGGTGTTGTCAGAAAGAGGAAAGACAGAAGGAGGGGGGCATTAGGTGTTTTGGGGGGGGAACGGGGGAGACAGACCGACACCGAGAAGGTGAATTGATGTGCGAAAGCCTGCGACACGTCACTTTCCTGAGAAATAATCATGCAAAAGAAAGAAATGGCGTAAAGCATAACCCCATAAAACAAGAGAGCGAACAAGACACATCTTCAAGGGAGACCCTCGCGTTCTCACGCTTATTGGGAATATTTTGGGTAAGCCTATTCCTACCTTTTTGAAACATAATTGTCATGATTTCCTATAGCTTTTATGTGTGTGCAAGCATCTGGGTGATGCGGTTGCTCCATAGGTTCTTCCCATGTATCGATCATGGCGCACTGTCACTGTTGGGAAATGAGATGTCAATTGGCAAATCTTCCTGTGAATTTGTAACGTTTTCCTTCAACGGTGGGCTATATCAGTGGCCTTTGCCTGTTGATAAACTGTCGCCTCCTGACGTTTTGACGGTAACATTATGGCTGGCTATTATCCGCAGAACAACCCACGATGCCGAGTTGTCTTTCCGTCTTACCCAATAATAAAATGGAACCAAGACGGTCGGTATCAGATTTGATTTGAATCAGGACATGCCTATCTATGAGTCGGACCGGCAGTGCTGCTCACCAACCGAGGAGCCATTTAGGGGCTTAATTGCGCCCATCGCTAGCCCCGTTGGCTACGTAGGGACTTATTTATTTTTTCACTTGATAAGATAATGGTTGTAGGCTTTGTGCTCTTAAGAGTGCCAGATCCCTCCACCATAGGTTAAATAGATTGTCGTGTGTTTGATGGCATTTGTGATTTCTTTTAACGTCCTGCAGCGACTTTTTTTGTTTTACTTTTCCTGTTGAAAAGCGATATCCCAAGTAGAAATACAGTAAAGTACACCCACAAAAAGGTAAAACATTTTTGTGTTTTTTTAATACACAACTGGTAACTTCAAGGAGTAGGGCATTCAAAGAGTCCGTCTGATGGGAAGTCGTGATGTCATCGGCCTCCCTCGGACTTGAGGAGCACCCCCCACACACACTTGTGCCATGTCATGACTTACCTGGACCTCCTATTGAGATGTGCCTTTTGCTAAGTAAATCAGGTGTTAAATGAGGTGAAAAGGAGACTGGAGTGCCACTTTAAAGGCAATTTTTAATATTGATCACTGTCATCAACATACACCCTAACAGTCACACATGTAAAACACACACCCGCACAAACACTCCCACACAGGTATGATCAGATGCACATCACAGGAGAGTGCATTGTGACTACGGAAGTGAATGCACACACTCTTGTCTAAGGAGAGAGGCCCATTTATATTCATTGCTGGTTGGGCAGTACTCAGTCAATGGCAGAATTCAGCTCAGACAAGAGGACCTCTGTTCAGATGGAGGTCCTGGGTACGTTTATACTCTGGCCTTCTTAATAATAGCAGATCCGTCTCTGCGCTGCCCACTGATCTGAATGATGGGCTCCTAATCAGCTAGTGCTCCTAACTACACTAATGACTCCGGGTACGTCTGCGATGTGTACATGATGTATGGAGAAGGATTCTATCAGTCCAATGATTTGGACGGTTATGAGGAAAAAGTGTGAGCCCTGGACTATGGAACTTGCAGAGCCCTCTTGAGTTGTGCTCGTTTTTAAATGTACAGCATTCTGGATCTGGGGGGGGGGCATCAACATGATTGATTTACTTAAAGTTAGAACTCACAAGGGGTTTTCCACTGACTAAAACCAACAGGTTATGTCTAAGTCTATGGCCTGTACCCTGGCCCCATGCCTGGAGCAGCACTCGCTGTGTCATAACGCTGCCATCAAATCAAAGACTACATGCAAAGGAGGGTGTAGGGCTTAAGGGTCTGCACTCACCTATGAGGCACACTCATTATTCACACTTTGACATGCTCACAGCACAAACATAGCATTTTCATATATAACAGAATCTACCATATACTTTTTTGTTGGCAGAGTAGAGAGAGTATCTTTACCCTAGCCTGTCGGAGTAGAGAGATTCACCTAGTAGACCAATACTGCATCTTCTCTGTGTGGAGACTGGCGGAGTCTCGTGTGGCTGTGTTGAGCAGGCCAGGTCCAGGGAAGAGAAGGGGCTATAGGGATGTAGCCTTGCAGTGAGTTCATCATGGATGCATGCATATGGGGCCTTTCCTCAGAGCGGATGAATAATGAAGGGTACGCCGATGTTCAGTTTGCACCAACCCCTGAGTATGCACTTCTTCTCTGGTGCCTGGCACAACTAATGTGTGTTCTGTTTTACACAGGGCCAGCTTGTAGGCATCTACTGCAGCTGGATTAACATTTAAACCATCATCAGGGTGGGTGGAGCCTGCTTCCTTCACACTCCGTTATTAACTTTAAGACAGTTGGCTCGGTTTTGTGCTTTTATTTTCATATCCTCTTCTTTTTAGAAGTTGTCGGCTTCTTGTCCTAAGTGAAACTTTATAACCATGCCATATCATATGCAACTTCCATGGCAATATGTAGTGAAATGTCAGGCAAGTAGAAATGTGTGGATGTAGACATTTTTTTCTTGGTAGAAAGAATAGGGTTGTTTACAGAAAACGCTGCATTTTGCAGGTGTGTGTGGTCAGTGCAGCCATCTTTTTTATGTCTTCACCGTATATAACAAGGTCATTTTAGTGCTGGTTCATTTCCCATCCAGGTGATCCCTAGTCCTCTCTCACACACTTATCAGGCTGATATCAGTACAACCCTGTCTTACGCTGACTTCCGTACAGTTCCCTCAGAGGACAGGAAATCTCAGAGTACACTTGCCTCTTGCGCATACAAATGATGTCGGTACGGTCCTTTCTCACATACAGCTGATCTCAGTGCACCACTTTGGTTGACCTATTCACCACCTCAATGTACTGTAGCCAGCTGTCATTTTTTTTGTTCTTCATCATTTGCTACATTCACAGGCTTCACACCAAACAGACCAGTGTAGCGTGTGAATCATCGGCTGGACTCAACACTTTTCTCAAGGCAAGATCTATATTTCAGCAGCTGCCTGTGATGGTGCCAGGCTCCAAAAAGCTCTCAACATGGCCCAATGAACTGTGGTTATTTGCCCAGATGGGTGCCTAACCCCAAATCCCCAAATGTGGCCCAGTGAACCAGGCTAATGATGCCTGCCGGGACGCAGAGCAACACTGGCTGTACTGAGAGGAGTGGCTGGTCCCCTCCTGCCCTGTCCTGCCTCCGCTGCAGCTGCTGACTAAGGAGATTTCCTTCGTTGTGTTCCATCGTGAGCTACGACTGACAGGCTATGGAGGCCTGATGGAAAGTGCTCGTGTTATTCAGAATGTGAAGACTAAAGTTTGAGCTTTTACTGTGTTACAAGGAAAAGAAAATGGGGAAACTGGTCAAACATGCCACATTTGTTGCAAGCTTTGTGACCTTCCGACCAGTAATGTAGAGATGATTCAAAACAACATTGTAAATGATGGAGCGGAACTCTAGTCAAACCCAGTGTTGTCCAATTAGCTTCTAGATCAGCGGCCACCAACCTTTTCTGAGTCAAGATCACTTTCTAAGTCAAAATCCAAGCTGAGATCTTCCGCTCAAACTTTAAAAAAAATTAAAAACGTAAACCTATGCAACATTAACCTATTAAAAACTGTTCTGTAGGAATAAGGTTCGTGCATTAGGCCTAATACATGATCACAGCATATTGGCTATGCTTGGCATGGCAATATTGTTCTTCTCAGACCATATTATATTTCAAAACGTGAGCTAAATAGATCTGTTGTATTACTTGGGGCACAGCTGAGCATAAATTGAACTAATTTGCTTTTTTGTTTTTACTGGATTTTTCTGATGGTCAGTCTCAGCGGAGGGAGGGAGAGCGCAACAGAGGGTCCGCCTCTTACGTTCTCTGCTCTCTCCCTCCCTCCGCTGAGACTGACCAGAGAGAGGGGACACCGTCTTCCACCTGTTGATGGAACTCGAGTCGCACTGCATTATTTCTGCCTCATGCACAAATTCATATTGTTCCTATGACCATAGAAAGTCAAATATTCCTTGATATTAAAATGGAAACAACAAGCCAGTAATAATAACAACGCAGGCCTATAAACAGGCTACATTTGGCTACTCATTCATTGCAGTTGCAGTGCTGGTTGGTTGGTTGTGGCGAGAGTGGAAGTAGGGAGAGGCACGTTTTATGGTTTGTAAAAGTGTTTCATAAAAACCAATGTTAACAGTGCTGAATAAAAACTTAAACGTGAACACTCATAAAAACAGGAGTTCTTAGCTGCATTCTTTGACAGTCTCTTTCTGGTGTTGGTTTTAACAGTTCGGGAATCTCACTTAGTATGAAACTTTGCTGTGGTGTCTTGGAAGTTCCAGGCACCTTGATTTGAGCTATCTGACACTTGAGTTAGCACTCGGTGGCAACAGCGCGAGACGAATTTAAAACAAATAGGAGCGCAAAGGTTTATCTTTGGCTTTTCTACAGAAATGTTTGGCGATCGACTAGGAATGCCTTGAAGATAGACCGGTTGGTGGCCACTGCTCTAGATACAGTCCCCAGCCTGTCCCTTTGTCAAGACCCGGGAGCAATTATTTCCTGAGCATTCCTCTGCTACGTGTCACTATCGAGTCACAACCCAACAACATGACACAGGGCAGCTTATGTCCCATTTCTTAATTTCACATTCCAGACCTCTTATTGCATTCACCCTGTCACATTACAGGGATAATCAAGGATTATGAGAAGAGAGAATCTCTTTTTAACAGAGCTGGAATATAGCTTCTATGTGTGATAAAGTGTGTAAAATCTTGGTTCCCTCTGTGTTTCAGGGGCCAGGGATTAGTAAGTAAGCGGCTCCTGTGGGTGTTAGGCCCTGATGTCACAGGACATAGAGCTCCTTCGCTTGACGGGTGAACCTGAAGGGAAAACACAAGTAAACACAGAGGCATAATTGGGAGGAGTTTCCGTTTGTGGAGTCAGTGGACTGCCAGTGGGTTTTTGCGGAATAAATGCGCTTTCAGGTGAAAGCCCCACTATCACATTGCTGGGGAATAGGGAATTATACCACTGGGGAAAAAAACAGCAATGCAGTTTATTCCTGCTTTTCTGAAAACTGCCTTAAATTATTCAGTTGTTTGGAAACTCAGATCCCAGCTGGACTACATTGCTGCGTCAGTTCAGGGACTAGGTTTCAGCAGTGGTGGAGGAGACAAGCCAAGCAAACAAACACGCGCAAACCAGATGGTAAGCAGATAGCCAAATAGACAGAGGCAGGCCCGAGTCAGAGCAGAGCAGAGCAGACAGAGGTGTTGTAGTATTGGCCCTAAAGTTAATTTGTACCTGTCCTTACAAAAAAACAGCGTGAAAAATGATGTGCTTTTCGAACACGTGTGTGCAAATCCCATTTGAAATGTTCTCATGAGTAAGATGTGGTTTTCGAACATGTGTCAAGTTTCACATTTACATTTTTCACCTTTTTCCCTCGTGAAAAATTAATTCCCCGGGTGAACTTTTTTCATCACTTCCAGCTACATCTGGTCTCCCATCTAGGGACCTACCAATACCAACCCTGCTTAGCTTTGTTGCTGGAATGACTTGCAAATGGAAAAAAAGAAAGCGAAAGCAAAGGCCAGTGTAATAACCAAAGACCGGGGAAATTGTAGGAAAGAGGGAGGTGTTTTATTTTTAACAAAATATTTGAAAACTATTGTTTTGCATCCATATACAATTAATTTGCTCTCGCAATAGAACATTATTTCCTTGCAATATTTTGTTTTGCTATCAATACTTTCCTATTTATGTTTTGCTTTCAATATCATTGTCTTTGTTTGCAATAATATATATTAATGGCACAAAAGTAACTCACTCCCTAGAGGATTCCACTATATAACAACACTACGACTCTATTAAAGTAAATCACTCCCTAGAGGATTCCACTATATAACAACACTACGACTCTATTAAAGTAAATCACTCCCTAGAGGATTCCACTATATAACAACACTATGACTCTATTAAAGTAACTCACTCCCTAGAGGATTCCACTATATAATAACACTATGACTCTATTAAAGTAAATCACTCCCTAGAGGATTCCACTATATAATAACACTATGACTCTATTAAAGTAACTCACTCCCTAGAGGATTCCACTATATAATAACACTATGACTCTATTAAAGTAACTCACTCCCTAGAGGATTCCACTACATAACAACACTACGACTCTATTAAAGTAACTCACTCCCTAGAGGATTCCACTATATAATAACACTATGACTCTATTAAAGTAACTCACTCCCTAGAGGATTCCACTATATAATTTTTATTTATTTATTTATTTTACCTTTATTTAACCAGGAAGGCAAGTTGAGAACATGTTCTCATTTACAATTGCGACCTGGCCAAGATAAAGCAAAGCAGTTTGACAGATACAACGACACAGAGTTACACATGGAGTAAAACAAACATACAGTCAATAATACAGTATAAACAAGTCTATATACAATGTGAGCAAATGAGGTGAGAAGGGAGGTAAAGGCAAAAAAGGCCATGGTGGCAAAGTAACACTATGACTCTATTAAAGTAACTCACTCCCTAGAGGATTCCACTATATAATAACACTATGACTCTATTAAAGTAACTCACTCCCTAGAGGATTCCACTATATAATAACACTACGACTCTAAAGGTGTTTAAAGCTGCAATCCTTAATTG
The DNA here is from genome assembly GCF_018296145.1 of Oncorhynchus tshawytscha. Taxonomy (NCBI): domain Eukaryota; kingdom Metazoa; phylum Chordata; class Actinopteri; order Salmoniformes; family Salmonidae; genus Oncorhynchus; species Oncorhynchus tshawytscha. The sequence continues at coordinate 10,360,879 of NC_056458.1, read as the reverse complement.
AAACATTAACAAAGGCGTCTCGCTGCCTCAGTTTTGGTAAAAAGCTGAGGTATGAGGCTGGACCATCCATGATATCAAAATTATATACTGTAAATTATGCTTTTTAGTCTAAACAGTGTTTGTTTACTTTTACTTTGTTTACAGAAATTGTAGTTAATGTGGCTATGCAGTGAGATTGCACATTAGATTTTTACTTTCACGTGAAATTGAACAGTGACAGAAGTTTTTCACATATGAAACTGCTAATTTAATTTTTTTACATGTGATTGTTTTTCACATGTGAACTTGCAAATGAGATTGTTTCACATGTGATTAATTTTTACATGTGGAATGGCAAATGTGTTTTTCACCTGTGAAAGGTTTTAACATGTGAAACCACAAATTTCATGTAGAACTGCAATTCACATGTGAGATTAAAAAACATGTTCTTCTCCTCACATGTGAAAATGTGGTGTGAACATGAACTCTCTACAACTTAATACATGTAAAAAATATGGTTTCACGTGACATTTTGAAGCTCAACATTTGAAAACAGCTATTTCGCATGTCAAATTGACATTTTCACTTGTGAAACTGCAAATCCCTTATGAACTGATAATTTCAATGTTTTTTTTTGCAAGGGTGTAGAAGTCCTCCAGACATTATTCATCACAAGGGTTGGGTTTGCCACCTAGCCACACATTTGTTTCACCCCAAGTTGAGTAACGTCCGTGTCCCCATTTATAAGTGATGTACTTAGTTTTTAACGCCAAGCGCTAGTGTACAGTGCTGTGTAATGAAACATTCTGGAATGTGCTCTGTTTTAAAGCATGCAAGGCTCCCTGAAGGTGAGCATCTGGCCTTCCAAATGACGATACATCACATAACAAGCATCTTAACTAATGCAGGATATTAACCATTTATCAAAAGGAAGCTTTGTATGTCTGCTGAGGCTGATCAAGACTTGGTTCATTCTACAGCTCTCACATGGCCCCGTCATCAAACGCTCTATTGATATTCTACAAGTTCATTTCTAACCAATTATGTATTGTCACGTGATGATTGTAAAATTGTATATTGATTGTTTATTTTAGAGCAACACAGGGTGCCCTTGAGACAAATGATGATGATTGGTTGAGCCCTGACCCTCCTCATAACTCATCTCTAATCACTCCCTGTCACATCCTACTCTAAACAGTATCACATAACCACCTCCACATCATCCTATGTCACTGTCCATATTATCCTTCCTGAATACCCTGTATCACTCTACCTACCCCATGTCATTGTACACCACCGTTGTCTGTCACCATCCATTTTACCTGGTTATTCTCTACATGCTCTGCATTAGTCTTCAAACCTCATTACTCCCATATCACTCTCAATATTCCTGTATCACTCCACATCCCTATGGCTCTCCATCATCCTCCAAACCACTTCATCTGGGTCCAACATCATGGGTTCTCGTTTTGGTATAGTACCTGCCTACTACTTAGACCGTCTCTCCTGCATTTATCCCCTGATTGCACAGCTCTGTGTGTGTGTGTGTGTGTGTGTGTGTGTGTGTGTGTGTGTGTGTGTGTGTGCGTGCTGCGCCGCCTGCCGCCCAGGGTTTCTTTGCACTCTCAGGCTCTTATGTAAGACGGAGGCAGGTGGTGCAGACACGGTTCACTCTGGACATGGGGAGAGAGAGAGCTGTGAATCACAGTTGGCTCTAGTGAAGCTAGCTATAGCAGCAACTGAGCCACTGAAAGTTAAAAATGGCAACATCAAAACCAAACATTTGCTGAAACCGTGACCAGACACAATACACTGGGGTTTTTATATCATAATCAGCATAAAACCAATCTATTAGACAGTAAAAAAAAATTAAAAAATCTGATTTATCTTGTGGCAATTATTACCTTTTCACATTATATATATTTATATATGTATATATGATTAGATCAATGTTGACACATTATGTCCCATGTTGTAGCGTATATGGCTTGCACTTCTGCTCTTCTCAGCATCGTGCGTCTCAGAGGACATAGATCACTGCTCTGCTCTCATACAGTGGGGCAAAAAAGTATTTAGTCAGCCACCAATAGTGCAAATTCTCCCACTTAAAAAGATGAGAGGCCTGTAATTTTCATCATAGGTACACTTCAACTATGACAGACAAAATGAGAAAGAAAAATCCAGAAAATCACATTGTAGGATTTTTTATGAATTTATTTGCAAATTATGGTGGAAAAATAAGTATTTGGTCAATAACAAAAGTTATCTCAATACTTTGTTATATACCCTTTGTTGGCAATGACAGAGGTCAAATGTTTTCTGTAAGTCTTCACAAGGTTTTCACACACTGTTGCTGGTATTTTGGCCGATTCCTCCATGCAGATCTCCTCTAGAGCAGTGATGTTTTGGGGCTGTTGCTGGGCAACACGGACTTTTAACTCCCTCCAAAGATTTTCTATGGGGTTGAGATCTGGAGACTGTCTAGGCCACTCCAGGACCTTGAAATGCTTCTTAAGAAGCCACTCCTTTGTTGCCCGGGCGGTGTGTTTGGGATCATTGTCATGCTGAAAGACCCAGCCACGTTTCATCTTCAATGCCCTTGCTGATGGAAGGAGGTTTTCACTCAAAATCTCACGATACATGGCCCCATTAATTCTTTCCTTTACACGGATCAGTCGTCCTGGTCCCTTTGCAGAAAAACAGCCCCAAAGCATGATGTTTCCACCCCCATGCTTCACAGTAGGTATGGTGTTCTATGGATGCAACTCTGCATTCTTTGTCCTCCAAACACGACGAGTTGAGTTTTTACCAAAAAGTTATATTTTGGTTTCATCTGACCATATGACATTCTCCCAATCTTCTTCTGGATCATCCAAATGCTCTCTAGCAAACTTCAGACGGGCCTGGACATATACTGGCTTAAGCAGGGGGACACGTCTGGCACTGCAGGATTTGAGTCCCTGGCGGTGTAGTGTGTTACTGAAGGTAGGCTTTGTTACTTTGGTTCCAGCTCTCTGCAGGTCATTCACTAGGTCCCCCTGTGTGGTTCTGGGATTTTTGCTCACCGTTCTTGTGATCATTTTGACCTCACGGGGTGAGATCTTGCGTGGAGCCCCAGATCGAGGGAGATTATCAGTGGTCTTGTATGTCTTCCATTTCCTAATAATTGCTCCCACAGTTGATTTCTTCAAACCAAGCTGCTTACCTATTGCAGATTCAGTCTTCCCAGCCTGGTGCAGGTCTACAATTTTGTTTCTGGTGTCCTTTGACAGCTCTTTGGTCTTGGCCATAGTGGAGTTTGGAGTGTGACTGTTTAAGGTTGTGGACAGGTGTCTTTTATACTGATAACAAGTTCAAACAGGTGCCATTAATACAGGTAACAAGTGGAGGACAGAGGAGCCTCTTAAAGAAGAAGTTACAGGTCTGTGAGAGCCAGAAATCTTGCTTGTTTGTAGGTGACCAAATACTTATTTTCCACCATAATTTGCAAATAAATTCATTAAAAATCCTACAATGTGATTTTCTGGATTGTTTTTCTCATTTTGTCTGTTATAGTTGAAGTGTACCTATGATGAAAATTACAGGCCTCATCTTTTTAAGTGGGAGAACTTGCACAATTGGTGGCTGACTAAATACTTTTTTGCCCCACTGTATATAAGCTATGGTGATTTGAGCCCTCGTAGGTTGGCATTTATGATTCTTGCCTTGGAGGCAGCTCTGCAGAGTGGTCACTAGCTGGTACAGCCACAGTCATAAAATCTGATTTTAAACCTAACCTTAGCCTCAACCTTAACCACACTGCTAAGCCTTATGCCTAACCCTAACTTTAAAGACGAAAAAGCACATTTTTGTTTTCGTAAATCTTTACGGTATATACAATTTTGACTTTGCAGCTGGCCCATCTAGCAGAAATTGCTTAGTTCTGCCTCCAGGGCAAGATTCATGACAATAACAACCTGTTGAGTCCTCTGGAAGTTCCTCGTACTGTTAGCCAAACCTGTATGGTGGACAGATATATTGATGGACAGGTGAAATGAGGTGTATGGAGATTACAAGGCCAACTAGAAATGCCCTAGAACTCTTCCTCATTTTGTCCACCAGTAACGTCATTAAAAAAATCCATTGCATGCAGCAATGACCCCTCCTTATATGACTCCTCGTAGCCGTTTGCATATTTCATTTCGTTCCCCCCCCTAGAAGCAGCTGATATAAATATTGAGAAACAACTACCGCATAAATAAATTATTTGAAGGAGCTGCTGCTAAAACAAAGGAAACCAAAAAGAGATCCCTTTTTTGGACATTATTGAACAACCAAATTGAAAGCATAGCGGATAAGAGTGCTGGGCCAGTAACCGAAAGATCGCCGGTTCGAATCTCCAAGCCAACTTGGTGAAAAGTATGTTGACGTGCCCTTGTGTGAAAAATATGTTCACGTGCCCTTGAGCAAGGCACTTAATCTTAATTGCTCCTGGTTAAGAGCGTCTGCTAAGTGAGAAGTATTCTGCGGCCTGAGAGACGTCCTGTGCCTCGAGAGTGCCGCTGTAGGGACACGTGAGGGATGCCTTCCCACTGACGAGTTTGGCAGCATGCACCTGTAGTCTTTTAGTGACTGATTGAAGAGTTTCAGACGCGCCAAATCCGGATATCAATTTAAACTTTTAATTTCGCATTGTTCTGATTCTCGGCCAAAACCGGCATAGACAATTATTCCAGCCTTTAAAAACAAACGTTCCTGACTATCAGCAATAAAATGAATACAAATATTGCATGTCTTATCTATCAGTGTAGAAGTGATACAATGCCAACCTACCACCAAATAGGTCAATGATTTCTTTATTTTTCAATGCGCATAGATGCACATTTTGTTGATCCTATGGTTCACCTCAAGGTGTTCTGTATCTGACATTGCTAAAAAAGAGATCCAGACATCACCAACTCTGACCAACTAAAAATAAGAATTTGAACTCTGTGTGAACTAAGCTACAGACAACATAGACGATATGGAGTAATTAAGATATCTCAAACGCCAAAAGGCATGGAAGTATGCTATTGTGTTTGAGTCAAGGGATGGTCAATCTCGTATCTGCTGCAATTTATCCCCTAGGCCAGTTGCAGGCCTGAGTGACGTAGCTGGGTCCTCGGGGGAAACATATCAAGACCAACCTTCCGACCCCCTATCTATATATATGCCAAGACAACTAGTCCTAACACCGCTTATCATTCTGTCCATGTTAGGGTCAGAGGAAAGGATAACTTGGCTGTGGACGTGCTAATGCTAGCTAAGTCCACTTTAAGACAGGCCGTGACTGTGGGGGATGTGATTGCTGTCCCTAAAGACAGAGTGAAGAGGATGGCAACCTCATTGAAGACACATTTAGTCATTCTTGTCCCGAGAGTGAGGGAGGCAGGGTGAAAGAGTGCCTCTGTGCTTACATGTGTTTTGTGCGTGATCTCTGTCAAATACATACATTGCTTCTATCTTTGCAAACTATTGTATATTAATGTTGATAAAGCAGGTTATAACAATCCATAGCTAGTTAACTAAATTAAGTACAATAAAACATAATAAAAAAACTTCACCAAGACACAGACCTGCAAAGCTGTGAAGATAATGAAGTTAGTAAAGCTATACCTGAACCATTACAATGTCTCTCTCATGCTATAGCTCCCACTCTCCTTGCACTTTCCCTAAATTCTAAATGGGTTTTTTAAGGTGTGACAGCAGTGTTTTACAGTCTTTTTTTTACAAAGTCTGAAATATAATAGGACTCTCTAAGCCTCCATCTCCCTCTAGTTTCTAGTGAGAGAATGTGATTTACAAAGCTATTGAGATCCCCCAGCTGCCCCCCTCCTCCCTCCATTGGAAAGGCTCGTAGCGTAATTACTTTACAAGATGGATGGAGCCCATCCAGGGCGCCCTGGACCCCCAGCTAAATCAAAGCCCTCTTTCCGTCGGGTCGAGAACCGCTCGCAAGAACGCCACACGCGTCAGAAATGAGTGCACCTCCCATTCCCCCAGCATCTCTCACACATCCTCCTCTCGCCTCTTCTCATCTGTACATTGCCACTCCATGCCATAGATCAGGCCCCTGCAGCACCTATGAGCGAAAGAGGGATGGCGGTAGAGAGAGAGAGAGAAGGGGGAGACTGAGATGCAGGTGTGTGCCACAGTAGAGGACACTGCACTACTCTGCCCTCTCATTCAGAGACATATGAAAAGGTGTCCAGCTTTTAGAAATGAAATGCCACACTCTGAGCCTGTGTGTGTCATACACTCACATCAATGGGCCCGGCCGGCACCCGGTCCAGTCACACACATTGTTTGTCTCTGGCATGCACGGCGGCATACCTCCAAACTCGCACATTCACATGCACACCCACACACACCCTGACAGACACATGAGAGTACACAAACAGGATTTAGTCCTTGCTCTGCTCTCCCTCCCTCCATTCCTCTCTCTCTTTCTTCCTATTTCTCTCTCTCTCTTCCTCTGTCTCTCTCTCTCTTCCTCCCCCTCTCTCTCTTCCACCCCTTCTCTCTATCTCTCTGTCTTTATTCCTCTCTCTCTCTTCCACTCTCTCCATCTCTCTCTCTCTCCTGAGCCTGGCTGTAAACTCCCAGCTCCCCTGCCTAGCTCCCAGGTCTTGCCCCTAGGCATGGACCAATTTGCTGGAACTTGTGTGTGTGCCTGTGTGTGTGTGGGGGGTGTTTGGCAAGTGAAGGTATGTGAGGGCTGTATCTGTTTTAATCCATGATGAAGTGTAGCTGTTGCATTTGATATGGCTCAGACTGATTACTACTCCTTAGACCACCCCTCATCCCTTTGTTCTACAGGTACATCACTTTCCCCCATACACAGGCCACCACCCATGTTACACCAGCCTGCACACAACCTGCAATATTCAGTCATATTCATCATCTCTCAGCTGGTGTAACATGACCATGTCATGTTTTAAGTGATTCCATATACACTTTGAAAGATACGAGTACAGCTCAAATCTATTACAAATGTTGATTATCCTTCTATCAATTGGAACATTAAACATCACCAGTAAGCAGTCATAGAAGAGCCGGCATGACATGTGAACGCAGTTGACATGACTTGGCGCAGACACAATGGGTCAGTTAGATTGTGCTTTGCTGCGCTCTGTGTTATGGGGCCACTTGGGTTCATTATTCAACCTTTCAGACCATTCTTCTCAGCCAGGATTGCTCTCCTTAAATTAGCCGTGGCTAGAGGGGAAGCAGCTGTCAAACTGCTCACACTCCCCCAATATACACACACACACACACCTAGTTTGCTGCCTCGATAAATAGTAATTAGTGTGTGGCCAGATTGTTCACACCAGTGTACCTCAGTAACAAGCACACTGGCACTCACGAATGCCAGCCTAGACATAAACTGTGTTCGAATACCCATACTAACATACTGTATACTAATGTACTATTAGTTCATTTTTGTATACTGTAAACAAATGGTATCCTTTCAGTTGAGCGTACTACCGGAATTTGAGGATGTTGCTATGCAACCTCTTGCTAGCTTGTTAGCATAACAAATGACTAGCCTGACACTTCGGCGTGTTCGTAAATTCAGAGAGTTGCCAGATTGTCCGTTCGTAAATTCAGAGCGTTTCCCTTTGGTAGCGTTCAGAATGCATACTGGGCGCTCTGGCTGAGGAGTGGGGATTGTTCCGAGCATTCTGACCACAACTGCCCTAGCAGAGATGTTTTTCCAGAGCGTTGGTGACTATCTGTGCTGCTGGCAACAATTTAATTACGCTTTTTTTTTTGCCGACGTTTACTGACACGGGCCGTATTCAACGGGTGTTGAGCGTTCGTAAATTCATCAGTTATTCTGCGCTCTGGCACATTCAGATGAGAGTGCTCTGAAATCGGAGTAGATGGCCAGAGCGAATTTATGTTTATCAGAACGCACGACTATACGACTTAGCTAAGATTGACGTGAATAATCAAGTCAATAAACGTTGGGTAGTTAAATTAGCATATAGTTAATATACTGGCAAGTTCGATGAATTGCGTCATCGGCCCTAAAAGTATGGAAATAGTGTCCACTGTGTGTAGTCTTCGTATTTTGGCGAATGGAGTACGACATCCGGTAACTTGTGGCTTACTAACTATCCATACTATGACCAATAAACATACTACATACTCAATTTACGTCACAAATAGTATGGTTAGTGCGGTTAGTATGACTATTCGAACACAGCTACACTGTACATGCATACAAAACATAAAATTCAATAGATTTCTACATTATCTGGGCAATAATTCTTGTGTGCGGGCAATGCTTCCGTGTTTTTGTGTATGTGTGTGAAGGGTAGTCCGATGAAGGGTCACTGGCTGGTATGTGGGCTGCTAGCATTAAGATTAAAGACCATTGGTCACCGTGGGCGACACATTAATTGTCCGGCGGAGAGCCATTTTTTTTTGTCTCACCTTCCCTTCTGCCCGCTGTTTTATGTCCCTAGTCTCTTTCCCTGACTCGTTAACAACCTTTACCCCTGCTTCGTTCGAGGCCCCTTAATTTACTTTTATTTGATTATTCATGAACTTGTTTATCTGATTGGTTCTCATGCTGTGACTTGTAGGAATGCATCCTGGGAGAAATAATGACAAATAAAATCTCAAAGGAACTCAATGGTCTTCTGTTTCCTTGTCACTGGCTCCTCTAGGATTCCCCTAGCCAGAAACTTTAATAATTTTACATTTTTAGAAACTTAAAAAAAAAAAAAACTATTTTGAAGTCATGGTTGAACTTTGGGTTAATTAATATCGTAACTTTAAGTTGGGAACTTTGTTTAGTTGTAATCTAAATTCCCCTGGCTGGAGTGAGATGGGGTTTGAGGGTGGTGGTCAGGAACTCTGTAGTGTTTGACTGAGCACTTCTCAGAGTGGAGCTGCTTGGAGAGAAAGAGAGCTCACACTGAATAGAGGGAATTCTGGGATGAAGCTCCCAGCCTTCATGTAGGATGACAGCCCAGGGGTTCAGTGTGATTATGAGGTCACCCTGAAATTAACACTGGAACAAGAAATAACATGCTAAAATGATTATTTTCTCAGACAGATTAACCTTCAGTGGGATATTGCTGTCCAGAACAGATTTGCTAAGAATAGATTGAACTAAGAATCAGAAAAGATTCAGTCAGAGTGGGAGAGGAGAGGGGATATTACCCTCCACTGTATATTAACCAGGGATAGATTAACTAAGAATAACATTAGAGTTGAATTATCCAGCTTTCAGTTTTACTGTACTTGCAGTAAATCCGCCGTGTGTGTGTGTGCGTGTGCGTGCACCTGTGTGTTTTCTGCTCATAGAAACGGACACCTGAGTTGCTGTGGATTGAAACATAAGTTCGTTATCCCAGAGACGTTGGCATTCTGTTTTTTGGCCTTATAAACTGCTTGACATCCACAGAAGTACACTAACACAGGAGTACAGAACAGCTTGATAGTTGAAACGGTGCATGTGTTGTTTTTTAGCACCGGCGGCAGAGACAAAGAAGCTTATGACACGCTGTTTGTTCAAACGCCACCATTCTGCAGGGTTTTCACGGTTCACTTTGACCATTCGTCCACTTAAACACACCTCTAAAACTGTCCTGGAGGCAGAAGGTATTACTACATCAAACGGCTTCACCTGACAAAGCCACAATGACTGTTACAGATGTAGGATCTTAATTTGAGTTAGTTTGCTACAGCAGGAAAATAATCCTGCAGCAACAGGAAATGTTTTTTTAAATGTTTATTTAACCTTTATTTAACCAGGTAGACTAGTTGAGAACAAGTTCTCATTTACAACTGCAACCTGGCCAAGATAAAAAGCAAAGCAGTTTGAAACAACACAGAGTTACACATGGAATAAACAAACATACAGTCAATTATTACATACATGTGGATTATATTTCATGGATATTTTTCATAGGGGTTGATACGTTTCACATTAGGGCAAATCATGTCTGAAATTTTAAAGGTGAAGTAAGTTACAACCTTTAGAAGCCTTTTTAAACCTTGAATACACTACAAGTTTGCATTTCCTGCTGTGGATGAAAATTCTCATCAACATAAGAGTGATCAAATTAAGATCCTACATTTGTAGGCCTTTTACACAACCCTACACACTTCTACTGATGGGGCTGCTGGTGCTTGTACTATCTGACCCTATTTCAACACATACAGTGCCTTGTGAAAGTATTCGGCCCCCTTGAACTTTGCGACCTTTTGCCACATTTCAGGCTTCAAACATAAAGATATAAAACTGTATTTTTTTGTGAAGAATCAACAACAAGTGGGACACAATCATGAAGTGGAACGACATTTATTGGATATTTCAAACTTTTTTAACAAATCAAAAACTGAAAAATTGGGCGTGCAAAATTATTCAGCCCCCTTAAGTTAATACTTTGTAGCGCCACCTTTTGCTGCGATTACAGCTGTAAGTCGCTTAGGGTATGTCTCTATCAGTTTTGCACATCGAGAGACTGACATTTTTTCCCATTCCTCCTTGCAAAACAGCTCGAGCTCAGTGAGGTTGGATGGAGAGCATTTGTGAACAGCAGTTTTCAGTTCTTTCCACAGATTCTCGATTGGATTCAGGTCTGGACTTTGACTTGGCCATTCTAACACCTGGATATGTTTATTTTTGAACCATTTCATTGTAGATTTTGCTTTATGTTTTGGATCATTGTCTTGTTGGAAGACAAATCTCCGTCCCAGTCTCAGGTCTTTTGCAGACTCCATCAGGTTGTCTTCCAGAATGGTCCTGTATTTGGCTCCATCCATCTTCCCATCAATTTTAACCATCTTCCCTGTCCCTGCTGAAGAAAAGCAGGCCCAAACCATGATGCTTCCACCACCATGTTTGACAGTGGGTATGGTGTGTTCAGGGTGATGAGCTGTGTTGCTTTTACGCCAAACATAACGTTTTGCATTGTTGCCAAAAAGTTCAATTTTGGTTTCATCTGACCAGAGCACCTCCTTCCACATGTTTGGTGTGTCTCCCAGGTGGCTTGTGGCAAACTATAAACAACACTTTTTATGTATATCTTTAAGAAATGGCTTTCTTCTTGCCACTCTTCCATAAAGGCCAGATTTATGCAATATACGACTGATTGTTGTCCTATGGACAGAGTCTCCCACCTCAGCTGTAGATCTCCGCAGTTCATCCAGAGTGATCATGGGCCTCTTGGCTGCATCTCTGATCAGTCTTCTCCTTGTATGAGCTGAAAGTTTAGAGGGACGACCAGGTCTTGGTAGATTTGCAGTGGTCTGATACTCCTTCCATTTCAATATTATCGCTTGCACAGTGCTCCTTGGGATGTTTAAAGCTTGGGAAATCTTTTTGTATCCAAATCCGGCTTTAAACTTCTTCACAAAAGTATCTCGGACCTGTCTGGTGTATTCCTTGTTCTTCATGATGCTCTCTGCGCTTTTAACGGACCTCTGAGACTATCCCAGTGCAGGTGCATTTATACGGAGACTTGATTACACACAGGTGGATTGTATTTATCATCATTAGTCATTTAGGTCAACATTGGATCATTCAGAGATCCTCACTGAACTTCTGGAGAGAGTTTGCTGCACTGAAAGTAAAGGGGCTGAATAATTTTGCACGCCCAATTTTTCAGTTTTTGATTTGTTAAAAAAATTTGAAATATCCAATAAATGTCGTTCCACTTCATGATTGTGTCCCACTTGTTGTTGATTCTTCACAAAAAAATACAGTTATATATCTTTATGTTTGAAGCCTGAAATGTGGCAAAAGGTCGCAAAGTTCAAGGGGGCCGAATACTTTCGCAAGGCACTGTATTGTAGGCCTATGTGGTGGGCCTGAACAATATGTCAATGGTAATATAATTTTTGGGCTGGTTTCATTGCTTCCCCTTGCCATTCCTTAGAGATATAGCTAGTGTTGTCTTTCTCATTGTGTGAGCTGATAATGGAATAATTAGAGCTTTGTGCACTAGCCCCTCCCCCTGCAGTCAATACTCCACATCTTGTGTGAGAGTGTGTATGTGTCTGTAGCTCGTGCACACTCAGGGAGCTGGGCAGGCAGTGGGGAGGAAGTCTGTCAGACTGCAGGCCCTGTAGAATGTGACCCTAACCCACGCTAAGCTAATCAATAAGGGCTCACATGTGGGATTCCTCCCCGTGAGCTAAACGCTAATGCTAGCACTCTGTTGGGCCAGAACACACAACACCTCCCTGACTGAGAGACATCTGCATACGCACACACATTTACTGTACACACACACACGTATACTGCATCGCGAAGAGAGAAATATTATCTGTGAGTGATTTATGAGCTGACCTTATCATGCTGATATATAAATAAACCTGTCTCTCAGAGACTCGGCAGAAGTTAAGGCACGTGCTCTTTTGCAATTTCGACTTGCACTTCTCTGGCACTCTGCTATTTTCCAACCCTGGCGCCTTATTATAAGAGGTTGCTTGCGCTGAGGTGGGAGTGGTGGAAATAACTGAGGTGTGTCCTTACAAATGTGCCCCAATGTTCAAGCAGCGCTAATAGCTAAATGTCTCCAAATGAATTCAGAGTTCATTGTGATATTTCTGGTGGGGGTTAGGGTGCACACAATGCCTTTTGCTCATGGAATGAGAGATGTGATTTATAATATCATGCTTCTGACCATATCCTATTTAACAAACAGATTGTTTTTCATTTAATTTGATGGGGGAAACTTATTAGAATGATTCAGCGTCCGTGAGTTTGTTGAGAACGTACATGGCTCGAATGCGAAGCAATTTTGTCTGCTATTTCTGTAGAAGTCCAAATATGGTCTGTGAGATGATTCCATGATGTTGATAAAGCATTACATTTGGGAACAGTGTCATGGTGAGTGGACATTCCCCATTCTCTTCATACTGGATCTATGTCCAGCTCCTGTGAAAAGTTTGGGTGGTGTAAAACCCTCCATAGTCTTCAGTTTCCTTGTCTATAGGCCTATAATACGCCTACGGGGAGCAATTATGCTGCCTGTAACTGTTTGGACAGCCTATTTAAAACCATATTGTTGTTTTTGTTTTTCATTGTATACTGTCTTTTTAGGCCTTATCAATAGCCTAGTGAATTTAACTATGCTTGGCATGCCTATGTCCAGACTGCAATTTAGTGTGTGTGTGTGTGTGTCTGCCTGCCTGCCTGACTGCCTGCCTGCCTGCCTGTACCTAGGCTTGTTTTGTCTTATTATTATAATTTTTAAAAATAGTGGTGGATCCATTTTCATAAAATCAATAATATTATGCATATGGCTGGGGGGTTGCTGCTAGTAATGCCCTCCAGGTGTGTTGCCCGTATTAATGATAGCGCACAATTTCGAGTGGTAGGCCAACACTGTACTGTCATCTGCTAGCATAACTACCTTCCCTCCTCGTCTCCTACTCTCTAATTTGTGGGAGTGAAAACCGGGTGGACATGTGGTGATTATGAAGGTTTGGTCGATGCAGCCATAGCTATGTCTCCCTATTGTTGTTTAGTGTGTCATATTCCTTTCATTTCCTTCTCTTTGTCTTGTCTTGTTTTTCGGGGGGTGTGGGGTCAAAAAAACAAATGCATATTTATGAAATCTAATTTCAGCCCACTTGCCAAGTGCGATATGCAGCAGGCCCTAATTATATCTGATAAATATGCATGACTAACGACATTTGAGGATCTCCAATAATCAGAGCAAAGAGATCTCATTAAAACACGAGGGTGACTCATATCTGGATGCAGTCATGAGGTATATACACCCTGAGAAACCATTACAGTCTAACATGACACCAACGCCAATACCACAACATCATAATGTTGAGAAACAGATCAACAATTGGATCAACACAGATCAATACACAAATCCTTAGTCATCAAGTATAGGAATTCCAATTGTCCACAATCACATCTCAAAAACCAATGGGCTGAAACTTTAAAGGTAGAAATGTATCATGCTTTATCTTAATCTCTGTCCTATTACCCTCATATACAATGTGACACAGGAAGTTGTGCTCTGGCTTTTACACCTGCCAAACTGGGATCATAATCATCATTGTCGTACTTCATTGTTTTAATGGGCCATATTTAAAACAGGACGGGTAGTTGTTGGCTGGCAAACCGATGGCATATCGGTCAGAAGAGGTCTCTCATCTGGGTGTAAATCTCTGTGAGACAGGTTGGCACCTGACTCCTTCCTCTGCCTCTCCACTTGGCGGTCTGAGATACCAACCTAGGAACGTCTTTTCAAATCACACATTCTCACTCCGTTACGACCCACACAATATTTAACCTTTTAAAGGACAGGTACAGTGTCATGTATCTCACTTTTTCCATTTATCTCCAGTAATGAAATGTACAATTTCACACCATTGCTCTTATTGTTAAATATATATATTTTTTATTACATAGATTCAAATAATGTGTGAATCTTAAAATTACAGACATTTAGAGTAAGAGTGACACTTTTTCACCCCAGCTTTAATATTGCAGAAAGATTGTGGCTTCTATCAATGTAATTGTCTGCATCATTTCCAATCCCCCATATATATTTTTGGGAAATATACAGTACCAGTCAAGTCTGGACACACCTGCTCATTCGAGAGTTTTTTTTGTTTGTTTTGTTACTATTTTCTACATTGTAGAATAATAATGAAGACATCAAAACTATGAAATAACACATATGAAATCATGTAGTAACCAAAAAAGTGTTAAACAAATCAAAATATATTTTATATTTGAGATTCTTCAAAGTAGCCACCTTTTGCTTTGATGAAAGCTTTGCACACTCTTGGCATTCTCTCAACCAGCTTCATGAGGTAGTCAGCTGGAATGTATTTCAATTAACCGGTATGCCGTGTTAAAAGTTTATTTGTGGAATTTCTTTACTTTTATTAATGTGTTTGAGCCAATCAGTTGTGTTGTGACAAGGTAGGGTTGGTATACGGAAGATGGCATACAAAAGACAAAGTCCATATTATGGCAAGAACAGCTCAAATAAGCAAAGAGAAACAACATACCATCAATACTTTAAGACATGAAGGTTAGTCAACCAGGAACATTTCAAGAACTTTTAAAGTTTCTTCAAGTGCAGTCGCAAAAACTATCAAGCGCTGTGATGAAACTGGCTCTCATGAAGACCGCCAGCAGGAAAGGAAGACCCAGAGTTACCTTTGTAGCAGAGGATAAGTTCATTAGAGTTAACTGCACCTCAGAAATTGCAGCCCAAATAAATGCTTCACAGAGTTTAGGTAACAGACACATCTCAACATCAACTGTTCAGAGGAGACTTCGTGAATCAGGCCTTCATTGTCTAATTGCTGCAAAGAAACCACTACTAAAGAACACCAATAAGAAGAAGAGACTTTCTTGGGCCAAGAAGCACGAGCAATGGACATTAGACCGGTGGAAATCTGTCCTTTGGGCTGATGAGTCCAAATTTGAGATTTTTGGTTGCAAATGCTGTGTCTTTGTGAAATGCAGAGTAGGTGAACAGATGATCAATGCGTGTGTGGTTCCCACCATGAAGCATGGAGGAGGAGGTGTGCTGGTGCTTTGCTGGTGACACTGTCTGTGATTTATTTAGAATTCAAGGCACACTTAACCAGCAAGGCTACCACAGCATTCTGCATCGATACGTCATCCCATCTGGTTTGCACTTAGTGGGATTATCATTTGTTTTTTCAACAGGACAATGACCCAAAACACACCTCCAGGCTGTGTTAGGGCTATTTGACCAAGAAGGATATTGATGGAGTGCTGAGTGCTGCCTCCACAATCCCCCTACTTCAACCCAATTGAGATGGTTTGGGATAAGTTGGACTGCAGAGTGAAGGAAAAGCAGCCAACAAGTGCTCAGCATATGTGGGAACTCCTTCAAGACAGTTGAAAAAGCATTCCTCATGAAGCTGGTTGAGAAAATGCCAAGAGTGTGCAAAGCCGTCAGAGGAAAATGGTGGCTATTTCGAAGAATTTCAAATATATAATATATTTTGTTTAACACTTTTTGGTGGTTATGATTCCATATGTGTTATGTAGTAGTTTTGATGTATTTACTATTATTCTACAATGTAGAAAATTGTAAAAAATAAAAAAAACTTGGAATGAGTAGGTGTGTCCAAACTTGACTGGTACTGTATATATTTTAAATATATATATATTTTATTTTAGTATTTTCCCCTAACCCAACCATCCCTCCCCTAATTGGAGTAAAAACTAATAATTGACAACAATACTTAGGCTTCTACTTCCAGCTTATACATACTGTATATATTTTACAGACGCAATATATTTTACATTAGTTGTCTTTTTGTTTGTTTGTTTTAGGTCCCAGCCTTCAGCTATCCTCAACCCCTCCCATCTATCTCTGAAGGCCATCCAGTTTTGACTTCTAATTACCATATATTCTTCAACTGTGCGGTTTCACAAAAGTTCTGAACCTTTCTGTTCTCATAGTTTCTACAGATACACATTTTTGCTATGATTATTATCACCCAGCAGTGCTATTTGCAGAGTTTGCGCAAGGTAAATATTGCAATTCTTTAGCCTTGAACCTATGACCAAATACAAGCTACATATGGACAGTACCAAAACAAATGATCTAATGATTCTGTCTCTTTTACAGCACAATCTGCAGAGCTGGTATTGTTGTAGCATTCGGAA
Organism: Oncorhynchus tshawytscha; assembly: GCF_018296145.1. Lineage (NCBI taxonomy): Eukaryota > Metazoa > Chordata > Actinopteri > Salmoniformes > Salmonidae > Oncorhynchus > Oncorhynchus tshawytscha. The sequence goes on along the minus strand of NC_056458.1, from coordinate 10,344,231 downwards.
ACTATTCAGACCCCTTGACTTTTTTCACTTACTGACTTTTTACGTTACAGCCTTATTGTAAAATTGATTAAATATGTAAATTACTCATGAAACTACGCACAATACCTCATAATGACATTGTGAAAATCTGTTTTTTAGAAATGTTGCAAATGTATAAAAAAAATATATAAAAAAATAAAACGCATACTTTATTTACATAAGTATTCAGACCCTTTGCTATGAGACTTGCAATCGAGCTCAGGTGTATCCTGTTTCCAGGATATCCAACCTTTCATTGATGTTTTTACAACTTGAGTCCACCTGTGGTAAATTCAATTGATTGGACATGCTTTGGAAAGGCACACACCTGTATATACACTGCTCAACAAAAAAAGGGAACACTAAAATAACACATCCTAGATCTGAATGAATGAAATATTCTTATGAAATACTTTTTTCTTTACATAGTTGAATGTGCTGACAACAAAATCACGCAAATTATCAATGGAAATCAAATTTATCAACCCATGGAGGTCTGGATTTGGAGTCTAAATGAAAGTGGAAAACCACACTACAGGCTGATCCAACTTTGATGTAATGCCCTTAAAACAAGTCAAAATGAGGCTCAGTAGTGTGTGTGGCCACCACGTGCCTGTATGACCTCCCTACAACGCCTGGGCATGCTTCTGATGAGGTGGCGGACTCCGCCAACTCCTGGACAGTCTGTGGTGCAACGTGGCGTTGGTGGATGGAGCGAGACATGATGTCCCAGATGTGCTCAATTGGACTCAAACGGGCAGGCCAGTCCATAGCATCAATGCCTTCCTCTTGCAGGAACTGCTGACACACTCCAGCCACATGAGGTCTAGCATTGTCTTGCATTAGGTGGAACCCAGGGCCAACCGCACCAGCATATGGTCTCACAAGGGGTCTGAGGATCTCATCTCGGTACCTAATGGCAGTCAGGCTACCTCTGGCGAGCACGTGGAGGGCTATGCGGCCCCCCCAAAGAAATGCCACCCCACACCATGACTGACCCACCGCCAAACCGGTCATGCTGGAGGATGTTGCAGGCAGCAGAACGTTCTCCATGGCGTCTCCAGACTCTGTCACATCTGTCACATGTGCTCAGTCGAACCTGCTTTCATCTGTGAAGAGCACAGGGCGCCAGTGGCGAATTTGCCAATCTTGGTATTCTCTGGCAAATGCCAAACGTCCTGCACAGTGTTGGGCTATGAGCACAACCCCCACCTGTGGACGTCGGACCCTCATACCACCCTCATGGAGTCTGTTTCTGACCGTCTGAGCAGACACATGCACATTTGTGGCCTGCTGGAGGTCATTTTGCAGGGCTCTGTCAGTGCTCCTCCTGCTCCTCCTTGCACAAAGGTGGAGGTACCGGTCCTGCTGCTGAGTTGTTGCCCTCCTACGGCCTCCTCCACGTCTCCTGATGTACTGGCCTGTCTCCTGGTAGTGCCTCCATGCTCTGGACACTACGCTGACAGACACAGCAAACCTTCTTGCCACAGCTCGCATTGATGTTCCATCCTGGATGAGCTGCACTACCTGAGCCACTTGTGTGGGTTGTAGACTCCGTCTCATGCTACCACTAGAGTGAAAGCACCGCCAGCATTCAAAAGTGACCAAAACATCAGCCAGGAAGCATAGGAACTGAGAAGTGGTCTGTGGTCACCACCTGCAGAACCACTCCTTTATTGGGGGTGTCTTGCTAATTGCCTATAATTTCCACCTGTTGTCTATTCCATTTGCACAACAGCATGTGACATTTATTGTCAATCAGTGTTGCTTCCTAAGTGGACAGTTTGATTTCACAGAAGTGTGATTGACTTGGAGTTACATTGTGTTGTTTAAGTGTTCCCTTTATTTTTTTGAGCAGTGTATAAGGTCCCACAGTTGACAGTGCATGTCAGAGCAAAAACCAAGCCATGAGGTTGAAGAAATTGTCCGTAGAGCTCCGAGACAGGATTATGTCACGGTAACAAAACATTTCTGCAACATTGAAGGTCCCCAAGAACAAAGTGGCCTCCATCATTCTTAAATGGAAGAAGTTTGGAACCACCAAGACTCTTCCTAGAGCTGGCCGCCTGTCCAAACTGAGCAATCGGGGGAGAAGGGCCTTGCTCAGGGAGGGGACCAAGAACCTGATGGTCGCTCTGACAAAGCTCTTTGGGTTCCTCTGTGGAGATGGGAGAACCTTTCAAAAGGACAACCATCTCTGCAGTACTCCACCAATCAGGCCTTTATGGTAAAGTGGCCAGACGTAAGCCACTTTTAATAAAAGGCACATGACAGCCCACCTAAAGGACTAAGATTCTCTGGTCTGATGAAAACCAAGATTGAACTATTTGGCCTGAATTCCAAGCGTCATGTCTGGAGGAAACTTGGCATCATCCTTACGGTGAAGCATGGCGGTGGCAGCATCATGCAGTGGGAATGTTTTTCAACGGCAGGGACTGGCAGACAAGTCAGGATTGAGGGAAAGATGAACGGAACAAAGTACAGAGATATCCATGTTGAAAACCTGCTCCAGAGCGCTCAGGATCTCAGACTGGAGAGAAGGTTCACCTTCCAACAGGACAACGGCCCTAAGCCCACAGACAAGACAATGCGGGAGTGGCTTCGGGACAAGCCTCTGAATGTCCTTGAGGTGCCCAGCCAGAGCCCAGAACCCGATCTAAGAGAGACCTGAAAATAGCTGTACAGCAATCCTCCACATCCAACCTGACAGAGCTTGAGGATCTGCTGAGAAGAATGGGAGAAACTCCCCAAATACAGGTGTGCCAAGCTTCATACCAAAGAAGCGCCACACCCAAGAAGACTCGAGGCTGTAATCGCTGCCAAAGATGCTTCAACAAAGTTCTAAGTAAACAGTCTTTATACTTATGTAAATGTGATATTTCAGTTTTGTTTCAGTTTTGCAAAAAAAACTGTTTATTACTTTGTCCTGATGGGCAATTGAGTGTAGATTGATGAAGGGGGAAACTATTTAATCAATTTTAGAATAAGGCTATAATGTAAAAAAAAATGTAGAAAAAGTCAAGGGGTCTGAATACTTTCCGAATGTACAGTATATAACATTCTATTGGGTGCAAAGTTATTGTATCATTTAAATTGAGAAACGTTGTTTTATGTAACCGTTCATAAACCATGTGCCATGGAATCGGTACATTGAAAATCTCTTACCAACTATTTTGCAACCTGTATTTCTCAGCTGTTAATGTTTTGGTCCTTAAATGAATCTGGTCTACTTTTTTATTCATCACTACTTTCTTTAACCAATTTTGGTCTCTAAAGCAGGGCCGACAGACAAATTCCTTCTCTGGCTACCACTTGCCTCCTCCATTTTTGCGGTAATGCTGCAATCAGTTGGTTGTAATTTTGGATAGAGAAGACGTTTCCATATTTTTGATAACTGCATGTGTGACAACTCCACCAGTCCTATTTATGATATTTTTTACAAAGATTATACCGTTTTTAAAAAACATTTCTCAACAAATATATATTTTTTAAGCAATTAGTATATTTGAGTTTAGCCATCATTTTTGTTGTGATATTTGTTCTGTCTTTTCTGGTAGATTAAACCGAAATTGCAACCAGCTTTCTATGGCTTGTTTTAAAAATAGTGATATTTTGGAAACACTATATCCCTGACTCAGTTGAATGTGTAGGCTACAGCATAGTCGATAACATCCATTCAGTATAGCTGTGTCACTTCCATGACATTTACAGACAGCCTAGCCTGCCGGTCTTAAAATGGAGTCAGTTATTTTACCTTTATTTAACTAGGCAAGTCAGTTAAGAACAAATTCTTATTTTCAATGATGGCCTAGGAACAGTGGGTTAACTGCCTGTTCAGGGGTAGAACGACAGATTTGTAACTTGTCAGCTTGGGGATATGAACTTGCAACCTTTTGGTTACTAGTCCAATACTCTAACCACTAGGCTACCCTGCCGCCCCAAATTGTTGTCTTTACAGGCAGCTAGCTGGCTCCTTTCTCCTTTCCCTCAGCCTGACAGGGCTCACATCCTCGTCTTGTCATAGCGTGTTGTAGCATCATATGCCATCACTGTAGCGTGTTAGTCTGTCATCAGGTGGAGTGGCTGCAGCAGGGGAGGTGAGGGGCGGTGTGGAGGTGGGGTGGGAGGTATTCAGCAGACAGTGAGCGCTAGCCTCATAAAGCCTTTATCACGCCTAAACGGCTCCATCTCCCAAAGCCAGGGCCAGATTAGCGCCGCCCATTCGAGTGGAACCATGAGAAGGCAGGAACCAACTAAACAAAGCTGTGAGGGGGAAGCCAACATAGACGTACCGGGGGGGAAGAGAGGTGTCACGCTTTTTTAGGCTTCCTGATTGATGTGTCAATGGGCTTTTATTGCTGTTGTGTTCTCTGAAGAGTCAAGTCGATTACATGGAGAGCATTTTACACTTCAAAGTACCGTAGCATGGATGGATATACAGTATCCAAGATGTGAACATGTGAATGGGAACATGTCTTAGTTCTGGCAGCTCAAGTGCACAATGTACACGATGTAATGCAAATCTTATGTGCATATGTAACTGATGTAGGACTGCCGTTTTTACATAATACTAAAAACGGCTATAGTTAATGACTCTGTGTGTGTGTGTCTCTCCAAACACAGACCCACTAATGAAACATGACCTCTGACCCTTGTGTGTACCCAGGTGTGGCGTGTTGGCCGAGGGAGCTGTCAGTCTGCAGCTGGCCTATCTGGAGCTCTCAGGAGAATGGACCAGAGCAGACAGTCTAGCTGAGGATGCCCCCCGTCCATCCCCATCTCTACACCTGCTCTCTCACTTCTCACACCATGCTAGGAAGACGCACTCTGCACCTCTGCTTCTGCCCCCCCCCCCCCCCACCCCTCCCAATACCTTATTTATCCCAGTATCTCCATTAACCTACTAATTTTAGGTTATTTGGAGGTCCTTTCTATACACATTTCTGCCCACGAGTGAACTCTTGGTCATAATTTGTTTTTCTGGCCAGAAGACTGAAGGACATGTCCTTCTTCTCAGAGAGTGGTCCCAGACGGCAGGGTTCTGGTGGGACGCGGCGCTCCAGCCCCCGCAGGATGTCTGACCCGTGTCTGGTGTGTCTCCTGAGCCTGGCCCTCTGCCTGACCCTGTCTTCCTGTCAGCGGGCCGACCTCAGCGGTAAACACCCCATGGTCACCACGGGCTATGGCAAGCTGCGCGGCGTCAGGAAGGAGCTCAACAACGAGATCCTGGGGCCCGTGGAGCAGTACTTGGGCGTGCCCTATGCCACCCCGCCCATCGGCGAGCGTCGCTTCCAGCCCCCTGAGGCACCAGGTTCCTGGCAGGAGATCCGCAACGCCACCCAGTTTGCCCCTGTATGCCCGCAGAACGTACACGGGGTGCTGCCTGAGATCATGCTGCCGGTGTGGTTCACTGACAACCTGGATGCTGCAGCAGGCTACGTTCAGAACCAGAGTGAGGACTGTCTGTACCTCAATGTCTACGTGCCCACTGAGGATGGTGAGTCCAGCTCCTGTTCCATCTATCAGGCCAGAGTAAACTTCCAGTCAGGCAGGCTCAGGCTAGGACAGACTGTCTAGGGTTTCTACTGCTGGGGATGAAGAGATCTCCTCAGTTTTGGTCAGATAGTTCATTCACATCCTGTTCTAACTGGTGTGGAGTAGGTTAGGTTCATTTAAGGTTAGCAGTAAGATACCACATTTACACCTATCACTACTAACCTTGTGTTTGTTTCGTCTCCCGTTGAGAAGCAGGTCCCTCTTGGCTATCTCACTCCAGAGTAAGACGGTAGTGTGAAAATGACCAGGATGCATTACATGTGTCATCCTCCTCAGCCTTTTTTATGTCACAGTGCAACTGTTATTTGGTCCCAGCAAGAGGGAACGCTATTGAAGCATCTTTATAGAGTGGTATCATTTGGATCATTCTTTCAGGAGATTGTAATCAGAGACACAAGGGCTCTTAAGCTGAGCCAATAGACACCCATGAGATTACCAAAGAATAGCAGCACTTACACTCATGTCAGCCTCGATTACTGTTTAGTCTGTTGTTCAGGCAAGGTTTCCTTGATATGCATACTGTATGCTAGTCCTGTCAGAGCAAGGGATTTTTAGCTTCAGTGTATAGTAGAGCTGGAAATTGCCCAGGACCTCACAATAGGATATTCTATTTATTTTAACAGGGAGTCATGCCGAGACCAAGGTCTCTTTCACAAATGAGCCGTTTATACTCATCAATACACATCAAGCAATGTGTCAATCAATATACACTATATTTTCACGATACTTATGATATTTATTGGGATTTTCACAATTCTATATGTATTGCGATTTGACGTTCCAAACATGTTTCTCACTATATGTCTGCTGCAGAGAGATGAGAGGGAGCATGAGAAAAAGAGTGTTGGCCAACCATAAAAGTGCTCAAAACATGTTGGCTCACTATTTAAAAAGAAGATGGATAACACGCTATAGGATGAAAAATACTGGAGTCTTGGCACAGGTACAGCCGACTAGAGCCAGCTAGCAACAAAAAACAACAACCTTGGAGTCCAAACTATTGATATAATATCCTCCAAAATGATACACAACTGTCAAACCCCCATCACTAGTGTATCGTGATGCTTCATGCTTTGTTGAAGGGTCGGCTCGGTCAAAAGGTCAGTGTTTGTTAGCTATGCTACTCCCTCACTGTGTGTCCACATTTGTTGAGGAAGTATATTTACCCATGGCTTGAGGATTGAGACATGTCAATGACAAAAAATGGACTAGATAACATAAACTTAAAATGAACATGAGTTCTTGGCGAGGGACAACCGAAAATCTAGACCACAGTATTGAGAGGGAAAAACATGTCCCTCTAATGAAGCAAATTGATGAATTGTATGTTTACACCAGATCATCTCTATTGTCTGACCCAACTGGGTTGTGTTTGTTTCCCCGCTGTGTGCTCGGGAAAACAATATTGTGCACATACTTGTGAGACTTCTAGGTTTAGCATTTACATATACGGGATTTGTATCTCCATTTTAGGCTGCCCAGTGGGCTTGCTTGTATCAAGGGCATTCGGGTTCTGAGAATTTCAGCTGTGCTCCTGAAATCCTTTGTGTACTGAATCTCATTGGAGTTGAGCATTAGCTATAATCAGATTTCAGGCAGTGTTACCAGTCCGTTTGGGGTTAAGCCATTTATAGCACTCATATTTAATTATTTTCAAGACCAGCACACCAATACACACACACACACACACATGCGTGCGCACACACATACATGCGTGCGCACACACACGCACACACACTCCGAAGTTAAATTCCTTTCCTGAAGATGATAATGTAGGTATGACATGTTAACATGCTCAGCTCAGTAACCAGTAAGCACAGTGAACCTATGATCAGGTTGAGAGACTTCATATGCTACAGATGATAGCTCATCTCCTTGGTTGTCATGGAGGTCAACCTCTATACATTAGCTTGTCATAATTGGTTGACCCAAAGCATCACTGCAATAGAGGGCCTGAGAATCCTAGCCTCATTGGTTCCCACTATCTGCCACGAACCAATCATCTCAGTAAGAAGTGCTTGCCTCAGCAGATCAGCCTGCTTCCATCTGCATCAAGCAGTGTTCTGACGGGGGTCTGCTGATCTCTGATTATATTCTATGTGACAGAAATCTACTGCTGAAGATTGACGTAATAACTTAAAGGCACAATCTGTAAGATTTCCTGCTGTTTCATGTTTTTTAAATTTGTATTATTGATAGCATAGCCCAAACCAGAGTTTGGGCTGCTGTTGGGTTGAAGTACAGACTCTGGATTGGCTTTAAGGAGAGGGATAAAAAAGTGTTTTACTATTTTCTTTTGACAGGTTCTGCCCCCTTGTAGTCGATTAGTTGTCCAAGCATTGATTTATTTTGACTTAATAAAAGCATAATGGAACATAACAGTGTAACTTCAATATTCTCTTCAATCAGGACCAATTAAACACATTTGGAAAGGGAAGGATTTTTCTTCAAAGATTGTTCAGTATTCAGTAAAGCTAATTAGCAGGTAGTGTTTAACATAAGCCACATTCACAAACACACACACACACACACACACACACACACACACACACATATACATATATACACACACACACAGTACTGACTTCACACAGAATTGCAGTATGTCGATCCCCCTGTACTGTAACACTGACCTCACAATAGAGACGCTTTTTATAGACCTAAGTAAATGTCTAGGCTCTATAGTGTTACTGTAGTAACATTGGGCTTTGCTTCACCCCATGATATGTCAAAACCCAGCTCACACAGTATACTAGATGTAATGGGCTTAGGCTACAGTCTACATTTAGTCGACATGCATATTTCAATGTGTATGAGGCGTTGTAACAGAGAGTTCGAGTGTTTGCAATCCCATTGTGATGTCTACTCAGCAGCAATACACTGCGAAGGATGTGACATCACAATCCACCAGGCCACGTCTTGGCAGTGATCCAAATTAATTTCCGTTTTAATCCGATCAATATGTTCCACAGCCAAACAGAAAGATGGTACGTGCTCAAGAGTCATTTCAAGCTTCAGAGTATAATACACATGAAGACTGGTAGGGTGATGATGATTGGTGGGGGAGGGGAAACTGATATGAGTGTATAAATAAATGAATAAGTAACAATTGACACTGCAGAAGAACTACCGTGTGAATTGCCTCTGATGCAAGAACAAACCTCAAACAAATGATTCTATTTTTTGCTATCGCAGCAGCCCTTGATCTGGTGGAAATTGGATCAGGATTGTTCTTCGGGGGAAATGAGACATCGTTGTGTACTGTATTGTAGCAGTCGCACCTCTGCTAGCTCCTGCATAGTGCACAACTCCACAGCTAATTAGCCCAGAAACTGAAGGTTTATCTAATTCCATGTACACAAAAGAGGGATGCCTTTGAAAGTGAGCTCTGGGCTGGGATGGGAAACGAGGGGCACCAGAAACACTGCTGGATTCTAGCTCGACCTGGCCAACAGACATTTTTCATCCTGTTGATTAATTGCATTTAATCAAGTGAGCCAGCACCTTGAACACTAAATAGTGTATGAATAGGGTAGTGAGTTATGTTGTAAATCTTTTCTAAATACTGTCTAAGTACTGGAGAGAAGGGGACATTACTGTAATTGGGAAGCCTGCGATTGGCTGAAATCATATTCTATGTCAAGTTGCTATGGGTTATGCTGCATGGGAGGAAAATGGATTGTGGGTGTGATTTGGTTATTCCCAAGGGTACAGGAGTGCCTGTCTGAATGAAAGTGTGTTTTTTTACATGTGGCTTGTGTTCTTGTCATATTCTGTCACATATTGTTAGGGGTCACTGCTCACACAGGCCTGTCGCTGTCCTCATCTATTACTTCCTGTGTGTGAAACAATTGAGTGTTCTTGAAAGTCAAAATATCAATGTTCATACAGTATTGACATATTTTGACTTGCTTCGGGTCTATGGATTATTACAGTTTCCACACATCACAGTTCAATATCCCACACGCCCAAGGCCTGTTTAGTGCACCACTCTATGTATCCCCCTTATTGACTGTCCCTCTAATGGACCCTCATCTGCTACCTGAATCTGAGGCCTCAGAATGACCCAACACTCACAGACCATAGAGGAAACCACACATCACACCCTTTTGCCCAATTTTAAGAGTAGTACCGTGGAAGGAGGAAATACTCAGACAGAACCCCCTTCTGCTCTCAGCCTCTGAGCTCCTCCCTCTCTCTTTGTATCCCCCCTCCCTCCTCCTCTCTATGCGGGCTGTGGTAGAGGAGGTCACAGGCTCTGAATGCAAATCAGTTCCATGTCCTTCCCCACCAGGCCGCTATGTAGCCTGCTGCGCCCTCAACGCCAATGAAATTTGAATTGCTTTTTAGAATAATGAAAACAAAGCTGACCTAATGTCAGAGACAAACACACACAGGGGCTCTTTCTAGTCCAGCTGTGCCTGGGTTCCTCACGTGGAGAATCCCCTGTACTGTATTAGCCACCAGCCTGCTCGACGAGAGCACATTGTGTCATTGCCTTCCTATTTCCCCCAGACGGTCGGATCGTCCGTATTTCAGCAGGCGGGGGGCCACAGAGCTAGGTATGGACAGAGGGAGGGGTATGGGAATGGCACTGTGAACACTGAGCCGCTGGAGAAGCACGGTGAGGGCATGATGCTGTGTCTCACACCTCGTCAAACACACAGCACAGTACGGTCATGACACACTGGGGAAATGGAGAAGGACAGCAGACAGCAGCTTATGTTCAGACCGCTCCACGCTCACTCAACCGTGGAGAAACAGTGTTGACTGGGAGGAGGGGGACAGGAGCTGAGCTAAATGATCATCTGTGGACCACTGGATTTCACTGAACGCCAGCCCATTACATCATGTGTCAGTCAGTCCGCTGCCCAGCTCCTAATTGGAGCACATGTAAGGGCTGAAATAGATACTCTGTTCCTCTGTTGACCCAGCTACGTTTCAACTGCACATATATTCAAATCAAGCTTGTTAAAATTCTTTAGACGTGTTTTTTTCATCGGTGTGGTTGATTATTATGCGTAAGACGTGGTTTCTTTATTTTCTCACTCTTTTGGTTCCATGACTGATCCTGGCTGCATCTTCCTGCCAATTTCACTTTATAAATGGTGTTAGAATCAGGGTCCAAACTGCAGAAGAATTCTCCAAGGTAAAATAATCGGAATGAAAAATGTATTTGTGCCCTTATTGACCTGTCTAGAAACCGAAGGGAAGGCTTTCACATCTAGTAACACTGTTCTTGCTCAGTAGTATGCAGACAAACGGGGTGTCTACCGTTCTTTACCAAAACTTGTTGTGCCGCCATCCTTTTCCTGGAAGTGTAACAATGAGTTCATTGGCGTGAGATTGATGGTTGAGAGATGAGGAAAGTGGCAATGAGGTTGTCCCTTTTTAAAATGAGGCATGTAGTGTTCTACACATGCATTGCTTGCTGTTTTAGGCTGGGTTTCTGTACAGCACTTTGAGATATCAGCTGATGTAAGAAGGGCTATATGAATACATTTGATTTTGATTTGATGTACCGTATGTAAGTACTGCAGTATGGTATACGTGTTTATGACGTATGTCCGGTGGAGTATTTGTGATTGTTTCAAGGATGGCAACCAGGCAAGTCAGTTAAGAACACATTCTTATTTTCAATGATGGCCTGGGAACAGTGGGTTAACTGCCTGCCTCTTGGCCATTCTCAGACATCTTGTTCAATGTCAAGCCATTGAAGCAGGCGTATAGGTGCTGTAACTATTTCCTACTCTAAGTGGCTGGCTGTCCACGTGGAGCTGACAACTCCGTAGAACTGGCTCTGTCAATTAGATGTGAGAGAAGGCCCCAGCTACAGCCCCATGTAGCACCACTGCACATGCTGACATCGTCGCTGAACACAAAGACAAACCTGTTTGTTTCTCTCCCCACAGAGCCATGTCTCTGTTAGGAAACAACGCTATCATACCTGCTTGTCGCATCCCAAAATGCACTGCAGAAAATGTCCCAAAGTGCGCTCCAGCACATTACATTTTCTCCTCCAACACGACAAAAAAAAACTCCTTTGACAGCACAACAGATCCCAACAAAACACATCCAACAATCATCCCGGATTGAGCCTCCTCTCCCATCAGAGACAGAATTGGGCTTCCAGGAAGCATTACGCCCATGCAAAGTCTTTAACTGAAGTCTGCCACTCTATTTCAAAGGGAGACGGGTTCCATTTCAGCAGAGCTGCTCTCTGTATGCAGCTTAAGCTTTTTAATGGGTATTAGAGCAGGTATGAAATCACTGTGCTCTCCATTAAGCAGTTAGGTGTGGTATTAAAGTGCTGCTGGGAAAGTGCTGACTGGACAGAGGGGCTAATCTTCCTTCCCCTCCATTTACAGGCTGTCTACCTGTCGCCCCTCACCCCCACCCCCTTACTGGAACTGCCCTTACACCAGGGGGACTGGGGGCGGAAGGGAATCGGGTCAACATTGATCACTCCCCTTATAAAATAGCACTTGCATATGAGGATTGAGGAAGCACGATAGTAATGACGAGAGAGAGAGAGAGCGAGAGAGCAGTGCTGGTGCTCTCTGGGTGTGTCCCTGTTCCAGCAACCATTCGTCCAGCAGTGCAGAGTGTTGGCCATGCGTTTTGCCAATAGATCTGTCTTTGTGGCACAGCGTGACAGAGGCTGTTGTTAGCACCTTATAAGGGAGCCATCAGAAGACAATGGGAGAGATGTAGTTAGCACACTGTGAGACTGATAAAGCTGCTGGCTCACCAACAGAGAGTATACTGTGTCTGTTAGACGAGAGAGTGTATCGCCAACACACAGGGAGAGAGGATCCACTGGACACAGACGTCTATTCAACATCTATTCCACATTGGTGCGACATAATTTCATTGAAATGATTCAACCATTGTGTGCCCAGTAAGGAGTGTGTTAGCACCATAAAGGGAGAGTGTGTTGTTAGCATAGCTAGCATGCCAGGTGGCACTATGTTATTAGCACACTGTGTGTGTATGTGTGTGGACAGGCTAGCGTGCTAAATGCTAACAGTGATTGAGAGGGACGATAAAAGCTGTGTAGTGATTGGGCTGGCCATGTAGCGCTCCGCTGACAGATGGAGACAATAAACAAATGAACAGGATCCATATTGGCCAGGCTTACAGAGAGCGGCGTTATTGTCTTTCCCCTATGGAGCGTTTAACTGCCGTCACCATTAAAACGGAACGTGGACCTCTGTGACCTTGGCGTAGGGGAGCCCTGTCAGAAGTCCTCACATGGCTGCGTAAATACTGAACCACCACTCCCTGGCCGGCTTCTTGTATGGTTACACTGGAGGAGGGAGAGACACTCACCACGTGCATTAACATCGCTGGAGTGTGCGTGTGTGTCCCTGGTCATCCCCTCCAGTGTAGTTGTGTATAGTGGCAGACCAGTCCCCATGGACGTGGTGTAGAGAGCCCAGATACCCTGTAGCCTGAGGGCTGCAGCGCTGGGCTAAGGGGCTAAGTGGGCACATGCTTCATGATGGGTTGGCATTCCCCTGTCTGCCTTCTGACGGCAAAGAATGATGGCTTGATTCTCTTCATTGATTTTCCTCTACAAAGCACTAACGTGTAGGGAATAAATGGGAAGAGAAAAACAATGAGATGTTCTCTGGGGTCGTTGACCAGGCAGCTCTTGGCTAGGCACTGTGCAGGGGAACAGGCTAGTTGTCTCCACAGGGCAAGTTGTATCTGTAATGCTCTCTTACTTTTGGCTTTCGGGTTGTTTCGGAGACTTTTGGAAATGAGATCGAGGTTGCTCTTCCTGCTTTGTCATTTTTCTCCTCTTGTGTTCTTGTTCACTTTTTTTTGTTTTTTTGCTTTTTCAGCAAAAGTGCAATCTTTTTGAATTTTCTCTTTTCTCTTTTCCCTCCCTTTTTTTCTGAACCTTAGGTCCACTCACAAAAAAACACGATGAGTCTACAATGAACAAACCGAGGGATGAAGGTATTTTTGTTGCATGTTTTACCCTTTTTGTTGTATTTTTCAAACTTTTGGAGGGGATAGTTCAATTGAATAACAAACGTATATTATTAGTTTGTGTCTAAGTGTAATCACTTATTATTTTTCTCTGTAATTGTAATCGTCTCACAATAATATAATATATACAATTATATATTATTTTATACCATATACTTAAAACTAGCTACACTAGTTAATGGTGTGAAGTAGACTGATATAGACTCTCACTCTCACTCTCTCACACACACAAACACACACACACACACACACACACACACCTCAGTTGTTCCACCCATCCTTGCCACAGAGCAGTTTTCTCCTTTTTCGCTATATGGTTAATCAACCAATAAACAGAATTTGATATACATAGAACTTTTTACAAAGTCATGCTGTTTTGACTGTATTCTGTCTTGCGCCAGTGAATATTTAACCTTGTGTAATATTCTTCACCTTCCATCATTTGGATTTGGTCATTTGATTGATCCACTTTACCATTTCTTTATTAAGTTATTTGTTATGGGAATAGGGGATGATTTTTACAGTAAAAGCATGATAGTTTGGGTGGGTGGTGGTGGCGGGGGGCTTGTCATTTGAATGGATTACAAGCAGTGGACATTGCTAACTTACATGCATTACACATGCAAATAACCAGGTAATCATTTGTTAAAACCAGCCAGGAAAAGATGCATTGACTTTATGTAATCAAGAGGTTTGAAAGATCAGACTGTTACCATAGTGTTTTGTGTGTGTGCATCTTTGTGTGTGCATCTGATCAGGTGTTTGTGTGTCTGATTTGTATATATGTGCGTGTGATGATGTTGGCGTGCATGTGTTAGAGTGTGTATGCTGTTTACGTGTTAAGTTGTCCCATTCTGCCACCTCTAATTGCTATGGTTTAAAAGGAGACCGAGCTTGCTAATCCGTTTGGAGAGGGAGAGAGGGAGAATATTTTCGGGGCTGTTTTGAAGCAGACAGGACAGTGAGGGCATTGTTGGCCCTGTAGGCCTGGGATTCAGGCTGAGTGAGACTGCTCCTGTCCTCTCCCCATCTGGACACAGGCTCATCCCCAACTGTCACTGCAAGGTTAGAGAGGAAATTGATACACACGTTCTCACACTCAAATGCACTCTTATCATGCATGAACACATGCACTCTTATCATGCACGAACACATGCACTCTTATCATGCACGAACACATGCACTCTTATCATGCGTGAAAACACACACATATGACCTCCAAGCACTCTCACATACACCTCAATCCAGACACCTCCATGAGAATGAATAAATTATATATATTGTACAAATGGATGTACAGCTACATATATATGATGTACAGTTCCTTCAGAAAGTATTCACACCCCTTTACTTTTTCTACATTTTGTTGTGTTACAGCCTGAATTTAAAATTGATTAAATTGAGATTTTGTGTCACTGGTCTACACACAATACCCCATAATGTCAGTGGAATTTTGTTTGTAGAAAATGTTCGATATTAATAAAAAGTTCCCTCAGTTGAGCAGTGAATATCAAGCACAGATTCAACCACAAAGACCAGGCATTTTTCAATGCCTTGCAAAGAAGGGCACCGATTGGTTGATGTGTAAAGAAAGAGAATAAAAGGACGCTGAATATCCCTTTGAGCACGGCAAAGTTATTAATTATCACTACAGAGATACAGGCGTCCTTCCTAACTCAGTTGCCGGAGAGGAAGGAAACTGTTCAGGGATTTCACCATGAGGCCAATGGTGATTTTAAGACAGTTAGAGTTTAATAGTGGTGATATGAGAACTGAGGATGGATCAACAACATTGTAGTTACTCCACAATTCTAACCTAAATGACAGAGTGAAAAGAAGGAAGCCCGCACAGAATCAAAATATTCCAATACGTGCATCATGTTTGCAACAAGCCACTAAAGTAGTACTGCAAAAATTGTGGCAAGGAAATCAACTGAATACAAAGCATTGCTGGGGGCAAATCCAACACATCACAGAGTACCACTCTTCATATTTTCAAGCATGGTGGTGGCTGCATCATGTTATGGGTACGCTGTTATGGAATGGAATGGAATACAGCTAAGCACAGGCAAAATCCTAGAGGAAAACTGAACCAGGTTTTCTTTCCTACAGACACTGGGAGACAAATTCACCTTTCAGCAGGACAATAACCTAATAACCTAACCTAACACAAGGCCAAATATACACTGGAGTTGCTTACCAAGACGACATTGAATCTTCCTAAGTGGCCTAGTTACAGTTTTGACTTAAATCGTCTTGAAAATCTATGGCACTGTAAATATGATATACATTTGCATATTACATGCATGCCACATACGTGGGGCAGTGTCTAAAATCTGCTGCTGTGACTGGGTATGTTACTAACATTGTTAATAGTTTAATGAAATGCTGTCTGACAAGATGTGAGTCAATCACTTAGGGAGATCTCTCTGAGGAGACGGGTACACCTGGAGACTGCTGCAGGTGGCTCAAAGACATATTTACTCACCATGAACAGACATGCTGCAACATCATGTTAGACATGTACGCACATGCATGCAATCAACCTCCAACGCACATGTACAGCGCATTCGGAAAGTTTTCAGACCCCTTGACTTTTTCCACATTTTGTTACATTACAGCCTCATTTGAAAATGTATTGAATTGTTAGTTTTCTCGTCATCAATCTACACACAACCCCATAATGACAAAGCAAAAACATGTTTTTTAAAACATTTTCATAAGGATTCAGTACTTTGTTGAAGCACCTTTGGCAGCGATTACAGCCTATAGTCTTCTTGGGTATGATGCTACAAGCTTGGCACACCTGTATTTAGGGAGTTTCTTCCATTCTTCTCTGCAGATCCTCTCAAGCTCTGTCAGGTTGGATGGGGAGCGTTGCTGCACAGCTATTTTAAGGTCTCTCCAGAGATGTTTGATCGGGTTCAAGTCCAGGCTCTGGCTGAGCCACAAAAGGACATTCATGACCATAGCCACAACTCCTGCGTTGTCGTGGCTGTGGGCTTAGAGTTGTCCTGTTGGAAGGTGAACCTTTGCACCAGTCAGCAGACCAGATAATCTTGTTTCTCATGTTCTGAGAGTCCTTTAGGTGCCGTTTGGCCAAATCCAAGCGGTCTGTCATATGCCTTTTACTGAGGAGTGGCTTCCGTCTGGCCACTCTACCATAAAGGCCTGATTTGGTGGAGTGCTGCAGAGACGGTTGTCCTTTTGGAAGGTTCTCCCATCTCCACAGAGGAACTCTGGAGCTCTGTCAGAGTGACCATCAGGTTCTTGGTCACCTCCCTGACCAAGGCCCTTCTCCCCCAAATGCTCAGTTTGGCCAGGCGGCCAGCACTAGGAAGAGTCTTGGTGGTTCTAAACTTTTTCCATTTAAGAATGATGGAGGCCTTTGTGTTCTTGGAGACCTTTAATGCTGCAGAAAATGTTGCGTACCCTTCCCCAGATCTTTACATCGACACAATCCTGTCTTGGACTATTCCTTCAACCTTATATAGACAGGGATGTGCCTTTCCTTATCATGTCCAATCAATTGAATTTACCACAGTTGGACTCCAATCAAGTTGTAGAAACATCTCAAGGATGATCAATGAAGACAGGATGCACCTGTAGCTATTTCTGTTTTTTATTCTTAAGAAATGTTCTGAAATGTCTAAAAAACAGTTTTTCGCTTTGTCATTATGGGGTATTGTGTGTAGATTGATGAGGAAAATAATTTATTTAACCCATTTTAGAATGAGGTTGTAAAGTAACAACATGTGGAAGAAGTCCAGGGACCTGAATAATTTCAGAATGCACATACTTGATACACACGGGAAACTGTTGAGTGTGAAAAACCCAGCAGTGTTGCAGTTCTTGACACACTCAAACCGGTGCGCCTGGTACCTACTACCATACCCCTTTTAAAGGCACTTAAATCGTTTGTCTTGCCCATTCACTCTCTGAATGGCACACATACACAATCCATGTTGCTATTGTCTCAAGGAAAATCCTTCTTTAACCTGTCCCCTCCCCTTCATCTACACTGATTGAAGTGGATTTAACAAGTGACATCAATAAGGGATCATAGCTTTCACCTGGATTCACCTGGTCAGTCTGTCATGGAAAGAGCAGGTCCTAATGTTTTGTACAGTCAGTGTACTTTAATTTAGCTCTTATTCACGCAGAGATAATTGAATGCTTTGTGTGGTTTATACAATGAGATATATTGTCTTGCTTCCTTTGGAGGTCACACATACACACAACAGACATACAACGACAGTCTCAGAGACAAAGGTCTCAGTTCAATCCTGATCGCAGTTCAACCCTGATCGCAGAAGTTCAACCCTGATCGCAGAAGTTCAGCCCTGATCGCAGAAGTTCAGCGCTGATCGCAGAAGTTCAACCCTGATCGCAGAAGTTCAATCCTGATCGCAGAAGTTCAACCCTGATCGCAGAAGTTCAACCCTGATCGCAGAAGTTCAACCCTGATCGCAGAAGTTCAGCGCTGTAGGGCCGAATGCCATTTAAAGGCAATGTGTGCGTAGACGGCGTTCACAGTAAACTATGCTTTACATTTCAATCGCGCCATGAATGCTGAACTTCCGTGAAATGGGAAACGTATTTCCTGCTCCAGGTATTCCAAGTGTCCTAGCTCTGCTCTAGATGAGCGCCAGTCCAGTGCTACGTGTCCCTCTCTGTCCCCGTGTGTGTGTGTGTGTGTGTGTGTCATTTGTCATGTGCTTGTGGAGTGTGACTGCCTGGTGACAGAGAGGAGAGCTGATCCATTAGCCAGGCATCACACCCAGGGCTCTGCTGGCCTGGTAATGCTGGGATAATTGAACTTGTTTACATCTCCTCTGGGAAATCACCAGAGGCTCACAACACACCGGAGAGAGGGGGGAAGGGAATGGAGGGTGGGAGAGTGTGTGAATTCCTCCATTGCTGAGTGTGTGCATATGCAATGTTGGTTGCATAATTGTGAATATCGGAGAGATGGGAAAAGAGTGCGAGTGTGTGTGTGTGTTAGGGCTTTTAATGTATTGTGTGTGAATGTTCATGTCTCTCGAGTGCACTGTATGTTTTATAAAAGGTGACTGCATGTATGTGTATTGATAAATTGTACATTGTTGCAGTGGTGTGTGAGTGATGCGTTCTGGTGCATGTGTAACCTGAGATTCAGGTTGTGATGCAGGCGGGTGTGCAAATACGTGAGTAGAATTTGTTACCACGGCAACAGGCTCCGAGTGAGTCAATGCAATGGAATGGCTGGTGCGGTTCTATTAGAGCGAGAGGAGGCAGTTTCCATAGCGACTCAGCATCGCAGCTGCCTGCCTGTGTCTCTGTCAGTGTGCGCGCTTTTGTGCATTTTCCTACATGAATCTCTGTGTCCGTGAAGAGACCTTGCCATGTACAACTTTGTAACGGTTTGTTTAATATCATCCCATCCCACCATTTTCTTGTGACATTACTCTTTCTCCTTCTCTTGCTCACTCCCTCTCTCTCTGTCTCTGTTCAGGGGCCATGTATCTTTCTTTCTATCACTCCTCTTCTCTCTCTTTCTTTTCTTTCTCTCGCTCTCCTTCCTGTCTCTTTTCCCATCGTTCTCTAAGTTACAGTATGTATTTTCTCATCTCTCTCTCTCTTTTCCCATCTTTCTCCCTCTGTCTCTTTCCCATCTCCTTCCAGAAAGTCATCAGGGTAAACAGATGCTGTGGCTGTTGTTTATGTTTCCACTTGGTCTGTCTCTCATATGAATTATCCACAGGGCAGACGCTAGGCTAACTGGGAACCACTGGCAGCTCTGCCTTATTAAAGACGCGCAGACCGTACCACAGTACCTCAAAGAGAGGGGGGACCCTGAAAAACCCAGACCGTACCATTATACGGCAGTAGGAGAGACAGTGGCAGACTGTACCATAACTCACCAGAAGGGACAGTTAGAGTTAGACTGTACCATAATACCACAGAGAGAGGGGACGCAAGGAAACTTACAGATAGGACCACGACACTACAAGAGGAGACAGAAAAATACAGACTGCCATGACAACACTAAGACGATGTTCCAATATCTAAAATGGCTAACCATTGATAAGAGACAGTACTGGATAGGTTCCAACCTTATAGCTTTCAACACTATTGCGTCAACCTATAATGTCACCTCAGTTCAGTATGAAGAGTAGGAATGAGCAGAAGAAGTGTATGTTTCAAACTTTGGGGATATAGTTAAAGATGAGGGAGATCAAAAGGCACATACAGATGTAGGATCTTAATTTGAGCCAGTTTGCTACATCAGGTAAATAATCCTGCAGCAACAGGGAATGTGTATTATTATGTTGACTATAATTAATGGACATTTTTTTTGTAGGGATTGATACAATTTTCCTTTAGGGCCAGTGGAAATTAAACTTTAGAAGCCTTTTTAGCCTGTGCAGGAAAAATCTCAGCAACGAAAGAGTGATCAGATGCAGATGAATGATTTTTTTGTGAATGGCTCTGTGGACATTCCTGTGGATTTTTTTTGTTTTTGTAGATAGACCAAAAGTTGTCTTCTCTTTCTCAGAAACTAAAGTGTTTCTACTCTCTTTCTCTCATCTTTTTGTGTTTGTGCATACTTCTGTGTATGTCCACGTCCCGCTCTTCGCCACAGATATCCGTGACCGTCGGAAGAAGCCGGTGATGTTGTTCATCCATGGCGGCTCCTACATGGAGGGGACGGGAAACATGTTCGACGCCAGCATCCTCGCAGCCTACGGCAACGTCATCGTGGTCACCATGAACTACCGTCTGGGCGTGCTCGGTGAGTCTGTCTGTCTGCATACTATGACACCACTTCCTGCATGCACCATCAGGTCCCAGAACTCTTATTCTATGGTTTCACTCTCCTTAATTAGACGACTTACACTTATATAGAACGAGGCGCTTTTCCTAATGATGTGGACTGACCAGGAATATATCTGGGTCCTAGTTATAGTCTACAGCTAGGTCCTGATCACATGACCAGAACAGTACAACCATCTGGCCCTAGCTGTACCATGTGACCTGAGTTTTGTGTGCTCTGCCCTGTCCCTGTGTACAGACTCTGAGCCAGTGGACAGGAGTTTAGTCAGCTGCTCTGAGGGGCTGACTGCCTGTTTGTTTCTACAGCTGTTTGTTTGTGTACTGTACACCACAGAGCATCCACAGTCTCCATTGTGGTTGCCAGGTTGGGTAATGGGATCTGGTTTATTGTATCAAGCCTGTCTCAACACATCAGAGTATTCATAAAGAGAGAAATGGGAGTATTTTAGGATACAGTCCAAGCTTTGCCACTAGTGTAAACACAGTGGAACGTGATCCACACAGGCATTGACAGACGGGGCCAGCCAGTAGAGGGAACATACTGAGAGTTTGAGGTGCACCTGGCAGCAGCTCTGTCCTGCCTGCTAGATTTGGGCCTGTCTGTTTTGAGGTGCATGTGTCATGTGCTGTTATGCTTTTCTACATCTGTCTGACAAACTGGAAACATTAGCGAGTGGAGCGTGAGAACAATCCGCTGTGTGAACTTAAGTTTCCTTAATGCACTATCTAATCCTTGCTCTGCATGCCTCTAATTCACTGATCCAAACAGTCCTCAATGGAGTCCATGTTTGCATCATTCCCAAGCCAAATAGTAGTCTTTGTCTGTGTGATTTACATACTGTATGTGTGCTGTGTGTAGTTTACCCGTGTGTAGTGTACAGTATTTATGCACCACACACACAGTGACATACAGAGGTAGAGAGAGATCCTGCTGAGCGATGCAGAGAGATGATGCAGTGCCCTCGATTCCTCTAACATGGTTGAACATTTTGGTACGTGGGCGAGTAGACTAACCTCGCTCTCTCTCTCTCTCTCTCTCTCTCTCTCTCTCTCTCTCTCTCTCTCTCTCTGTTTCCTCTTTCTCGCTCCCTCTGTTCTGCTTTTAATGGGTTACTCTACTGTACTGAAGTGTGTGTGTGTGTGTGTGTGTGTGTGTGTGTGTGTGTGTGTGTGTGTGTGTGTGTGTGTGTGTGTGTGTGTGTGTGTTGTATGTGTTTGCATACGTGCGTGTATGTTTGAATATGTAACAGTACAATGTGCCATCCATCCTCACCACCCACACTCTCAATGGACAAAAACGTTTTTGGCCTGTAAAGAGAGACAACTGCTCCACATTTCTACAATAGGTTTAGCACATAATCACACAGTATTATCCTATACTTATGCACGCGCACACTCACATATGCCAACCGTATTTCAGCCTGTGCCTTTAACAGAGAGATGGGAGGGAGGGAGGGGACGACAGAGAAGGGGGATAGAGACAGATGAGAGAGGGAGAAACAGAGAGACATAGCTAAAGAGAGGGAAGGAGCAACAGAAGGGCGAGATGGGAACAATCTAAAAATAAACCATCAGAAGTGCTTTTTAAATCTGCGGCGAAGCAACAAAAAAAAATTCATTCAAACAAATGTTAATGCAATGTGGCCACGGCGCGCACACACACACACACACACATATAGGCTTACACACATCTCTATATACTCACATACAGTTACATAAGGGGTTTCACTTTCTTTTTTAGCGCTTGGTGGATGTTAAGTTAATTCATGATATGCTTGTGATTTGTGAAAGGAGGGAATATGTCTATAAGAAAATCCTAAATGTCTGCCATGTACAGTCCAGGAGTATTTAGCATGGTGAAGTTAGGAGTGTGTATACTAGTACCTACCTACAGTAGAGCTCCACCCCAATGCTGCTGCCTGCTCACCTTGCCCCTACCTTCCTCCTGGCTGCTCCAGGCCCATGCAGCCTCCTGATTTGTGCTGCAAAGCCATCTGTTCTGACTAATTAACTAATTAACTAATTAATGAACTCTGGGAAAGGGCCCACCGTCACTGGGCTGTGGGAGAGAGAGAGGGGCTGTCTCACATCAAGAACACTCCGCTCTCCTCCTTCTCCTTTTTTCTTCTTCCTCCCCATTCTTCTTCTCCTTTTTGTTCATCTCATCCCCGTTCTCTCCATCAGATCAGTCCCATCTGATTGACAAAATCGGATGACTCTTAATGAGTTAATCTCATGTGTTTGTTTCTCTCCCTCTGCAACCAACAAACACCAAATCACAGAATTATGATTCCCAGCTCTCTCCTGATGCACCCAAGGAGTTATTTTAGTTATTAATACTTCAGCATACATTCTATTGGTTTGGATGTACAATATAATTACAACCCCGGCTCAGACTGAATAAATAGAGCCAGTATTGCGATCATATGGTTATTGTTGCATGGGGCTGTCAGGAGAGAGTGAATTCGCTTGCACAAATTAACCAAGTGGAGGAAGCATGAAATGAAAAGAGAAAGGGTTGTGATGTTACTGTATGGAATCATCATTTAGATGGTCAAACGACACACTAGAATAGAATATACCACAACCCAATACTGCATACCACAACAGGATAACATTGTAGAGAGCACAACAGCCCAATAACAGAATGCAGTGCCATAGTGGTTTCTATAAAAACCACAGATACTGATGAAGGCCACGGTGGATACAGTTGATCTCAAAGGTTACCTTACAATGAGCAATTTCACTTATGAGTCCAATTTTACGCTGTTAGACACAGGCTCGTGTTTACAACAATATTAAAAAGAGCAAACCGTCCATGAACAATTTAGTCTGAAAACACAGCACTTCTCTGTGAGCACAGCCTCATCTGTGGAGGACAAACGGCTTACAGTAATACTCCATCTGTAAAGAACAAACACAGGAAATTTGACGTGTACATCTGTGGATTTACCTCCATTAAGGGATTTGATACACAACCTGACCCCTGTGTTTGTCCCTCTGTCGCTATAATTCTGTTTTGTCTATGTATCTCTCCTAGTCTTCTTACTACACTGCTCAAAAAAATAAAGGGAACACTAAAATAACACATCCTAGATCTGAATGAATGAAATATTCTTATTAAATACTTTTTTCTTTACATAGTTGAATGTGCTGACAACAAAATCACACAAATTATCAATGGAAATCAAATGTATCAACCCATGGAGGTCTGGATTTGGAGTCACACTCAAAATCAAAGTGGAAAACCACACTACAGGCTGATCCAACTTTGATGTTGTCACGCCCTGGTCTTAGTATTTTGTGTTTTTCTTATTTATTTGGTCAGGCCAGGGTGTGACATGGGTTTATTTTGTGTTGTGTTTATGTATAGGGGTTTTTCGTAGGTTTTGGGATTGTGGCTTAGTGGGGTTGTTTAGGAGAGTCTATGGCTGCCTGAGGCGTTCTCAATCAGAGTCAGGTGATTCTCGTTGTCTCTGATTGGGAACCATATTTAGGTAGCCCGGGTTTCACTGTGTGTTTGTGGGTGATTGTTCCTGTCTCTGTGCTAGTTGTCACAAGATAGGCTGTATAGGTTTTCACGTTCCGTTTCTTGTTTTTGTATTTGTCGTGTTTATTCATTCATTAAACATGTATCGAACTAACCACGCTGCATTTTTGTCCGACTCTCCTTCGACGGAAGAAAGCCGTTACAGATGTAATGTCCTTAAAACAAGTCAAAATGAGGCTCAGTAGTGTGTGTGGCCTCCACGTGCCTGTATGACCTCCCTACAATGCCTGGGCATGCTCCTGATGATGTGGCGGATGGTCTCCTGAGGGATCTCCTCCCAGACCTGGACTAAAGCATCCGCCAACTCCTGGACAGTCTGTGGTGCAACGTGGCGTTGGTGGATGGAGCGAGACATGATGTCCCAGATGTGCTCAATTGAATTCAGGTCTGGGGAACGGGCGGGCCAGTCCATAGCATCAATGCCTTCCTCTTGCAGGAACTGCTGACACACTCCAGCCACATGAGGTCTAGCATTGTCTTGCATTAGGAGGAACCCAGGGCCAACCGCACCAGCATATGGTCTCACAAGGGGTCTGAGGATCTCATCTCGGTACCTAATGGCAGTCAGGCTACCTCTAGCGAGCACATGGAGGGCTGTGCGGCCCCCAAAGAAATGCCACCCCACACCATGACTGACCCACCGCCAAACCGGTCATGCTGGAGGAAGTTGCAGGCAGCAGAATGTTCTCCATGGCGTCTCCAGACTGTCACGTCTGTCACATGTATGTGCTCAGTGTGAACCTGCTTTCATCTGTGAGGAGCACAGGGCGCCAGTGGCGAATTTGCCATTCTTGGTGTTCTCTGGCAAATGTCAAACGTCCTGCACGGTGTTGGGCTGTAAGCACAACCCCCACCTGTGGACGTCGGACCCTCATACCACCCTCATGGAGTCTGTTTCTGACCGTTTGAGCAGACACATGCACATTTGTGGCCTGCTGGAGGTCATTTTGCAGGGCTCTGGCAGTGGTCCTCCTTGCAGAAAGGCGGAGGTAGTGGTCCTGATGCTGGGTTGTTGCCCTCCTACGGCCTCCTCCACATCTCCTGATGTACTGGCCTGTCTCCTGGTAGCGCCTCCATGCTCTGGACACTACGCTGACAGACACAGCAAACCTTCTTGCCACATCTCGCATTGATGTGCCATCCTGGATGAGCTGCACTACCTGAGCCACTTGTGTGGGTTGTAGACTCCGTGTCATGCTACCACTAGAGTGAAAGCACCGCCAGCATTCAAAAGTGACCAAAACATCAGCCAGGAAGCATAGGAACTGAGAAGTGGTCTGTGGTCCCCACCTGCAGAACCACTCCTTTATTGGGGGTGTCTTGCTAAATGCCTATAATTTCCACCTGTTGTCTATACCATTTGCACAACAGCATGTGAAATGTATTGTCAATCAGTGTTGCTTCCTAAGTGGACAGTTTGATTTCACAGAAGTGTGATTGACTTGGAGTTACATTGTGTTGTTTAAGTGTTCCCTTTATTTTTTTGAGCAGTGTATATCTCGGTCTCTCTCTTATTGGCCTTGTATCTATGATGGGTTGGTTCCCTCCCTCTGATACACAGAGATGTGTTTGGACAATGTAAAGTCCCTTCCGTGATCTTCATCCCATCTGTCCATCACTCTTCATCATCCACGTTCCATTTGAATAATGCACTGAATCTATATGCTTCCTTTGTATCCATCGCCTTTCACATCTCCTTTTTCTTTCCATTCCATACCCCCCTTCCTCCTCTCCTCTCTGGGTAGAGCTCTATTCACCTACTCATGTATTCATATAGCCGTTTGTTCGGTTACTTCCTGATAATTGTCCTGTTCGTGTCTGAGACACTGGGTATGTAGTATAGGTCGACCTATTAATCGGAATGGCCGATTTTAATTATGGCCGATTTCAAGTTTTCATAACAATCGGAAATCGGTATTTTTGGGCGCCGATTTACCTATTTAAAAAAATATATATATATATTATTAAATCATTTTTGTATACCTTTTATTTAACTAGGCAAGTCAGTTAAGAACACATTCTTATTTTCAATGGCGGCCTAGGAACGGTGGGTTAACTGCCTTGTTCAGGGGCAGAACAACAGATTTTCACCTTGTCAGCTCGGGTAAACTTACAGTTAACTAGTCCAACGCAAAACAACCTGCCTCTCGCTCATTGCACTCCACAAGGAGACTGCCTGTTACGCGAATGCAGTAAGCCAAGGTAAGTTGATTGCTAGCATTAAACTTATCTTATAAAAAACAATCAATCATAATCACTAGTTAACTACACATGGTTGATGATATTACTAGATATTATCTAGCGTGTCCTGCGTTGCATATAATCTGACTGAGCATACAAGTATCTAAGTATCTGACTGAACGGTGGTAGGCAGAAGCAGGCGCGTAAACATTCATTCAAACAGCACTTTCGCGCGTTTTGCCAGCAGCTCACACTGCAGCTCACACTGCAGACTAGCTAGGTCCTATACAATACCTAAGTGGCTGGACACACACACACATACAAGTAGTTGATGTAGAGTTTGATCTGTCAAACTGTATTTCACACTGTGTGTGTGTGTGTGTGTGTGTGTGTGTGTGTGTGTGTGTGTGTGTGTGTGTGTGTGTGTGTGTGTGTGAGTGAATGTGTTTTTTTTAATGTAACCAGGTAGGCCACTTGAGAAGAAGTTCAAATTAACAACTGCGACCTGGCCAAGATAAAGTAAAGCAGTGCGACAAAAACAACAACACAGAGTTACACATAAACAAACGTACAGTCAATAACACAATAGAAACATCTATATACTGTGTGTACAAATGTAGAAGATTAGGGAGGTAAGGCAATAAATAGGCCACAGAGGCGAAGTAATTACAATTTACCATTAACACTGGAGTGATAGATGTGCAGATGATGATGTGAAAGTATAGATACTGGGGTGTAAAAGAGCAAAACGATAAATAACAATATGGGGGTGAGGTAGTTATGAGGTAGCTATTTACAGAATTGGCTGTGTACAGTGATCAGTAAGCTGATGCTTAAAGTTAGAGAGGGAGATATAATTCTCCAGCTTAAGTGATTTTTGCAATTTGTTCCAGTCATTGGCAGCAGAGAACTGGAAGGAAAGGCAGCCAAATGAGGTGTTGGCTTTGGGGATGACCAGTGAAATATACCTTCTGGAGTGCGTGCTACAGGTGGGTGTTACTAGGGTGACTAGTGAGCTGAGATAAGGCGGGGCTTTACTTAGCAAAGACTTATAGATGACCTGGATCCAGTGGGTTTGGCAACGGATATGTAGCGAGGGCCAGCCAACGAGAGCATACAGGTCGCAGTGGTGGGTAGTATATAGGGCTTTGGTAACAAAACGGATGGCACTGTGATAGACTACATCCAATTTGCTGAGTAGAGTGTTGGAGGCTATTTTGTAAAAGACATCGCCAAAGTCAAGGATCAGTAGGATAGTCCGTTTTACGAGGGTATGTTTGGCAGCATGAGTGAAGGAGGCTTTGTTGCGAAATAGGAAGCCGATTCTAGATTTAATTTTGGGTTGGAGATGCTTAATGTGAGTCTGGAAGGAGAGTTTGCAGTCTAACCAGACACCTAGGTAATTTGTAGTTGTCCACATATTCTAAGTCAGGACCGTCCAGAGTAGTGATGCAAGTCGGGCGGGCGCGGGCAGCAATCGGTTGAAGAGCATGCATTTAGTTTACTAGCATTTAAAAGCGGTTGGAGGCCACGGAAGGAGAGTTGAAGCTCGTTTGGAGGTTTGTTAACACAGTGTCCAAAGAAGGGCCCGATGTATACAGAATGGTATCGTCTGAGTAGAGGTGGATCAGAGGGTCACCAGCAACAAGAGCGACATCATTGATATATAGAGAAAATAGTCGAATTGAACCTTGTGGCACCCCCATAGAAACTGCCAGAGGTCCGGACAACAGGCCCTCCGATTTGACACTGAACTCTATCTGAAAACTAGTTGGTGAACCAGGCGAGGCAGTCATTTGAGAAACCAAGGCTATTGAGTCTGCCGATAAGAATGCGGTGATTGACAGAGTCGAAATCCTTGGCCAGGTCGATGAATACGGATGCACAGTACTGTCTTTTATCGATGGCAGTTATGATATCGTTTAGGACCTTGAGCGTGGCTGAGGTGCACCCATGACCAGTTCGGAAACCAGATTGCATAGTGGAGAAGGTACGGTGGGATTCAAAATTAGCGGTGATCTGTTTGTTAACTTGGCTTTTGATTTTAGAAAGGCAGGGCAGTTTGGGTCTAGAGTGTCTCCCCCTTTGAAGATGGGGATGACTGCAGCAGCTTTCCAGTCTTTGGGGATCTCAGACAATACGAAAGAGAGGTTGAACAGGCTTGTAATAGGGGTTGCAACAATTTTGACTGAACATTTTAGAAAGAGAGGGTCCAAATGGTCTAGTCCAGCTGATTTGTAGGGATCCAGATTTTGCAGCTCTTTCAGAACATCAGCTGTCTGGATTTGGGTGAAGGAGAAGCGGGGGGGACTTGGAAAAGTTTCTGCGTGGGGTGCAGAGCTGTTGTCCGGGGTAGGGGTAGCCAGATGGAAGGCATGGCCAGCTGTAGAAAAATGCTTATTGAAATGATCGATTATCGTAGAGTTATCGGTGGTGACAGTGTTTCCTAGCCTCAGTGCAGTGGGCAGCTGCGAGGAGGTGCTCTAATTCTCCATGGTCTTTAGTGTCCCAAAATGTTTTGGAATTAGTGCTACAGGATGCAAATTTCTGTTTGAAAAAGCTAGCCTTAGCTTTCCTAACTGACTGTGTATATTGGTTCCTGACTTCCCTGAAAGTTGCATATCGTGGGGACTATTCGATGCTAATGCAGAACGCTGCGGGATGTTTTGTGCTGGTCAAGGGCAGTCAAGTCTGAACCAAGGGCTATATCTGATCTTAGTTCTATATTTTTTAAATGGGGCATGTTTATTTAAAATGGTGAGGAAAGCACTTTTAAAGAGCAACCAGGCATCCTCTACTGATGGGATGAGGTCAATATCCTTCCAGGATACCCGGGCCAGGTCGATTAGAATGGCCTGCTCGGTGATGTGTTTTAGGGAGCGTTTGACAGTTTTGAGGGGTTGGCGTTTGACCGCGGACCCATTACGGATGCAAGCAATGAGGCAGTGATCGCTGAGATCCTGGTTGAAGACAGTGGAGGTGTATTTAGAGGGCAAGTTGGTCAGGATGATATCTAAGAGGGTGCCCATGGTTACGGATTTAGGGTTGTACCTGGTAGGTTCCTTGATCATTTGTGTGAGATTGAGGGCATCTAGCTTAGATTGTAGGACGGCCGGGGTGTTAAGCATATCCCCGTCAGGTCACCTAACAGTACGAACTCTGAAGATAGATGGGGGGCAATCAATTCACTTATGGTGTCCAGGGCACCGCTGAGGGGGGTCTATAACAAGTGGCAACAGAGATACTTTTTTTCTGGAAAGGTGGATTTTTAAAAAGTAGACCCAGATATTTCAGCAGTCTATTGTACACCACGCTATAATTCAAAATGGTAGCAGTGACTCTTTCCACTTTGTTCTATGATGTATTTACATCCATATATGATTTGGTTTTTACCTTCAACATAAATTGATGTCAAATTGATAGATTTACAGTGTTCAGCCTTTATAAAACTATATACTTTAACAAGGCATTACATCATTTTGAGTCAGTACTTATCAGTTTTGAGCAGTTTGATTGTAATAGTTTTCAAAGTGATAGTTAATTGTATTTTTATCAAATGACATGAAAATCGTAGAAAAAATGTATTACATATTACATTTGGAAAAGCAGATACTTAGATTGAATGTGTATCCAAATTGACAATTGTGTTGCCGTAAAACCCCCTAAAAAAATACATGCCTTTTGCGGCCAGTGGCAGTTGTGCCCTCGGGCAAAATATAATAATTTGAATTCTATTCTCCCTGAGTGCTGCTTGCTCCGAAGCACCTCTCACTCACATGGCTCTCCATCATGTGATTGGCTAGAAGTGAAGGCTACAAGTGAAGACAGACACATCGGGGACGCAACTAGCATCAAAAAACCTGTTTTACGCAATGAGGCTGATGTAGCAGATCAGAACATTTAGCCTAAAATGTTGATAAATTATTAGGCTATTTCTTCACATTATAAGTGCATGTAACGGCCGTTGGCGGTGGAAGAAGAAGAGGACCAAAGCGCAGCATGGTAAGTGTCCATGTTAAATGTATTCAATAACTGAACACTGAAACACAAAGTAAACAAAAGAACAACCGAAACAGTCCTGTCTGGTAGAGACACAGAGACAGAAAACAACTACCCACAAAAAAAACTGGCTACCTAAGTATGGTTCTCAATCAGAGACAAAGATTGACAGCTACCTCTGATTGAGAACCATATCAGGCCAAACACATAGAAAACCAAAACTAGAACAACACATAGAATGCCCACCCCAACTCACACCCTGACCAACCTAAACAAGAAACATAACAAAGGAACTAAGGTCAGGACGTGACAGCGCAGCAATGCGTACACAACAGAAGGCTATAAGCGCGAATGGCCAAATAGCGGAAATACACAATTATCAAAAGTGACTGATTTTTTGTTTTTGTTTTTTATGGTGAAAAATATCTTCCCCCAAACTTGAAACTCTTGCGTTGCATATGTATGCCAGTTAGGCTATATACCCCTTGTAAAGTGGATTAATGTGCTTAATTTTAAGAAGTTATTTGGCCACTTCAGTTGTGATTCAAACCTTATCAAAACATATAGGCCTATGGGCTAGGCTACATGAGGTGTGCAAAAAAAATACATGTAATCTATGAATTTAAATAGCGAATGGAAGATGATTTTCCCGTGGTTTATTTTCATGCCAACCAGGAAGGCTATACTCCCGTTGGAAAGATAAGCAATATGCTTAATATTAGGAAGGTTAAGAAATAAATATAGTAGGTCTAGCCTATAGAAAATGGCTGTCAGTCAAAACCCATACAGAGCTATGAAGCGCAGAGCCTGACGTCATTTACATAATCTTACTTTCAGTCACTGCGTTCCAGTTTGTGCTTATCAGTACCCAAATCTGCCATTTACAACCCATATATGGGTATGAGTGTAAAAGGTTACTACTATCTTAGAAAGTAGTAGAATGTTACAATGTAGTATTAGTGTAGTAGTACAGTACTAACATCTTGTTAACTAAAATATATATTATAACATCCTTTAAAAGTAATAAACTACAGTGCCTTGCAAAAGTATTCATCCCCCTTGGCATTTTTCCTATTTTGTTGCATTACAACCTGTAATTTAAATGGATTTTTATTTGGATTTCATGTAATGAACATACACATAATAGTCCGAAGTGAAATGAAAAAAATTATATTTTCAAATACATTGAAAAGTGGTGCATGCATATGTATTCACCCCCTTTGCTATGAAGCCCCTAAATAAGATCTGGTACAACCAATTACCTTCAGAAGTCACATAATTAGTTCAATAAAGTCCACCTGTGTGCAATCTAAGTGTCACATGAGCTCAGTACATATACACCTGTTCTGAAAGGACCCAGAGTCTGCAAGACCACTAAACAAGGGGCATCATCAAGCAAGCAGCACCATGAAGACCAAGGAGCTCTCCAAACAGGTTAGGGGCAAAGTTGTGGAGAAGTACAGATCAGAGTTGGGTTATAAAAAATATCTGAAACTTTGAACATCCCACGGAGCACCATTAAATCCATTATTAAACAATGGAAAGAATATGGCACCACAACAAACCTGCCAAGAGCGGACCACCCACCAAAACTCATGGACCAGGCAAGGAGGGCATTAATCAGAGAGGCAACAAAGAGACCAAAGATAACCCTGAAGGAGCTGCAAAGCTCCACAGCGGAGATTGGAGTATCTGTCTATAGGACCACTTTAAGCCATACACTCCCACAGAGCTAGGCTTTATGGAAGAGTGGCCAGAAAAAGCCATTGCTTGAAGAAAATAATAAGAAAACAACACGTTTGGTGTTCGCCAAAAGGCATGTGGGAGACTCCCCAGACATATGGAAGAATGTACTCTGGTCAGATGAGACTAAAATTGAGCTTTTTGGCCATCAAGGAAAATGCTATGTCTGGCGCAAACCCAACACCTCACATCACCCCAAGAATACCATCCCCACAGTGAAGCATGGTGGTGGCAGCATCATGCTGTGGGGATGTTTTTCATCGGCAGGGACTGGGAAACTGGTCAAAATTGAAGGAATGATGGATGGCGCTAAATACAGGGAAATTCTTGAGGGAAACCTGTTTCAGTCTTCCAGAGATTTGAGACTGGTTCACCTTCCAGCAGGACAATGACCCTAAGCATTCTGCTAAAGCAACACTTGAGTGGTTTAAGGGGAAACATTTAAATGTCTTGGAATGGCCTATTCAAAGCCCACATCTCAATCCAATTGAGAATCTGTAGTATGACTTAAAGATTACTATACGTCAGTGGAACTTGAAGAAGCTGGAGAAGTTTTGCCTTGAAGAATGGGCAAACATTCCAGTGGCTAGATGTGCCAAGCTTACGGAGACATACCCCAAGAGACTGGTAACTGTAATTGCTGCAAAATGTGTCTCTACAAAGTATTGACTTTGTGGGGGGTGAGTATTTATTCCTGCTCAAGTTTTCTGTTTTTTTGTCTTATCTTGTTGTTCCACAATAAAAAATATTTTGCATCTTCAAAGTGGTAGGCATGTTGTGTAAATGAAATTATAAAAATATATATATATATACATATATATCTCTATTTTAATTCCAGGTTGTACGGCATCAAATAAGGAAAAATGCCAAGGGGGGTGAATACTTTCGCAAGACACTGTACTTGTTTATGAGCCTTCTGGATATGTGTAGTATATAAAACATTAGTTTCTTCCTGTTTCACCATAGGTTCCTTATTCTCAACAGTTTAGCATATAAACAATATTTCACTACGCTGTAAAAAACATATTTTTGAAGTATAAACATGTGAAATGGGGCTGTCAATGTCATGTCGTATCCATCAAAATCCAAGGATGGGTAAAAGTGATTCCCAAGATTTGGTACAGAAAACCTTTAGTACCAAGACACTGGGGGGAATGATAAATAAAATAATTTGGCCATGAACTTTCAGTAGATTAGGAACTGATTCCATTGTAAATTCATACCACACAGTTATTGTCACGTATACTCACTCTCTGGCCTCTAGGTCGTCAGGCTGCTGATTATCCCGCACACCTGTCACCATCGTCTCGCGCGCCTCATGAAACTCACCTGGTCTCCATCACCTCCTTGATTATCTTCCCAAAATCTGTCATTCTTCCTTGGTTCTTTCCTCAGGTGTTATTGACTCTGTTTTCGTGTTGGTGCGTTGTTTGTGTTTCGTGTTCATTGTTCCTTGTATTTATTACAACACTCACTCCCTGAACTTGCTTCACATGAATGACAAAAGAAAGTATAACTGAAAGCGTGCTGAAAACAAATCTTTAAAAAAAAAAATGCAACTGTAACAGATGCTACAAACAAAATCCATATTGAGACAACCTGAGACTAGCTG
The DNA here is from genome assembly GCF_018296145.1 of Oncorhynchus tshawytscha. Lineage (NCBI taxonomy): Eukaryota > Metazoa > Chordata > Actinopteri > Salmoniformes > Salmonidae > Oncorhynchus > Oncorhynchus tshawytscha. The sequence goes on along the minus strand of NC_056458.1, from coordinate 10,310,755 downwards.
ATTTATGGAAAAACACAAATATAAACACTTGTGTGTTTTTGTCTGAATGATTGTTCAGTTGTGTGATAAAGCACATGAAAAACATCAACTAGATAGTTGTATTATGTTTGTGTGAACATTGAACTGTGTGATGGAGACATATATGGAAAATCCATCCAATACAGCAGATAATGATATGCTCACCTGCTCACTGCTTCTATAAACAAATGAGGAGATGGGAGAGGCAGGACTTGCACCACGTTCAGCGTCACAAATAGAACTGACTTCTATTTTGGCACTTGGCAACGCAGGCGCTCGTTGGCGCACGCGAGCAGTGTAGGTGCAATAATTGAAAAACATGTATGTTTACAATTATTTTGCCATGCTCGCACACGCGACGCAAGCGGTGTGGTCAGCATGTAAGTCTCGCCCCAACCGGTTTGATTACAATGCTGGATTTCAGCCCAGAACCTAAAACGCACCTCATTCAAAACGGTTTCAACTGGCCCCCCAACAAAAACCCTACCCTCAACACCAGAACTGTTTCAACATGGCCAACCCCCTCCTCTCGTCTCCACCCCACAAAATGTATCAAAAGGCACAATAGACCTTAGTTCCTCAAATAGTTTAATACACTGCCCCTGATCAACGGCATAACACATCTTTGTCCCACAACTGACCAAGGACTGATTAAAAGCATCAAGTCTTTTGTCTTACATATAGCCCAAAACACTACCCCCAGGATCACAACAAGCCCCTCACACCTGGGTACACACACACACACACACACACACACACACATACACACACACACACACACACGGCAGCAGAACGTACATCAAAGTAATCCATATCAAAGTAGTCAGATCAAAGGTGTTTACATACAACATGTGGCGACCACGTGCTTATCTAATTTAATGACCTGATGATCACCGCCTGCCACACCCACCTCATGAATCATGAGGTGTGAAATACAGTTTTCACAGAACAAATCTTACATCAACTATTCACACACACTGACAGCTCTGTCCTTGGAACAGTGAACACTGCAAGCTTTTACTGAGCCACTGTAATGGAGAACAGCACATCACTACTCCTAATTGGCACTCATAGCTCTGACTCCACTCATAGCCAACTGTTTCATTGTGTGTGTGTGTGTGTGTGTGTGTGTGTGTGTGTGTGTGTGTGTCATTGCTCATAGTTCATGATTAGAACACACAATTCAATCCCACACATACCAGGTCTGTATGATTTATAAAGTTGCCTATTTAAGTTATGCAAGCTACAATTAATTCATGATAATGGTTTCTCACCGTCTCCCCTGAAGAAGAAACATCAATCATTCACAATATAAGACTTGATCATTTTAAACAACCATCATATTGGTATGTGTGGTAGGGTATTACCAGCAGCTGTGATGGTATTACCATGGTTCCAGTAGCAGGAAGGGGTCGTTTTTCATGAAGTGTTGTCTGGTGGATGCTTAGAGAGCTCTTCGTCTCGTATTTTTCATTTCTGTTCAAATCACTCTCAATCTAGTGCTCTCTAGCCTTCATTTATGTCTCTCTCCCCTTTCTTTCTCTCTGCCAGATCTCTCCTCTCTCGCTCTCCGAGGTTGAAGACTCTCCTCACAGTTCCTTGGCCATTACCTAAAGCGAGTATTGAATATGCATGAGTTCGGCCCCCATAAACTGCTGCTCTCAGCGCGAAAGTCGGCAGGAAGCCCAACTCAGCAGACAGGAAGAGTATGGAAAAGAAAACAGAGGGAGAGAGAGCGGCAGGAGGAGGAGGAGAGAGAGAGAGAGACTTATCTTAAATATTGGCAGATAACCATATTCCCTCTTACCCAATCAAAGGCAGTGGGGAGAAGCTCATGTGAGCATGCAAGTGTCTCTGACTCTAAGTCCATGTGTGTGTGTCTAGATCTCTGTGACTGTAGCTCTGGCCGGTTGCCAGGCAACAGAGGCAGGCAGACAGTTCAGCACATGGATGTTATGAGAGCTGACACATCTTCACACCTCTGGCCCTGGCCAGCAGCACGGGTCACAGTTTAAGGGTCGTAGGGTCACTGAGTCACAGGAGGCCAAGAGCTTTCGCTCGCACAGGGGTTAGAGGTCAGATTGCTTTTGTGTTTAGTCTTATTTTGGTCTCTTTTCTTTGACTTTGGTGCCAGGGGCAGTTAAGCAGCAGTGGATGAGTGAATAGCTGCATTTCATATGTCTTTGTTCCTCTGTCTCTCCCCAGGCCTCTCTCTCCCTCTCTCTGCCCTTTGCTCCTTACAAACAGGGCTACCGAGAATACAAAACCCTCTCCCGGAGCCATGGAAGGATTTCACCATATTTTCCCATGTAGTTCCTTGTACTTTAGCTCCTGGAGTGGTGTTTTCCTTGATCTGCATGGTGTGGAATCATGGAGGCAAGATGGCATGCTCTGCTCAAGGACAATCAATTCCACAACACGCTTAGCTAGGATTCTGTTACTGACACATCATGATCCATTTAATCTGCCTGTCAAGGTCATTATTCAGGCAATAATACAGTTTTTGGCAAAACGCTGTATAATATGTATAATCACCAATCGCAGAATGCCACTTCCTAGCTATCAAATCCCTTTTCATAAAGTTATGTCTAACACATGTCAGTTCACACGTGTGCTCCTCTCCTGGTACAGTTGTAGCATGTCAGTACCACAGGTATTAATCACTGCCGGCATTGTTTACAATCCACCCAGTAACTATCAAGTCCAAACTACCAATTAACCAGCAGACCGCGAGGCAGGCAGACAGGCAGAGAGGCAGGCCGATGGGTGTGTGTATGTCTCGTAATGCAGTAGCTAGGCCTCAGACCCACAGATAGAGTGCTGCTCTGCTACCAGTGTGCCCAGGGTTTTATGTGAAAACACCAGCAACACCAATTAGCTGTCCAACAATGATGATGAAGGAGATAATGGGTTTATGAAGTGGTAACAGGTTTTAGCATATATATATATATATTTTTTTTTAAATATATATTTATATATAGATTTTTTGTTTTTTTATAGATATATATACGCTATATATATAAATATATATATATTTGTTGCATATATATATATATATATATATACACACACGTATACAGTGGGGCAAAAAAGTATTTAGTCAGACACCAATTGTGCAAGTTCTCCCACTTAAAAAGATGAGAGGCCTGTAATTTTCGTCATAGGTACACTTCAACTATGACAGAATGAGTGGGAAAAATCCAGAAAATCACATTGTAGGATTTTTAATGAATTTATTTGCAAATTATGGTGGAAAATAAGTATTTGGTCACCTACAAACAAGCGAGATTTCTGGCTCTCACAGACCTGTAACTTCTTCAAGAGGCTCCTCTGTCCTCCACTCGTTAACTGTATTAATGGCACCTGTTTGGCACCAGATTCAGTCTTCCCAGGCTGGGAAGACTGAATCTGCAATAGGTAAGCAGCTTGGTTTGAAGAAATCAACTGTGGGAGCAATTATTAGGAAATGGAAGACATACAAGACCACTGATAATCTCCCTCGATCTGGGGCCCCATGCAGATCTCACCCCGTGGGGTCAAAATGATTACAAGAATGGTGAGCAAAAATCCCAGAACCACACGGGGGGACCTAGTGAATGACCTGCAGAGAGCTGGGACCAAAGTAACAAAGCCTACCATCCGAAACACACTACGCCACCAGGGACTCAAATCCTGCCGTGCCAGACGTGTCACCCTGCTTAAGACAGTACATGTCCAGGCCCGTCTGAAGTCTGCTGGAGAGCATTTGGATGATCCAGAAAAAGATTGGGAGAATGTCATATGGTCAGATGAAACCAAAATATAACTTTTTGGTAAAAACTCAACTCGTCGTGTTTGGAGGACAAAGAATGCTGAGTTGCATCCAAAGAACACCATACCTACTTTGAATACCAGCAACAGTGTGTGAAAACCTTGTGAAGACTTACAGAAAACGTTTGACCTCTGTCATTGCCAACAAAGGGTATATAACAAAGTATTGAGACATTTTTTGTTATTGACCAAATACTCATTTTCATTTTATTCATTTTCCACCATAATTTGCAAATAAATTCATTAAAAAAATACTACAATGGAATTTCTGGATTTTTTTTTCTCATTTTGTCTGTCATAGTTGAAGTGTACCTATGATGAAAATTACAGGCCTCTCTCCTCTTAAGTGGGAGAACATGCACAATACTTTTTTGCCCCACTGTCTGTATATGCTAAAACCTGTTACCACTTCATAGACCCATTATCTCCTTAACCATATCAGTGTATGTGTATATATAAACTGTTTGTGTGCACGTATGTGGGTGCCTATGTTTATTTTATGTTTTTCCTCTTTTGTTGCATTACAACCTGTAATTTAAATATATTTTTATTAGTATTTCATGTAATGGACATACACAAAATAGTCCAAATTGGTGAAGTGAAATGAAAAACATTACTTAAAACGGAAAAGTGGTGCGTGCATACAGTGGGGCAAAAACGTATTTATTCAGCCACCAATTATGCAAGTTCTCCCACTTAAAAAGATGAGAGGCCTGTAATTTTCATTATAGGTACACTTCAACTATGACAGACTGTTAAGGTTTTCTTCCGTCAAAGGAGAGGAGGACCAAAATGCAGCATGGTAATTTTGATACATGTTTAATAAACGAATAAACACGAACAATACAAAACAAGAAACGTCAAAACGTAAACACCCTATTTTTTTTTTTTTTAGTTCGATACATCTTTAATAAACGAAAAAAACACAAATACAAAACAAGAAACGGAACGTGAAAACCTATACAGCCTATTTTTTTTTAAATAAAAAATAATTTATTACCTTCAATACCATTCATTCTTTACAACTCATAATTTTCATACATACTCCAACAATGGTATTTTAATTTAACTAAACAAAACAAAAACCCCAAACAAGACCTCAGGGGAGCATCTTCCCTCCCCGTCACCCTACAAACTACCTTTCCCTATCTCCCCAGCCCATCCATCCCAGGCACCTTCCCTTTTCCCATCCTCCTAAGAGCGCTCTCAACCTCTTCTAGTGAAATCTGGGCCTCCATCACTTCTCTAATGTCCTCCGGCAACCGCCTGGACAAGTGTTCTAAAAACACGTTTCCCTGCTCTACATCTATTTCCCTTTCCTTAAATAAACCTTGGAAATGATCAGTTGTCACCCTGACCATATCCGCTGGTTCTCTAACTATACTACCATTTTCTTCCCTAACGCCATGCATTACCTTCCTACTCTGTCTGGCCCTAACCGACTTAAAGAACATAGCGGAACAAGTCTCATTCTGTTCTAGAAAGCCACTATGCGCACGCTCCAGGAAAGCTCGAGCCTTCCGCTCCTGCAACTCCCTGAGCTGCGCCTTTAGGGTAGCGGATCTCTCCCAGTCAAACGACCCGCCGAGGTTGCCTGCCTCGTACTCGAGTTCAATTAACCTTTGGATACGATCCACCTCCCTCCTCTCCTCCCTTTTTTTCCTCTTGCAATACCCTATTATAAAAGCCCTAATCCTCACCTTAACTAATTCCCACCACTCTAACACCCCCTCGCACATGGCCTTCAAGCCTCCAAAAGAAACCATAAAACCCGTCAACAAAAGCCTACTCCTCCAGCACATCCCGATCTAACTTCCAGTACCCCCTACCAAAGAGGCAGACTGGCGACCCCACCTGCAGGAGCACCCCGTCGTGATCCGAAAAGAAAACAGGCAACAGCCGCCCAGACAACTTACCCAAAGACCTGGGTACAAAAATATAGTCGAGCCTCCGCTCAACCCCCCTGGAGTTGCGCCATGTAGGACCAGCCATTTTCGGAGTAGTGTGCAGACCACCATCAACCAGACCATGGCAAGCCATTAGCCCGGTAATGGCGCCTGCACTGCTATCCCCCCCTATTCCTAAATCTGTATTAAAATCCCCCTATCACTAATTTCCTATTTGTGACACACAGGGGCGTCAGACAGTCCACCATCTCCCTCCTGTCTGCCACCACCTGTGGCCCATACACCACCACTAATCTAAATTTACAATCCCTTATCGTGACATCCACCCCTATAACCCTCCCTGCATTACCACAAAAGAATCCTCCACTTTTACCTCCCTGTGCCCACACAAAATCCCTACCCCCGATGAGTGCACCCCCCCAATACCCCAAACCGACTCCCCCTTGTCCCACTCCCTCTTAAACCTACTAACATCCCCTCCATCCCTCAGGTGAACCTCCTGTAAAAAACAAAAATCAAACCCCACACCCTCCAAATAACTAAAAACCGCCCTCCTCTTAACAAAATCCCTTAAACCCCTTACATTTAAACTAACAAAAGTCAAATTAGACCCCATGAAAAAATCAAATTAAAACATGTAATACACTCAAATTCTAAACCCAGACAGAAAAAAAACAAAAACAGGAGACTCACCCGATGCTCTCCTGCTCCATATCTACCGGTGAGAACACCATCTGTACTCCCGACATCCCCCCCTCTTCCTCCATCTCACCAACCCAGGATGCAGGAATAGTGTTTGGCTCCGGGGTGCCCTGCACCCTGGGTCTACCCCCACACTCCTCCCCCTCCCCAGTGCTGCAGCTGGTCTGGAAAAAGGCTGAGTCCCCAAACAAAAAACTCCCCACCTCCTCCTGTACCCAGTCCTGAGTCTTGTTAGGTGTGTCCCCACCCAACAGAAGTTGAGGGCCTGGGGAAACCAGCAGCAACCCAGAGGTTTCTCCCACCCCCATCACTCTCTTGGCCATCCCCTCCCTCTCACTGTCGGCCAATCGCACCCTCCTCTTCATTCTCTTCTTTGGTGATGGCGGCAGTGGAGAGATACCACCCTCCCCCCCCGCCAGCTCCTCCACCATACCCCTCATCTCTTCCACCAGGGCACTTTCCCCCCAGTCCACTTGCTCTTCCACCGTCTCCTTCTCCAACACTCCTCCCTCGCTTTCTTCTCTCTCATGCTCCTCCACTCGGTTGCCTTCTTCCGCCGCTTTTCCTGGTTCTCCTACTCCCGTGCCTTCCGTTTCCTTCTCTCTTCCATCCGCCGCTTCTTGCTCCTTCTCCTTCCTTGCGGCCTTCCCCTCTGGACCTGTACTCTGGTCATGAGGCGTGCTTCCTTCCCCTCCTCTTCTTCCCCCATCCCCCGCTCCTGCTCCCCCCCCAGCCGCAGACGCATATGACCTCTGACGAGCCGGGCACCCCCGCCACAGGTGTGCTGACGAGCCACACCCGTGGCACGCCTTAGGCTTGTCACAATCCCTCGCCTCGTGTTCCTCAGATCCACAAAATCTGCATTTTCTTGTGCTGCGAATATGTGGGCAAATATGTGGCCGTAGGCCATACAGCGCCTGCAAAATGGGGGCTGACGTGCATAAAACAACGTCCCCCTGTCAGCCCCTAGGGAGAACATAGCAGGAGGATGGAGGTAGCCACCATGTCCCTTTGGGTCCTCCCTGAGGAGGGCCTGGAAGCCTCTCCTCCCATTCCAAAATCCAAGGGAGTCTTTGAGGTGCCTTGCTGAGGAGACGTTATCCATGTATCTCCCCAGAAAGGCCCTCACCTCTTCGTCCTTAACGTATGGGTTGTAAATGTTGACAGTTACAACCCTAAAGTTGTTCTTCGCCAGGCTTGTTATTTCATAGTGGCTCATCGGCCTCTCACCTCCCACTGCTCTTGCCCTTCTCAGGATATCATCGTGTTTCTCCTCTGTATATAGTGCCACGTCGTATGCTCCCTCCAACGAGTTGCCTTGGAAACAAAACACGTCCTTCACCGTCAGCTTTAGAATCCCCATCAATATTATCCTTCCAAAAGTTTCCCGTCCTAAAGGCTCCAACTCCTTTTCCTTCCAAGCAAACCGAATCGTGTTGGCCAGCCCAATCCCAGGGACCGACCGTGTTGATGTATTTAGCACCATCTCCGCAAGGAGAATGGCGCTCGTTCTTTTCTCTTCCAAAACAATGAAAAAAGAAAAACCAAAGTGACTGAGCCTATTCTGGTGCAAACTAACACAGAGACAGGAACAATCACCCACGAAACACTCAAAGAATATGGCTGCCTAAATATGGTTCCCAATCAGAGACAACGATAAACACCTGCCTCTGATTGAGAACCACTTCAGGCAACCATATACTTTTCTAGATAACCCCACTATACCACAATCCCAATACCTACAAAAACCCCAAGACAAAACACACCACATAATTAACCCATGTCACACCCTGGCCTGACCAAAATAATAAAGAAAACACAAAATACTAAGACCAGGGCGTGACACAGACAAAATTAGAAAAAAAAATCCAGAAAATCACATTGTAGGATTTTTTATGAATTTATTTGCAAATTATGGTGGAAAATAAGTATTTGGTCAATAACAAAAGTTTATCTCAATACTTTGTTATATACCCCTTTGTTGGCAATGACAGAGGTCAAACGTTTTCTGTAAGTCTTCACAAGGTTTTCACACACTGTTGCTGGTATTTTGGCCCATTCCTCCATGCAGATCTCCTCTAGAGCAGTGATGTTTTGGGGCTGTTGCTGGGCAACACGAGCTTTCAACACCCTGCAAAGAGTTTCTATGGGGTTGAGATCTGGAGACTGGCTAGGCCACTCCAGGACCTTGAAATGCTTCTTACGAAGCCACTCCTTCGTTGCCCGGGCGGTGTGTTTGGGATCATTGTCATGCTGAAAGACCCAGCCACGTTTAATCTTCAATGCCCTTGCTGATGGAAGGAGGTTTTCACTCAAAATCTTACGATACACAGCCCCATTCATTCTTTCCTTTACACAGATCAGATGTCCTTGTCCCTTTGCAGAAAAACAGCCCCAAAGCATGATGTTTCCACCCCCATGATTCACAGTAGGTATGGTGTTCTTTGGATGCAACTCAGCATTCTTTGTCCTCCAAACACGACGAGTTGAGTTTTTACCAAAAATGTATATTTTGGTTTCATCTGACCATATGACATTCTCCCAATCTTCTTCTGGATCATCCAAATGCTCTCTAGCAAACTTCAGACGGGCCTGGACGTGTACTGGCTTAAGCAGGGGGACATCTGGCTCTACAGGATTTGAGTCCCTGGCGGCGTAGTGTGTTACTGATGGTAGGCTTTGTTACTTTGGTCCCAGCTCTCTGCAGGTCATTCACTAGGTCCCCCCGTGTGGTTCTGGGATTTTTGCTCACCGTTCTTGTGATCATTTTGACCCCACGGGGTGAGATCTTGCGTGGAGCCCCAGATCGAGGGAGATTATCAGTGGTCTTGTATGTCTTCCATTTCCTAATAATTGCGCCCACAGTTGAGTTCTTCAAACCAAGCTGCTTACCTATCGCAGATTCAGTCTTCCCAGCCTGGTGCAGGTCTACAATTTTGTTTCTGGTGTCCTTTGAGAGCTCTTTGGTCTTGGCCATAGTGGAGTTTGGAGTGTGACTGTTTGAGGTTGTGGACAGGTGTCTTTTATACTGATAACAAGTTCAAACAGGTGCCATTAATACAGGTAACGAGTGGAGGACAGAGGTGCCTCTTAAAGAAGAAGTTACAGGTCTGTGAGAGCCAGAAATCTTGCTTGTTTGTAGGTGACCAAATACTTGTTTTCCACCATAATTTGCAAATAAATTCATTAAAAATCCTACAATGTGATTTTCTGGATTTCTTTTCTCATTTTGTCTGTCATAGTTGAAGTGTACCTATGATGAGAATTACAGGCCTCTCTCATCTTTTTAAGTGGGAGAACTTGCACAATTGGTGGCTGACTAAATACTTTTTTGCCCCACTGTATGTATTCACCCCCTTTGCTATGAAGCCCCTAAATAAATAAGATTTGGTGCAACCAATTACCATCAGAAGTCACATATTTAGTTAGATTGCACACAGGTGGACTTTATTCAAGTGTCACATGATCTGTCACATGATCTTAGTATATTTACACCTGTTCTGAAAGGCCCCAGAGTCTGGAACACCACTAAGCAAGGGGCACCACCAAGCAAGTGGCACCATGAAGACCAAGGAGCTCTCAAAACAGGTCAGGGACAAAGTTGTGCCGAAGTACAGATCAGGGTTGAGTTATAAAAAATATCTGAAACTTTGAACATCCCACGGAGCACCATTAAATCCATTATTAAAAAATGGAAAGAATATGGCACCACAACAAACCTGCTTAGAGAGGGCCACCCACCAAAACTCAGACCAGGCATGGAGGGCATTAATCAGAGAGGCAACAAAGAGACCAAAGATAACCCTGAAGGAGCTGCAAATCTTTACAGCGGAGATTGGAGTATCTGTCCATAGGACCACTTTAAGCTGTACACTCCACAGAGCTGGGCTTATGGAAGTGTGGCCAGAAAAAGCCATTGCTTAAAGAAAATAATAATCAAACATGTTTGGTATACGCCAAAAGGCATGTGGGAGACTCCCCAAACATATGGAAGAATGTACTCTGGTCAGATGAGACTAACATTTTTTGTTTTTTTTGGCCATCAAGGAAAACGCTATGTCTGGCGCAAACCCAGCACCTCTCGTCACCCTGAGAACACCATCCCACAGTGAAGCATGGTGGTGGCAACATCATGCTGTGGGGATGTTTTTTCATCCGCAAGGACTGGGAAACTGGTCAGAATTGAAGGAATGATGGATGGCGCTAAATACAGGGAAATTCTTGAGGGAAACCTGTTTCAGTCTTCCAGAGATTTGAGACTGGGACGGAGGTTCACCTTCCAGCAGGACAATGACCCTAAGCATTCTGCTAAAGCAACACTTGAGTGGTTTAAGGGGAAACATTTAAATGTCTTGGAATGGCCTATTCATTGCCCAGACCTCAATCCAATTGAGAATCTGTGGTATGACTTAAAGATTGCTGTTCACTAGCGGAACCCATCCAACTTGAAGTGGTGTTGTCTTGAAGAATCTGCAAAAAATGTGCCAAGCTTATAGAGACATACCCCAAGAGGCATACAGCTATAATTGCTGCAAAAGGTGGCTCTACAAACTATTGACTTTGGGGGGGTGAATAGTTACGCACAAGTTCTCTTTTCTTTTTTCTAGTTTGTTTCACAAATAAAATATCATTTGCATGTTCAAAGCAGTAGGCATGTTGTGTAAATGAAATGATACAAACCCCCCCAAAATCTATTTTAATTCCAAGTTGTACGGCAACATAATAGGACAAATGCCAAAGGGCGTGAATACTTTCGCAAGCCACTTGCACTCATTTCTTCCTCTATATTGGAAGCATATGAAACGTGTTTCCTGTGCCTCTCCTAACGAGCTCTCTTTACTGCGTTCATTTAACGACATGGGTATTAAAAATGAGTGTCATTGCTTTTATCAGATAATACAGTGCTTGACTAATTTAGCAAAGTTTCTGTTAAAGCACTTGAGGATGCTAACGAGCTGCGGCCTCGTAAATACCCAGGCCACTGTCACCGAATGCTGCTGCCATCTTTGTTTGTGGAGAACAGAAAAAGACAAGGATGAAATATTAAATTATTTGGTATTCTCTCCTTGAATCTCTTCCTACTCCTCTTCTACTAACCCCCCTCTGCCTTCTTATTTCTTCCTTGCTCCCATTCTGCTCTCTTTCTTCTCTCATTAATATTCCCTCTGTCATCGAATCACCCTTGTCACCCTCACATGCCTCATCCCTCCATCCATCCCCCTCTCTCACTCTCTGTCCTGCAGGGTTTCTGAGTACCGGGGACCAGTCAGCCAAGGGGAACTATGGTCTGTTGGACCAGATCCAGGCTCTACGTTGGCTCAATGAGAACATTGGCCATTTTGGAGGAGACCCAGAGAGGATCACCATCTTTGGCTCCGGCGCCGGAGCCTCCTGTGTCAATCTGCTCATCCTCTCCCACCACTCTGAGGGTAAGGACCAGTCATCATCGTTTTAGTCATTAGCAACAACAGCAGCATAGCCAACATCATCAAAAATATTCATCAGTCATCCTCTATAATGACAGCGATCTCATCATCACCATCGTTGCTTTTAAAGCGCCTTGAGATGCATTTAGTTGTGTGTGACGTGTACTGAAATTCATCGTTTAGCTGCCAAGTACGGCCTACATGTAAACATGTAATAAACTGCTACTGAAACGAATCTAGGACAACAATCCCCACCGTCACTGTCAAACCTGTCATCGTTATCACAAACTGTCATTTTCATCCTCACTACCATAGCAACATCCAAGATGATTTTAAGTGTACTTCAGGTGTGTGTCACCAAGGAAACCCAGAAAGGTGTTCTTAAAGACAAACGTCCCTCTTGCCTCAGTTTCATAGTGTCTAACTGAGCAACAAGGTAGTATGACATTGAACCCTAGGATGATGTGTGAATTTGAATGAGGTATAAAATTGGATATAACTTTCGGCCCATGTGGATACGACTATCAGAAACATAGAATAGGTTTTGTAGAATCAGATCAATATGCATCAGACAGCCGTATGAATTTGACTTTGGTATAGGAATAGGAGTCTCAGTTTGTGTAGCTATCAGAGGGAGAGACTGGCATGTGAGTCAGGACTTTGGGACTGTGTTAATATGGATGTGTGCCTGTGTATGTGAGACAGGTGTTTGACAGAACTCTAATGAGGACTGAAAATATGGATGTCTGTCTGAGCAGGAGAGAGCAGAGCTGAGCTGAGCTCAGGACTTGAGCCGCAGCTGAGACGAGTCTTAATTGATTTCATAGGGACAGAAGCAGGGGAGGGGGCACTTGCAGAGGATGGGGGATGGAATGGAGGGGAGGGGGTCTTAATTATTAATGTCAGAATCTGCAGATGAAAACAGGGGGACAACAAGGCACTTTACATAACGGTGCAGCAGTGCTCTCTTTCTCGCTCTCTCTATCTCTTTATCTCTCTCTCTTTATCTCTCTCTCTCTCTCTCTCTCTCCGTTTAACACAGCCACCAGTCAGTTAACGCCAACACGGCTGTATGCCGGGCCTGTCGCCATTTTCTTGTCGCTGCCTCCGTATGTGATGTGAGGAAACCAGCGGATTTGCCAAGCCTAATGTTTACAATGATTTAGTGGGGCTTTGGAGAGAGGCAGTGTACCCGGAACAGTGCTCCCCCATATGCAATACTTCACGGTGCCACGGTGGTGGCTCCTCCATCCACGCACAATACCCCATAATAACAAAGCGAAAACAAATATTTTTGTTGTTGTAAATGTATTAAAAATGTTTCAAAAAACAGAAATACCTTATTTACATAAGTATTCAGACCCTTTACTATGAGACTCAAAATTGAGCTCAGGTGCATCCTGTTTCCATCGATCATCCTTCAGATGTTTCTAAAACTTGATTGGACATGATTTGGAAAGGCACACACCTGTCTATATAAGGTCCCACTGTTGACCGTGCATGTCAGAGCAAAAACCAAGCCGTGGCCGTGGAGCTCTGAGACAGCATTGAAGGTCCCTAAGAACACGGTGGCCTCCGTCATTCTTAGATTGAAGAAGTTTGGAACCACCAAGACTCTTCCTAGAGCTGGCCGCCCGGCAAAACTGAGCAATCTGGAGAGAAGGGCCTTGGTCAGGGAGGTGACAGAGCTCCAGAGTTCCTCTGTGGAGATGGGACAACCTTTCAGAAGGACAAACATCTCTGTAGCACTCCACCAATCAGGCCTTTATGGAAGAGTGGCCAGACGGAAGCCATTCTTCAGTAAAAGGCACATGACAGCACTCTTGGTGTTTGCCAAAAGGCACCAAAAGGACTCTCAGACCATGAAAACCAAGATTGCACTCTTTACCCTGAATGCTAAGCGTCACATCTGGAGGAAACCAGGCACTGCTCATCATCTGACCAATACCATCCCTACAGTGAAGCATGGTGGTGGCAACATCATGCTGTGGGGATGTTTTTCAGCGGCAGGGTCTGGGAGACTAGTCAGGATCAAGGGAAGGAGGAACGGAGCAAAGTACAGAGATGAAAACCTACTCAAGAGCGCTCAGGACCTCAGTCTGGGGTGAAGGTTCCCCTTCCAACAGGACAACGACCCTAAGCACACAGCCAAGACAACGCAAGAGTACCCTGAGTCCCTGAATGTCCCTGAGTGGCCCAGCCAGAGCCCGGATTTGAACCCGATCGAACATCTCTGGAAAAACCTCAAAAATGCAGTGCCGCAACGCTCCCCATCCAACCTGACAGAGCTGAGAGGATCTGCAGAGAAGAATGGGAGAAACTCCCCAAATACAGGTTTGCCAAGCTTGTAGTGTCATACATAAGGAGACTTGAGGCTGTAATCGCTGCCAATGGTGCTTCAACAAAGTACTGATCAAAGGGTCTGAATACTTATGTAAATGTGATATTTCATTATTATTTTTATAAAGATTTACAAAGATTTTGAAACATGTTTTTGCTTTGTCATTATGGGTTATGGTGTGTAGATTGGGGGGGGGGACTATTTAATCCATTTTGGAACAAGGCTGTATCGTAATAAAATGTGGAAAAAGTGAAGGGATCTGAAAACTTTCCGAATGCACTTTATATTTGTACACTCAGGGATCTACACATTCTACACTACACTAAGTCCTCTGACCCTCATGTGGCCCCCAGGACTGTTCCAGAGGGCCATAGCCCAGAGCGGCTCAGCCATCTCCAGCTGGTCGGTCAACTACCGGCCCCTCATGTACACCAAGATCCTGGCTAAGAAGGTAGGCTGCAGCTACGGGGACACAGGCGACCTGGTGGAGTGTCTGAGGAGGAAGAGCTTCAGAGAGCTGGTGGACCAGGACATCCAGCCGGCCAGGTATCACATCGCCTTCGGCCCCGTGGTGGATGGAGACGTGGTTCCCGACGACCCCGAGATTCTCATGCAACAGGTCAGACTCAGACTCTGGCTCCAGTCGCCATTACAAAAAATACAAAATATCTGGATTCCTCAGTCTCTTATGTTAATGCAATTACTGTTGCTGTAGCAGTGTATTTTTCTTCCTCCATTGTTCTGTGATGCTATGTGTGTGTGTTGCCACCAGGGGGAGTTCCTGAACTATGACATCCTGCTGGGGGTGAACCAGGGAGAAGGGCTGAAGTTTGTGGACGACAGTGAGGGGGATGATGGGATCTCTGCATCTTCCTTCGACTACACCATCTCCAACTTTGTGGACAACCTGTATGGATACCCTGAGGGTGAGAGTTTGTTATAAATGTCCTCATACACACAAACATGTTAGCAGTGGTGGAAACAATACTCAATTGTCATACTTGAGTAAAAGTAAAGATGCCTTAATAGAAAATGATTCAAGTAAAAGTGAAAGTCACCCAGTAAAATACTACTTGAGTAAAAGTCTAAAAGTATTTGGTTTTAAAATGTACTTAAGTATCAAAAGTAAATGCATTTGCTAAAATATACTTAAGTGTCAAAAATAAAAGTATAAACCATTTCAAAATCCTTATATTAAGCAAACCAGACGGCACAATTTTCTGACGGAGAGCCAGGGGCACACTCAAACGCTCAGACATCATTTTCAAACGAAGCATTTGTGTTTAGTGAGTCCGCCAGATTGGAGGCAGTAGGGATGACCAGGAATGTTCTCTTGATAAGTGTGTGAATTCTACCATTTTCCAGTCAAAATGTAAGGAGTACTTTTGGGTGTCAGGGATAATTTATGGAGTAAAAAATACATTATTTTCTTTAGGAATGTAGTGAAGTAGAAGTACAATTTGGCAAAAATAGAAAAAGTAAAGTACAGATACCCCAAAAAACTACTTAAGTAGTACTTTGAAGTATTTTTACTCGAGTACTTTACACCACTGCATGTTAGACATCCCCACAGGAGCAGAAGTAATGCTCCAGTTACCCATGTGTGTTAAGAGTAGATATATATTTTATTTTACTATTGTTTAGTATTTCATTGCTGGCTATTCAAGGTCTCTCTGTCCCATCTCCTCCCCGTCTCTTGTTGCTCTCTTTCTCTCCTCTGTCTTTCTCTCCCCTCTGTTTTCCCCCTATATATCTCTCTCCCCCTATCTATCGCTCTCTCCCCCTCTCTCTCTCTCCTCCCTCTGTGTGTGTCTCTCTCTGTCTCTCTCTCCCCCTCTCTCTCTCTGTGTGTCTCCCCTCTGTCTCTCTCTCCCTCTCTCTCCCCCCTCTCTCCCCCCCCTCTCTCTCTCTCTCCCCCCCTCTCTGTCTCTGTCTCTCTCTCCCCCTCTCTCTCTCTCCTCTCTCTCTCTCTTTCTCTCTGTCTTTCCTCCTCTCCCCCCTCTCTCTCTCTCTCCCCCCCTCTCTCTCTCTCTCTCTCCCCCTCTCTCTCTGTCTCTGTCTTTCCCCTCCCCTCTCTCTCTCCCCCCCTCTCTCTCTCCCCTCTCTCTCTGTCTTTCCTCCTCCCCCTCCTCTCTCTCTCTGTCTTTCCTCCTCTCTCTCTCTCTCTCTCCCCCTCTCTCTCTGTCTCTCCCCCTCTCTCTCTACCCCCCCCCCTCTCTCTCTCTCTCTCTGTCTTTCCTCCTCTCCTCTCTCTCTCTCTCCCCCTCTCTCTGTCTCTCCCCTCTCTTGCTCTGTTTCTCTCCCCTTTCTGTCTGTCTCTTTCTCCCCCCCTCGTTCTGTGTCTCTCTAATCTCTTTTGCTTGCTCTCTCCATTGCTCTCGGTCTGTCTGTTTCTCCAGGTAAGGACATCCTGAGGGAGACCATAAAGTTCATGTACACAGACTGGGCCGACAGGGACAACGGAGACATGAGGAGGAAGACCCTGCTGGCACTGTTCACAGATCACCAGTGGGTGGCGCCAGCGGTGGCCACAGCCAAGCTGCACGCTGAGTTCCAGTCTCCTGTCTACTTCTATACCTTCCACCACCACTGCCAGACGGAGGCCCGGCCAGAGTGGGCGGACGCGGCCCACGGGGATGAGCTGCCCTACGTGTTTGGGGTCCCCATGGTGGGAGCCACCGACCTGTTCCCCTGTAACTTCTCCAAGAATGACGTCATGCTCAGCGCTGTGGTCATGACGTACTGGACCAACTTTGCCAAGACCGGGTCAGTACTGGAGTTAGACAAGACCTAGACACGGCATTGAAATATCAGATTAGAAACTTTATCAGATGCATACAGTACATGCTCAATACTTGTGATAATCTTTTCTCTCTCTCCCTATCACACTCTCTCTCTCTCTCACTCTCTCACTCTCTCTCTCTCTCTCTCTCTCTCTCTCCCTCCCATAAGGGATCCCAACCTGCCTGTACCCCAGGACACTAAATTCATCCACACCAAGCCCAACCGCTTTGAGGAGGTAATCTGGACCAAGTTCAGCTCCAAGGACAAGCAGTACCTCCACATTGGCCTGAAGCCCCGCGTCAGGGACAACTACCGGGCCAACAAGGTGGCCTTCTGGCTGGAGCTGGTGCCTCACCTGCACTCCATGCATGAGGACATCTACCCCATCACCACCCGCCTGCCGCCTGGAGGAGGAGGTCCCCGCGCCCACCGACCTGGCCCCCCTGGGGCACGCTCCACCCGCCACCCCGTCATCTCCACCAACCCCCCCGAACCCGAGCCAGACCCCTCCGAGCCGCCCCGCCGCAACCCGTTCCCCGACGAGATAAGGGACTACTCCACGGAGCTGAGTGTGACAGTGGCGGTGGGCGCCTCGCTGCTCTTCCTCAACGTGCTGGCCTTCGCAGCCCTCTACTACAAACGGGACAAACGCCACGAGCTGCTGCAGAGACGCCACCGCCGCTTGTCCCCGCAGCGCGGCATGGGCACCACCATGGGAGGGGTGGGCGCCCCGTCCCACAACGACCTGGCGCTGAGCCAGGAGGAGGAGCTCATGTCCCTGCAGATGAAGCAGCAGAGGGTGGAGATGGAGCACGGCATCGGCACGCCCCTCCCTTCCCGGGGTCTCCACGGCGACCTGGAGCCTCTACGGGCGCAGGTGGGCCCACCAGACTACACGCTGGCCCTGCGGCGGGCACCGGAGGATGTGCCGCTGATGACGGCCAACACCATTACCATGATCCCAAGCACCATCAGCGGCATGCAGCCCCTCCACCCTTTCAACACCTACCCCCCGCCCCCCCCCCCACCACCCCCACCCCTGGCCACAGCAACAACGCCCTGCCACACCAACACTCCACCACCCGCGTATAGGACCAGGCACAACCTGTGGTTCAGCAGAGATTACAAACAAACACCCCAGATGCCATCCCCTCCTGTTCTTTCTCTCTCTCAGATTATCCTCCAGCTTTTTCCTGGGACTCTTTTTCTGTGTTTGCTTTTTTCATTTTTTTTTCTCTCTCTCTGTTGTTCTGTTCTCTGTCAATCTCCCCGTGAGGCTGTGCTGTCGTCCCCTACCGTTGGGACACATGGCTCAGTCTGACTCAGGCTGTGGACTGCTGGGACAAAGACCCATCATTACAACTAACACAACTCTTATCACACATCCTCCAACCTGTTCATATGTCTGTACAATCTGTGTGTTTCACTCTCTTCCTCTCTCTCACTCTATCTTCCTCTCTCTCTCTCAACCCATATTACTGCTTCTCTTCTTCTCTGACTCCCACTCACTTTCCCTTCCTGTCTGTTCCTGTGGCTCTTGATCGCAACGTTCACACAATCCTCCCAGTCTCATTTTCGTCCTCCCTTCTCTCCGAAATAAACCTCTTCATGACTCCTTTTTTCCTCTTTGGAGTCTTTTATACAAACACATACATGTAAATGATGTATTAATGATCAATTGTAAGGATATGAATGAAAAAAAGTGGTTATTCTGATATCTCGTTTTTACCAGCATTCTTGGTGCCAAGAACTGTGATTACGCTCCTCTCTCAATGAGGGTCCAACGGACCACCAGGAGAGGCCCATCCTGACTTGATCGTACACAAGGAATTACCATCAAAAAAGTGCCAAATGTTTCATCTTTCTTTTCTGATCTATCGCACTTTGTTTCGTTTTTTTCTTGCATTCAAGTGTTGCACTGTGGCTGGGCTTTACTCAAGGGGGAAAAGACTGAATATATCCTTGTAAAAAAAAAAATATTAAGAGAATATTAAGATTCATAACTGGTTTGCTGTCTGGGATCTTTTGCATGATTTCTTTTTTTCTAAACGGAGCCATCGGACATCGGAGGGGAAAGTGTGTTTGTTTTTACGTCTGGCCTTGTTTTCTTACTGTTGTTTTTTCTTTTCTTCTTGAAAAGTCATTTCTTTTTGTTTTCCTATATCTGCTGAACTTTGTGCACTTCATGAAGGGAACTATGTTCCGTTCTGTAGATACTTCAAAAGAGGTATCAGGGGATGAATATTGACTACGATTAGAGCAAGAAGAACAAATATGTCCTTTATTTTATTTTTTTCATTTCTTATCACCGAGGCTGTGCCACGAGCACCTGCTGCCCTGAGAGACTGTTTGAAGCCCTGTCTCAACCCCCCCCACCCCCCCCCTCTCCTTTTTAGTTCACTCTTTCTCTCCTTACTTCAGCTGTGAAGTTTTGCACGGTCATCGTGTTACCGTCTCAACTGAAGATTGTCTTTGATCATTCCTCTGTAAAAAAAACAAATATTGTTGGACTTTACCACTCCGTCAGCCTGCAGTGTTTATCCATGATAGGCCAATACTCGTTTTTCAATCGTGAAGATGTCATATTTCACGTGAATTGCCTCAATGGTAAAAATGGATATAATTCTAAATATTTTCCTGGAAATGAGGGTTGTCTTTGAACAATTATCTTAGTTTTACGCACTCTTATCCTCTCCTCAGTGGACTTTTAGCTGCGTGCTACAGGTTTCTGGATACTGGATATGTCAGTCTTTTCATCTCTTCTGTTGTTCTGAGATTCTCTCTGTTGTTGAGGTGCAAGGGGTATGAAGGGGGCTCAGACTGACATACTGTAGGTCAAAGGTGAAAAAAACCTTGTACGCACGTTTCAGATCTTTCAACTGCACAACTGAACACAGGGACACGTCAAACTCTGGACATTCGTGAGCAACAAAACTGTTACCGAAGTTGAGACGACGTTAGGAAAGCATTGACGTTGAAAACAACAATGGCAATGGAGAGACTAATCATCAGCAGGCACCTGACATGTCGCCGGTGCACAGAGGATACATTGATAAACATTACTCACATGTAACACAAACAACACACCTAGTGGGATGTTTTTCCTGTTTTGTTTCCTGTCTTGTTTTGGGATGATGATGATGATCACACTCCGGGGTTATAGACTGGGGTCCATCACAGGGGACTGGACAGAGAACCGGGACTCAGAAAAAGAACAAAACACACATAGAAAACAAACTGTAAAAAAAAATGTTAAAGTGTAAGAGAACAAACTGGTATTTGTAAATATTATGTTTATGGTTTGGTTTATGAGTGAAGGGCCAAATCTTTCCTTTGTGACAACAGGTGCAAGTTCAGACGGCTGATTTGAGCTCTTGTTGTTTCATTTTCTTTCATATCTTAGATTTTCAAGGTCAAAGTGCAACAAGTTATGGGCACATATAGACAGTTATTAACATACATGAATGATCTGTGAATGAAAACTACATCTAAAATCCTAGCATGGTTGAGTTCAACATAAACAGCAGTGGGGACAGGGGATATGGCTCAGGTTTCTCTAGGGTAGGAGGGACATACTGGACGTGGGTGGGGTTCTGGGGGCGGTCGGCATTACTTGCACATTTTGTCAACTGCCACATCAATCACGACGACAGCTTTTGTCTGGAATGACAATTCATTTAAGAGGAGTTCTTTTGCATCTGTTAAGTGGCCAATGGTAAGAGCTGCAGAGATAGCAGATTTAGAGAGAAAATATGGATACAGAGAGAAAGGAAAAAGGGAGAGCGATAGGGAGAGAGACTGACGGAAAGAAAGGCAGTGACAATGGTAGATAGGCAGTGATAATGGTAGATAGGCAGTGATAATGGTAGAGGAAGGCAGGGATAATGGTAGAGGAAGGCAGGGATAATGGTAGCGGTAGAGGAAGGCAGTGATAATGGTAGATATGCAGTGATAATGATGGAGGTAGAGGAAGGCAGTGATAATGGTAGAGATAGGCATGGTTTGAAACTGTGCTCAACCCAAACCTACAAAACAAGGGAACTTGAATCTTGATAGTGGTGCTGTTGGTAATTGTTAGTGACACTCACTGTCCTGAGAAGTGACATAGTATTACCGAATAGCTTAGAGCAGGTACAGTATGTTGTCAACACCTTCAGTCAGTACTCTTCAGTATTGTTTCAGACTCTGATGGTTGTGGTTGCTTTGCTATCCTTGACTATAATGTCTGCCATGCACACTGTTTAAGTCATTTTCTGGAATATCAGCTCACCTGTTTGCTGTCCATTTGAGATGCCCATGTTTCCAAAAAAAGAAGAAAGAAAAGGCAGTATTTTTCTATTTTAAAAAATATGACTGAAATTTGGAAACCGGGGATATGACAGCCAACAGACTGGAAGCACACTCTCACCTGTTTACACGGTGACACTAAGTCTGGCATTGGCTCAACGTTACAAACAAAAAAAAAACATTGCAAAGATGCGAATCTCTACTTTTCCAAGGTTCGCGCTGGGTTGCCGAAAAAGACTTGCACCTGTTTGTGTCTGTTTTCATTTAGTCTGGAATCCGTAACCTACTGGAGGATTGAGACACTGTAAGGAAGCATAACGAACGGGTTTAAAGAATGACGTTAACATTTCATATAGAGGCTATGACACACTGTATGTTGTGTGTCAACTGGAGAACATTAAAAAGATATCCTTAAACAAATGATCATATTTGCTTTCCCTATATTTTAACACACAGTATCCAATGATTTATCATCGCTAATCTGTGAGTGGTTGCTAATCTTATTAATGATTACCCATGTCGACATTATTGATCTTCTTTGATTGGTGTTCTTTTGTTTAGTTTTTTTGTGAAAATGACTAGGTCTATATACACATAATGAGATGATTTCATGATGATATTTTTAGAGCCAGAGCCGGTTCTGTTCTTTGTATAACCAGGGCATAAGTAGGGCAACGATGCCAAGGTCTATCCAGCAGAGGGCAGCAGAGTCCAGAACGGTCTCCACTAGGAACTGATCTCATTCTCAGACTCAGTGCTCTGCTTGTTAGGCCAGAGAGCTGTGTGTGCTGCCTGGTGGTGAAATTACAATGTCTACTCTGACCCCAAAGACAGAGTAAGTCGGAGGGAGGGCCACACAGACAGTCCGAGTGCAGAGAGCACACAGTGAGAAGTGACTAATACATTGTCTGAATTATAACAGTACTGACAAGCATATTACATGAACACACAAACCACTGACTACAGCATGTTAAACCTGAGCATCAATCATAAAATATGGTTCAAAGACTTCCAAGTACACACTCGTATATGAAAATAGAGATTTATAACACAAAAGTTATTAAAAAAAACATTTTAAGACAATGTATAAATAAAATGAAAAATCGAAATCATTGGATTTAGGACTTTATATATCATCTTCTCATATGATCTGTACCCACTGGGCACAAACTGGTTGAATCAATGTTGTTTCCACGTCATTTCAATGAAATTAAGTTGAACCAACATGGAATAGACATTGAATTGGCGTCTGTGCCCAGCGGGTACTGTCTGTAGCTTATTCCCACTGCATGCATCAGAGCTCATTGTGGTACTGACAGGTAGTACTAGGAACCGATGAGGTCAATGAGTTGTAGAAGTGACGTTTTGTTTCTCTCTCACTCGTTCATGGTTTCTCATCAGCTCCACCCACATCAACTGACTTTCCCACCAGTTTCTATCCAGTCAACAACGACCTTGTCTACACATTCCATACTTGGAAGTCCATTCAGAGATGTCCAATGACCTCATCCTCTCTCTAAACAACGGTCCAATCACAGCCTCTGTCGTCCGGGAAAGCTCCAATCACGTGCTGTTCTGTTGACAGGCAGGTGCGTTGGTGAGCAGCAGGCGAACCTTCCCTCGTAGGAAGTTGGTGTGGACACGGAGCAGCTCGGATAGGGACGACACCTTCCTGGTCGCTGAGTCACCTACTGCTGGCGCTGGAGAGAGGGACAGGTCCTGTTCAATGGATGAGAGGAAGAACAAGGGCTAACATACAAACCCTAAAAAGAAAGCACCACTCATCTGTTCTGTGGAAGGGGTTCTATTCCAGGTTCTCTTCCTGCCCGCTACTCCATACCAAAAACGGAACGCGGCCAAATAGAAGACACATTCTGTTCCCTTTCCATAACTCCCACTGCTATGTCTAGCCTGCTCAATGCCGTTGTAGTCACTGAACTGCCCTACCCTGAAAAGTTCCTGGCTTCTGACTGAGAAGCAAACAAACACAGCAGGCAGGTGGTGGCACGCTGAGGGGAGAGGAACGTCTGACTGACTGTACCCATGGTCCATGATCTTTCCAAGGACTCCCAATCTACAACTAGGCTCTCTGCTGTGGAGGAACAGTATGTGCACACTGAGACACATCCAATTAAAAAAGGGACAGGAGTCTTTCCCTGGTCAATTGATCAGACCAGGAACATCTCCTGGTCTTACGTAAACACACTGTTTACATTTTAGTAAACACTCTTACAGCAGCGAGTGCATACTTTCCCCATACCGGTCCCCCGTGGGGATCGAAACCACAAGCCTGGCGTTACAAGCACCATGCGCTAACAACTGAGCCACACGGAACCCCTGCTCACACCACAGTCCCATCCACTGGTCATGCTGTAGACGAGACACTCACGGTCCTCAGTGAGTCACCTTGATGTGGAGGCTGCGCAGCACCTGGCCCAGGCTGTGGATGTTGCTCTTGTTGTTGTCGATGAGGCTCTTTACGGCAGCACGGCTCACTGACTCCCTCACAGCACCCAGGGCCTGGCCGAACAGAAACAGTCCCGACTGGACCTCCAGAGCCTGCTCCTCAGTCTGGGAAAACACACACAATTTACACATTACATAAACACATACGTTAAAACAAAACTCCCTGAATATGTCATTATACATTGCCATATATAGCAAAAGAACCATGCACATTAGGGCCAATGTATTCCAGTATTAATGGGTACACTGTACGTAAATAAATGTATTGGCAGAGAGAGCTCAATGGACTCAATGGAAGTTCATACAGGACTTTTCCTTTATTCAGATTACAACCACTCACTTCTGGTCATTTGAAAATGAAATCATCTCCAAAATATTGCTTTTTAAAAACAAGCCATAGAAAGCTGGTCGCAATTTAACTTTATTCCACCAGAAAAATAATAATAATATTACAACAAATACTATGGTTAAACTCAAATATACAAATACTATGGTTAAACTCAAATATACAAATACTATGGTTAAACTCAAATATACAAATACTATGGTTAAACTCAAATATACAAATACTATGGTTAAACTCAAATATTACAAATTGATTTTAAAAAAATGTTGGGCGACGAAATGTTTAAAAACGGTTTAATCTTTGATAATGATATCATAAAAATGAATGCTGGAGTTATGTCACACATGCAGCTAAGATAAACATATGGAAATGTCTGCTCTACCCAAAATTACATCCAACTAATTGTAGCATTACCGCAAAAAAATGGAAGAGGCAAGTGGAAGGGGGGAAAAGTAAGGAACTTGTCTGTCGGTCCTGTATTAAAGACCAAAAATAGGTTAAAGAAAATGATACCAGTTTCATTTAAGGACCAAAGAAGACAGCTGTGCCATTCAGATTTAGAAATAGTTGTGAAGAGATTTTCAATGTACCGATTCCATGTGGTTTATGAACTGATACACAAAATGACACCGGATTCAAAACTTTGAATTTTTTCAATTTAAATTATACACATTTCCGGGCAATATGGGGGCTACAACCAACCCAGCTTGCAGATTTTGCTGCGAAGAGACAGAATCATTGAATCATTTGTTTTGGTACTGTCCATACGTAGCTTGTTTTTGTTTGCAGATTCAGAAATGGCTGAAGAATTGCAACATTTACCTGAGTGTGCAAAGCTGTCATCAAGGCAAAGAGTGGCTACTTCGAAAGAATCTCAAATATAAATAGATGTTTAACACTGTATTGGTTACCTCATGATTCCATATGTTACAAACAGTCTTCACTATTAGTCTACAATGTAGAAAATAGTAAAAAATAACAAAAACGTTTGAATGGTACTGTATATATATTGACAATAATATATGGGGGATTGGAAATGATGCAGACAATTACATTGATACATTGATAGAAGCCACAATCTATGTTAAAGCTGATCTACCCCCTAAATATAGTTCATGCAGGACACACAGATGCGGTCATCAACACAGATCTGTCTGAACCAGAGCTCTTTCCATGACAGACTGACCAGGCTCTTTCCATATGAGACTGACCAGGCTCTTTCCATGACAGACTGACCAGGCTCTTACCATGACAGACTGACCAGGCTCTTACCATGACAGACTGGCCAGGCTCTTTCTGTGACAGACTGACCAGGCTCTTTCCATGACAGACTGACCAGGCTCTTTCCATGACAGACTGGCCAGGCTCTTTCTGTGACAGACTGACCAGGCTCTTACCATGACAGACTGACCAGGCTCTTTCCATGACAGACTGACCAGGCTCTTACCATGACAGACTGACCAGGCTCTTTCCATGACAGACTGACCAGGCTCTTTCCATGACAGACTGACCAGGCCCTTTCCGTGACAGACTGACCAGTCTCTTTCCGTGACAGACTGACCAGGCTCTTTCCATGACAGACTGACCAGGCTCTTTCCATATGAGACTGACCAGGCTCTTTCCATGACAGACTGACCAGGCTCTTACCATGACAGACTGACCAGGCTCTTTCCATGACAGACTGACCAGGCTCTTTCCATGACAGACTGACCAGGCTCTTTCCATGACAGACTGACCAGGCTCTTTCCATGACAGACTGGCCAGGCTCTTTCTGTGACAGACTGACCAGGCTCTTACCATGACAGACTGACCAGGCTCTTTCCATGACAGACTGACCAGGCTCTTACCATGACAGACTGACCAGGCTCTTTCCATGACAGACTGACCAGGCTCTTTCCATGACAGACTGACCAGGCCCTTTCCGTGACAGACTGACCAGTCTCTTTCCGTGACAGACTGACCAGGCTCTTTCCATGACAGACTGACCAGGCTCTTTCCATGACAGACTGACCAGGCTCTTTCCATGACAGACTGACCAGGCTCTTTCCGTGACAGACTGACCAGGCTCTTTCCGTGACAGACTGACCAGGCTCTTTCCATGACAGACTGACCAGGCTCTTTCCATGACAGACTGACCAGGTGAAAGCTACGATCCCTTATTAATTTCAGATGAAGGGAGGAGACAGGTTAAAGAAGGATTTTAAGCCATGAGACAATTGAGACATGGATTGTGTATGTGTGCCATTCAGAGGGTGAATGGGCAAGACAAAAGATTGAACCATAGACAACGTGTATGGCGTTGTGTGCGCGAGCGGTTTGCTGATGTCAACGTGAACCATGTCCCATAGTGACGGTGGGGTTACGGTATGGGCAGATTGAAGATTTGAGTGAGTCAAGAACTGGGTTTTTCCACACTCAACAGTTTACCGTGTGTCTCAAGAATGGTCCACCACCCAAAAGAGATCCAGTCAACTTGACACAACTGTGGGAAGCATTGGAGTCAACATGGGCCAGCACCCCTGTGAAACACTTTCGACACCTCATAGAGTCCATGCCCTGACAAATAGGTACTCACATCCTTTGTCTCCAATACCACAAAGTCAACGTTGGTCAGTGGAACCACGAAGGTGCCTGTCACGCCACATCCTGCCTTGCAACCTCGCTGTGTGAGGGAAAGAAGGCAAGACAGATTGACAGTTAGAGCAAGATCAGACACACAAATAAAGATGAAGTGTCTCTGTACATAATATACTGTAATAATATCCTCATCCATTTCACGTCTAATGTGACATTTTCCAGACATGTAAAAGTTGCCCAGGTCCATCTAGTGATGGTTAGGCCCAGTCAGTCAGTGTCTCACCAGAGCGGTCTCTGTGTCGCGGGCCTCCATGATGAAACGGTCCAGAACGCGGGGGTCACAGATGGGCCTGACAGGAGAAGGGAGGCCTCGCCCTGCCCACTGGAGTACCGTCAGCAGTACCGCCACCAGCCCTGGGGGAACAACACACATCCTCAGGCAGACGCTGGAAATGGTGGCTGAGAGCAGATACAGACGGGCAGCAATTGCAGCTTTACATAACAGACAGTCATATAACAGACCGTGATGTCAACCAGAGAACAGAGGATGTCAGCTAGCAGAATCCCTTAAGCAGATTTACTGGAAATACTGTAGAGTAACTGACTGCCGACTGTTCGGCTGTCCAAACAGTTTTGCATTTAGTTTAGGTGGTTTCTATTTTGCTTTCTAATGCAAGAACTCATTGGAAGGGTAGATTGCCCTGATAGTCCCGAATTTGGGAGTGACAGGAGACATTGCATACTTTACGCATCATAGATGTCGGTGCAGGTCTAGCTCCATTCCTCACAGATAGAGTGCCATCTGAAACCTCGTTGGCCTTATTTTTTTTTTTTGGGGGTATTTATATTGCAGATAGATTGTACCTTCCATCAATGTTATCGTCTGCATCATTTCCAATCCCCCCTATATACACACTGCTCAAAAAAATAAAGGGAACACTTAAACAACACAATGTAACTCCAAGTCAATCACACTTCTGTGAAATCAAACTGTCCACTTAGGAAGCAACACTAATTGACAAATTTCACATGCTGTTGTGCAAATGGAATAGACAACAGGTGAAAATTATAGGCAATTAGCAAGACACCCCCAATAAAAAAGTGGTTCCGCAGGTGGTGACCACAGACCACTTCTCAGTTCCTATGCTTCCTGGCTGATGTTTTGGTCACTTTTGAATGCTGGCGGTGCTTTCACTCTAGTGGTAGCATGAGACGGAGTCTACAACCCACACAAGTGGCTCAGGTAGTGCAGCTCATCCAGGATGGCACATCATTGCGAGCTGTGGCAAGAAGGTTGGCTGTGTCTGTCAGCGTAGTGTCCAGAGCATGGAGGCGCTACCAGGAGACAGGCCAGTACATCAGGAGACGTGGAGGAGGCCGTAGGAGGGCAATAACCCAGCAGCAGGACCGATACCTCTGCCTTTGTGCAAGGAGGAGCAAGAGGAGCACTGCCAGAGCCCTGCAAAATGACCTCCAGCAGGCCACAAATGTGCATGTGTCTGCTCAAACGGTCAGAAACAGACTCCATAAGGGTGGTATGAGGGCCCGACGTCCACAGGTGGGGATTGTGCTTACAGCCCAACACCGTGCAGGACGTTTGGCATTTGCCAGAGAACACCAAGATTGGCAAATTCGCCACTGGCGCCCTGTGCTCTTCACAGATGAAAGCAGGTTCACACTGAGCACATGTGACAGACGTGACAGTCTGGAGACGCTGTGGAAAACGTTCTGCTGCCTGCAACATCCTCCAGCATGACCGGTTTGGCGGTGGGTCAGTCATGGTGTGGGGTGGCATTTCTTTGGGGGGCTGCACAGCCCTCCATGTGCTCGACAGAGGTAGCCTGACTGCCATTAGGTACTGAGATGAGATCCTCAGACCCCTTGTGAGACCATATGCTGGTGCGGTTGGCCCTGGGTTCCTCCTAATGCAAGACAATGCTAGACCTCATGTGGCTGAAGTGTGTCAGCAGTTCCTGCAAGAGGAAGGCATTGATGCTATAGACTGGCCCACCCGTTCCCCAGACCTGAATCCAATTGAGCACATCTGGGACATCATGTCTCGCTCCATCCACCAACGCCACGTTGCACCACAAACTGTCCAGGAGTTGGCGGATGCTTTAGTCCAGGTCTGGGAGGAGATCCCTCAGGAGACCATCCGCCACCTCATCAGGAGCATGCCCAGGCGTTGTAGGGAGGTCATACAGGCACGTGGAGGCCACACACACTACTGAGCCTCATTTTGACTTGTTTTAAGAACATTACATCAATGTTGGATCAGCCTGTAGTGTGGTTTTCCACTTTAATTTTGAGTGTGACTCCAAATCCAGACTTCCACGGATTGATAAATTTGATTTCCATTGATAACTTTTGTGTGATTTTGTTGTCAGCACATTCAACTATGTAAAGAAAAAAGTATTTAATAAGAATATTTCATTCATTCAAATCTTGTCACGGTCGTCCTCCTCTTTATCTGAAGAGGAGAGGCGAGAAGGATCGGAGGACCAAAATGCGGCGTGATATGTGTTCATGTTGAATGTTTAATGAAAGAAAGAACTGAACACTGAAACACTATACAAAAACAGTAAACAAAATAACAACCGTGAAGCTAATGCGAGCTGCGCTGAAACAAGCCATCAACATAGACAATCACCCACAAACAAACAAATGACACCTGCCTCTGATTGAGAACCATACTAGGCCGAAACATAGAAATCCTCAAATCATAGAAAATCAAACATAGACTGCGCACCCAACTCACGCCCTGACCATA
Source organism: Oncorhynchus tshawytscha (assembly GCF_018296145.1). Lineage (NCBI taxonomy): Eukaryota > Metazoa > Chordata > Actinopteri > Salmoniformes > Salmonidae > Oncorhynchus > Oncorhynchus tshawytscha. The sequence continues at coordinate 10,281,321 of NC_056458.1, read as the reverse complement.
CTAACTAAATACAAAACAAAGGAAATAAAGGTCAGAACGTGACAAATCTAGGATGTGTTATTTTAGTGTTCCCTTTATTTTTTTGAGCAGTGTATTTGTTGTAAACAGTTTACTTACACAACAGCCAAATAAATTTAAACTCAGTTTTCATTTGATCCTAGTAAAAATTCCCTGTCTTAGGTCAGTTAGGATCACCACTTTATTTTAAGAATGTGAAATGTCAGAATAATAGTAGAGAGAATTATTTCTTTCAGCTTTTATTTCTTTCATTACATTCCCAGTAGGTCAGACGTTTACATATACTCAATTAGTATTTGGTAGCATTGCCTTTAAATTGTTTAAATTGGGTAAATGTTTCAGGTAGCCTTCCACAAGCTTCCCACAATAATTTGGGTGAATTTTGGCCCATTCCTCCTGGCAGAGCTGGTGTAACTGAGTCAGGTTTGTAGGCCTCCTTGCTGGCACACGCTCTTTCAATTCTGCCCAAACATTTTCTATAGGATTGAGGTCAGGGCTTTGTTGTGGCCACTCCAATACCTTGACTTTGTTGTCCTTAAGCCATTTTTCCACAACTTTGGAAGTATGCTTGAGGTCATTGTCCATTTGGAAGACCCATTTGCAACCAAGCTTTAACTTCCTGACTGATGTCTTGAGATGTTGCTTCAATATATCCACGTAATTTTCCTACCTCATGATGCCATCTATTTTGTGAAGTGCACCAGTCCCTCCTGCAGCAAAGCACCGCCACAACATGATGCTGCCACCCCAGTGCTTCAAAGTTGGGATGGTGTTAATTGGCTTGCAAGCCTCCCCCTTTTTCCTCCAAACATAACGATGATCATTATGGCCAAACAGTTCTATTTTTGTTTCATCAGACCAGAGGACATTTCTCCAAAAAGTAGGATCTTTGTCCACATGTCCAGTTGCAAACCGTAGTCTGGCTTTTTTATGGTTTTGGAGCAGTGCCTTCTTCCTTGCTGAGCGGCATTTCAGGTTATGTCGATATAGGACTCATTTTACTGTGGATATAGATACTTTTGTACCTGTTTCCTTCAGCATCTTCACAAGGTCCTTTGCTGTTGTTCTGGGATTGATTTGCACTTTCCGCACCAAAGTACGTTCATCTCTAGGAGACGGAACGCGTCTCCTTCCTGAGCGGTATGACGGCTGCGTGGTCCCATGGTGTTTATACTTGCGTACTGTTGTTTGTATAGATGAACGTGGTACCTTCAGGCATTTGGAAATTGCTCCCAAGGATGAACCAGACTTGTGGAGGGTTACAATTTGTTTTCTGAGGTCTTGGCTGATTTCTTTTGATTTTCCCATGATGTCAAGCAAAGAAGCACTGAGTTTGAAGGTAGGCCTTGAAATACATCCACAGGTACACCTCCAATTGACTCAAATTATGTCAATTAGCCTATCAGAAGCTTCAAAGGCCATGACATCATTTCTGGAATTTTCCAAACTGTTGAAAGGCACAGTCAACTTAGTGTATGTAAACTTCTGACCCACTGGAATTGTGATACAGTGAATTATAAGTGAAAAAATTTGTTTGTAAACAAATGTTGGAAAAATTACTTGTGTCATGCACAAAGTAGATGTCGACTTGCCTAAACCAAAGTTTGTTAACAATAAATGTGTGGAGTGGTTGAAAAACAAGTTTTAATGACTCCAACGATTTTTACTATGTTCTACATTGTAGAATAATAGTGAAGACATCAAAACTATGAAATAACGCATATGGAATCATGTAGTAACCAAAAAAGTGTTAAACAAATCAAAATAGATTTTATATTCTTCAAAGTAGCCACCTTTGCCTTGATGACAGCTTTGCACACTCTTGGCATTCTCTCAACCAGCTTCATAAGTCACCTGGAATGCATTTCAATCAACAATGTGTGCCTGTGTTCAAAGTTAATTTGTGGAATTTCTTTCCTTCTTGATGCATTTGAGCCAATCAGTTGTGTTGTGACAAGGCAGGAATGCGATACAGAAGATAGGCCTATTTGGTAAAAGACCAAGTTCATATTATGGCAAGAACAGCTCAAATACGCAAAGAGAAACGACATCATTACTTTAAGACATGAAGGTCAGTCAATCTGGAACATTTCAAGAACCTTGAAAGTTTCAAGTGCATTCGCAAAAGCCATCAAGCGCTATGATGAAGCTGTGTCTCATGAAGACCGCCACAAGAAAAAAAAAGAGGATAAGAGGATAAGTTCATTACAGTTAACAACCTCAGAAATAGCAGCCCAAATAAATACCTCACAGAAGTAACAGACACATCTCAACTATTCAGAGGAGACTGCGTGAAACAGGCCTTCATGGTCAAATTGCTGCAAAAAAAACTACTAAAGGACACCAATAAGAAAAAGAGACTTGCTTGGGCCAAGAAACACAAGGAATGGACATTAGACCGGTGGAAATATGTCCTTTAATCTGATGAGTCCAAATTTGAGATTTCTGGTTCCAACTTCCGTGTCTTTGTGAGATGCAAATAGGTGAACGGATGATCTCCACATGTGTGGTTCCCACCGTGAAGCATGGAGGAGGAGGTGTGATGGTGTGGGGGTATATTGCTGGTGACACTGTCTGTGACTTATTTAGAATTCAAGGCACACTTAACCAGCAAGGCTACCACAGCATTCTGCAGCGATACGCCATCCCATCTGGTTTGTGATTAGTGGGAATATCATTTGTTTTTCAACAGGACAATGACCCAACACACCTCCAGGCTGTGTAAGGGCTATTTGACCAAGAAGGAGTGATGGAGTACTGCACTAGATGACCTCCACAATCACCTGACCTTAACCCAATTGAGATGGTTTGGGATGAGTTGGAACGCAGAGTAAAGGAAAAGCAGCCAACAAGTGCTCAGCATATGTGGGAACTCCTTCAAGACTGTTGGAAAATAATTCCAGGTGAAGCTGTTTGAGAGAATGCCAAGAGTGTGCAAAGCTGCCATCAAGGCAAAGGGCGGCTACTTTGAGGAATATAAAATGTATTTTGATTTGTTTAACACTTTTGTAGTTACTACATGATTCCATATGTGTTATTTCATAGTTTTGATGTCTTCACTATTATTTTACAATGTAGAAGATAGTACAAATAAGGAAAACCCCTTGAATGAGTAGGTGTGTCCAAACTATTGACTAGTACTGTATAAAGCATTAATAAGGCTTATCAAAATAATATGCACACAACACAGAATGTTAAAGGAAATATGAACATTTTATTTCAATTTAATAGATGTAGCTAGCACCAAATGTTTTTTTGCTGAGGATGTTGAGGACATCGCTGAATAATCATTCCTACTAAAGTTAATACTATTGACATTTTTCAGTTGGACTTTTCTTGAATATACAATGAGAAAAAATATAAACGCAACATGCAAAGTGTTAGACCCATGTTTCATAAGCTGAAATAAAAGATCCCAGAAAGGTTATATATGCCAAAAAGCATATTTCTCTCAAATGTTGTGCACAAATTTGTTTACATCAGTCTTAGTGAGCATTTCTCCTTTGCCAAGGTAATCCATCCACCTCACAGGTGTGGCATATTAAGAAGCTGATTAAACAGCATGATCATTACACAGGTACACCTTGTGCTGGAGACAATAAAAGGCCACTCTAAAATGTGAAGTTTTGTCAAACAACACAATGCCACAGATGTCTCAAGTTTTGAGGGAGCGTGCAATTGGCATGCTGACTGCAGGAATGTCCACCAGAGCTGTGGTTAGAGAATTGAATGTTCATTTCCCTACCATAAGCCGCCTCCAACATCATTTTAGAGAATTTGGTAGTACGTCCAACCGGCCTCACAACGTATATGGCATTGAGTGGGCGAGCGGTTTCCTGATGTCAACGTTGTGAACAGAGTGCCCCATGGTGGCGGTGGGGTTATGGTATGGGCAGGCATAAGCTACAGACAACGAAAACACTTAATTTTGTTGATGGCCCATAGTCGTGCCATTCATCTGCTGCCGTCACCCCATGTTTCAGCATGATAATGCACGGACCCATGTCGCAAGAATCTGTAAACAATTCCTGGAAGCTAAAAAATGTCCCAGTTCTTCCATGGCCTGCATACTCACTAGACATGTCACCCATTGAGCATGTGTGGGATGCTCTGGGACTACGTGTACGACAGCATGTTCCAGTTGCCGTCAATATCCAGCAACTTCGCACAGCCATTGAAGAGGAGTGGGACAACATTCCACAGGCCACAATGAACAGCCTGATCAACACAATGCAAAGGTAATGTGTCACGGTGCATGAGGCAAATGGTGGTGATACCAGATACTGACTGGTTTTCTGATCCAGACCCCTACCTTGTTTTTATGGTATCTTTGACCAACAGATACAAATCTGTATTCCCAGTTATTTACATTTCATAGATTAGGGCCTAATGAATTTATTTAAATTGACTGATTTCCTTATATGAACTATAACTCAGTAAAATCTTTGAAATGATTACATGTTGCGATAATATTTGTGTTCAATATATTTAACAAAGATTGATATTCAAAGTGTTAACCGGTATGAAATGGCTAGCTAGTTAGAGTTGCGCGCTAGAAGCGTTTCGATAGATGACATCATATGTATACTTTTACATTGATGCTAACAGATAACTCACTTGGGCTCTGCCCAGCTGCTGGGGTGGCTGCGGAGAAAGAGGTCAAAGGGGGGTAAGTGTAACCGGTGTGAAATGGCTAGCTAGCTACTAGCTTTAACACCCTGTGTTAGTATGTTTTACTCACTTAAATAGTTAATGCTATGAGTCTGAAATGGGGAATTTAATTGGAATGCTTTTAATATGAAATCTTTGTTAAATCTATTCAAGAAAAAGTCAACATATAAATAAATATAAATAAATATATATATAAAATATATATATAAAACATATAAAATTCTTCAGCGAAGTCCTCCGCAATTGTTTAATGTGCTTCATCTAGAAAATTGTCATATTTTCTTTAGGCCAAAAATTCTGTGTTGTCCGTGTTCTTTTTGATAAGTGGGGTATGTTTATATGAATGGAAGAATAGAAATGGCATTACATTAACTGCATAGAATTCTAACATTGACCTTTAATGTTGGTGTTATAGATCCGAGTGGCAAACGTCACAGTTAATTACCATGACGTGCTTAGCTATAAATGCTTTGTGAATGGGAAAATAGATGACATTACTTTGACTTCATAGAATTCACACATAGACCTTTCATGTGTACGTTATAGACCAGCATGACCAACTTGATTGTGATGTGGAGGGCTATAAATTAGTTACAAAATAGTTTTTACCCTCAACTACACGATTTGATCCGTAAAATGTGCCCTGGGGATTCAACACAATGCACCATTGACCTTCAGTGAGAAGAAGAAGTTAAGTCACGGGCCTATTCTGGCCAGTGGGGGAAATGGAGCTGGTATCAGCTATAGCAGCACGGTTTTCAAAACGTTGTTTAGCCTTTTGGCATATTCACTAAATTGTATGGCAGAAGCACACGTTTGAGAACAGCCATAATGATGATTCGACGTTGTTGTAATAGTGCATCTATTATTAAGATACCTAAATATGAGACCATACGGATACCATCGAAAATCTAGGGTACTTTGGAAACCTTCAAGAATGCGTTTGGAACTTTGCGCACTAAAGTTCATGGATAGATATATTCTCCTGAATATGTTTGCCTCAGTTTTAAGCTATATCACCAACACAGTATGGTTATCAAATTAAGAATTGTTTCAATCGTGTGCTATAGATATCTTACCTGAAATGGAAGACATTCGCAAAATGGTCCAACATTTTTAGAATGCATTGCTAAACAAAGTAAATGTGTAATATACACAGTAAAAAAAAAAAAAAACACATCCGTGACCAAATTATCTATTTTGTAGGCCTACACTCCAGCAGCCTATATGAAATTCTCTCGAAATGTGTCTATGTTTTCTCCACCTGTATCCTTGTCCATTGTTCCGAGCGCAAAGAAATGCCGCGTGCACACCGGAGCAAGTACCCCTCGCTGCAGCACATGTAACGAGGAGGGTTCGGCCCGTACTGGCCTCGCCCACCAACAGTTTTCATTGGTTGAGGCGCGTTCCCATTCCAACACGCTCAACACAAAGTAGCCTGCGTGGTGATAAATCAGCACGTCCTTTTAACAGATCATCTAATTTAGCTGACTGTGCAATTATATGATTATAGGTTTACAGAGTTACGTCTAACAATAACAAATCATTGTTTTCTAACCTCATTTTGAGTTCATATTTTATCCTGCGTTTTTTATGAAAGCTTTTGGTGTTACAACTATTCACTTTTTCACATGTTGAAAATGTTTGTTTATTTCGTTGCTATGGTCACCGCAGTAGTGGCGCATGAGTAAAGTCACTGAGGAAGCCAAGCCAGGGGAAAAACATATTACAACCGATGTGTTGTGATAATTGCGTTGTTTGCTCTATATAACCGGCTAGTTCATATGACTTGCCACCGTGATATATAGGCATAAGGCCAAGACTACAAGAAAACACAGAATAGATTCAACCACACCTTTGTTTCATCACAAAAACAGAGAGCAACATGTCTGGTGGAGTTCACAAAGCGTATTGCATGTAACGCACAGTTGCATGACCTACAGCATGGTCAATCAAGTCGATGTTGCCGAGATTGTCAGACTACTAAAGAACTATTGATTTAGAACACCAGAAAATTAACACAATTCGCAAAGAAAACAGTACCACAGCAGCATTTCAACTTCAACATTTCAACATCATCAAACCACCTATGCTTAGTCTAATACACTGATGACTTTAAACATTCATGTTGCAGTCCGTGATACTGATTTGTGTGTTTGTGTGTGCATAAGGAGAAAAAACATGTTGACTCATACTACTTGTAGAGAAACTGCAATGCCATCCTCCTTTTTCATGTTGCTGAAACAGTCTATGACTTTGTTACGCAGTGCACACTTTTAGTTTTTGTTGTCCTAGACTACCTGTCTAAAATACTTGATGCTAGCCTAACTTCCTTTCATGGGAAACGATTAGCCAGCTACTTAACATTTGCCTACTATGTCTAGCTACATATTGAACTTCCATCCTTTCAGGCCAGAGGCACAATGTATGAATTTATGGTTGGATCAGAATTAACATCATAATCATTGGCCAGTATGGATAATTAAGCAAAACCACAAGTCCAAATCCCTATCTCAGTCCATGGCTAATTTAGGAAAGGGACAATTTTAGCTAGCTAGCTAGTCACCTGAGGACAACAACACAACAAGATGAAACAATTCACATGTTTTTTCTGTCAATGACATTTGGCTTGATGTGGTGTGATTGGTGTGAAGCCAAATCCAAACTGGTGTCCCTTCACACTTTTTTTTGGTGTGCCAGGACCGTTCACAGTTTAGCTCACTCAGTTTAGCTCACTCAGTTTAGCTCACACAGTTTAGCTCACTCAGTTTAGCTCACTCAGTTTAGCTCACTCAGTTTAGCTCACACAGTTTAGCTCACTCAGTTTAGCTCACTCAGTTTAGCTCACACAGTTTAGCTCACACAGTTTAGCTCACTCAGTTTAGCTCACTCAGTTTAGCTCACACAGTTTAGCTCACTCAGTTTAGCTCACACAGTTTAGCTCACACAGTTTAGCTCACACAGTTTAGCTCACACAGTTTAGCTCAGTTTAGCTCACACAGTTTAGCTCACTCAGTTTAGCTCACTCAGTTTAGCTCACACAGTTTAGCTCACTCAGTTTAGCTCACTCAGTTTAGCTCAAAGCTGTTTGTATATTATTGTATTTTTAAAAAATATCAAGGGAGGCCAAATGCTCGCTAGCTCCCCTTGCATTCAATGCAAAGGGCAGCAACAATATCATACTCTTTTTGACCAGACAGCATCAGATAGATGGGCTACACATACAGAGCCAGAGGGGCGCTGTTTCGCAAGCCCCTCCTCCATTGAGATACATTCAGCCTCTTGCAAATGGAAGGGAAATTATGAAACCTCAGAGAGACAAAAGATAAATCATTTAGTATTGGTCATTTTTTTCTTGGTACATTTTTTGTGGAAGCCTGGCTTCCCTTGGCATTCATGAATACATGCCACTGGGTCACCGGCATCTGTTGTTCTCCATCTCGAGAAGGGTGCATTTGCACCCAGCAATGCGGGGCGTTCCTGCATGTTGCCATTCCTACATTCCATCGGAACCCCTCTTTATACTTCTATTGGTCCATTTTTAAGCTAGGACTCTGGTACACAGGCGGGAGGCAGGGCGATTCAGTCAGAGTGTGAATTACACTGTGACATTCGGGGGTCTCTTAAAAAAAAAAGAAGTTATGGGCCTAATAACAAAGACATAATTTAACGGTAAAACGTATGACCTTTTTGGCATGAACATGATTTGTCGAAAAAATCACTTCAAAAAGTAGGTTACCTGTTATGCATGTTTGTCTACTCCAACATAATTCCAGCATCCAAACTGCATGTACACTCGCACCATTTGACGAATGGAAATCAACATCTGTTTACAAAACACCAAAAAGTGAGTCTAATGACATTGATTAGGTCTACATTAATTAATGCATCATGCTGACAAATTGACCTTATTTGTAGCCTGAAAAGTCGGGACACCCAAAATGGGTCTGAAACCGTCCCTGGAAAAACGTGATGGTCACCCTAACACACAGTTCATTTACTTGTATAGGCTATTGTGTATTACCATGAACGTCAAATAGGCCTACCAGTAGCCAGTGATGTAGTGGTAAAAATATATTTTTTAATAGTTGGGTAAACTCTGATTGCCGGTCGCGGTGAGAGAAAAAAATAACGCTCCCTATACTTTTAATGTATTTTTCTGGAAAAAAAGGAGGGTAAACTGCATTTACTTGCATTTACCCTCCACTAAGGTATAAAACACTGCCGGTGGCCTCCCCTTTCAGCCGAGGAAATTTTACACATATGATCACATGCAGAACAGGTAGCCTGCATTCAATATAATAGCCCTACATGAGTTGAATGCTTGGAGTCTTCACAGATCCTGTGACATAAAACACTACCTTTCTTTCCGTACATTAATGACATGTATTTGTCATTATTAAGCATTTAACAACTGAATTCAAACATTGAACTTAAACTCTGTACGATACCTGAATCTTGGAGATCTCAGAAAATTCACTGTAAGTGTTGCTATGCCAACGTAACATTTCATTATGTTTCACCGTGAAAACAGTTCTCATGGGCATACAAAATAATGTAGGCCTGTGGCATTGCCAAATCAAATGCTTCTAACCAAAAGAGTCAACTATAGGCCTACTGTCATTGACGTATACTTGTTGGATGGATTGGATGCGTATTGGTGTCTAGCTATAGGCTAGTTGTCTACTGATATTGTCGACCATCATCAGCTGTTCCAGGGAAGAAAACAAATATTGATAGAAAATAATAAAGCTAAATAAATGGGCTACTCTTCTGACCACAGACAGCAAGGAGAACTCCAATACCCGCGCACACCTGAAAAACAAAGCAATGAGTTCTCTAAACAGCTGACTGACCTGACAAAAGCAACGATGATGAATCAACTGATACAGCTAATGCATTGGAATGAAAGCTATTTTTTTTAATCAAGGATGCATGGCAAACAAATGGTGGAAATGAGGAAGTACAAAGGAAAATCTATATGTTTAAACGTCGGACGGGGCCACAGTGTCTCCCGATCCCTCCTGTCTCAGCCTCCAGTATTTATGCTGCAATAGTTTATGTGTCGGGGGGCTAGGGGTCAGTCTGTTATATCTGAAGTATTTCTCCTGTCTTATCCGGTGTCCTGTGTGAATTTAAGTATGCTCTCTCTAATTCTCTCTTTCTTTCTTTCTTTCTTTCTTTCTTTCTTTCGGAGAACCTGAGCCCTAGGACCATGCCTCAGGACTACCTGGCCTGATGACTCCTTTCTGTCCCCAGTCCACCTGGTCGTGCTGCTGCTCCAGTTCCAACTGTTCTGCCTGCAGCTATGGAACCCTGACCTGTTCACCGGACGTGCTACCTGTCCCAGACCTGCTGTTTTCCACTCTCTAGAGACAGCAGGAGCGGTAATGATACTCTGAATGATCGGCTATGAAAAGCCAACTGACATTTACTCCTGAAGTGCTGAACTGTTGCACCTTCTACAACCCCTGTGATTATTATTATTTGACCCTGCTGGTCATCTATGAACATTTGAACATCTTGGCCATGTTCTGTTATCGTCTCCACCCGGCACAGCCAGAAGAGGACTGGCAACCCCTCATAGCCTGGTTCCTCTCTAGGTTTCTTCCTAGGTTCTGGCCTTTCTGGGGAGTTTTTCCTAGCCACCATGCTTCTACACCTGCATTGCTTGCTGTTTGGGGTTTTAGGCTGGGTTCCTGTACAGCACTTTGTGACATCAGCTGATGTAAGAAGGGCTTTATAAATACATTTGATTGATTTAAAGAAACTCAGCTGAGGCTGAAATTCAGCACTACTGAGTAAACAGCACCACTAGAATTCTACAATACCATTTTATTTATTTTTGTTTTTATTTAACCTTTATTTAACTAGGCAAGTCAGTTAAGAACAAATTCTTATTTACAATGACGGCCTACCAAAAGGCAAAAGGCCTCTTTCTGGGACAGGGGCCTGGGATTAAAAATAAAACAGGGGCCTGGGATTAAAAATAAAACATAAATAAAATATAAATATAGGACAAAACACACATCACAACAAGAGAGACACCACAACACTACATAAAGAGAGACCTAAGACAACAACTTAGCAAGGCAGCAACACATGACAACACAGCATGGTAGCAACACAACATAACAAAAACATGGTAGCAACACAACATGGTAGTAACACAAAACATGGTACAAACATTATTGGGCACAGACAACAGCACAAAGGGCAAAAAGGTGGAGACAACAATACATCACAGAAAGAAGCCACAAGAGTGTCCATGCTTAAGTCTTTGAATGAAGAGATTGAGAAAAAACTGTCCAGTTTGAGTGTTTGTTGCAGCTCGTTCCAGTCGCTAGCTGCAGCGAACTGAAAAGAGGAGCAACCCAGGGATGTGTGTGCTTTGGGGACCTTTAACAGAATGAGACTGGCAGAACGGGTGTTGTATGTGGAGGATGAGGGCTGCAGTAGATATTTCAGGGGGGAGTGAGGACGGTTACATAGAGATGACCAGTTTACAGAGGAGTATAGAGTGCAGTGATGTGTCCTATAAGGAGCTAATCTGATGGCCGAATGGTAAAGAACATCTAGCCGCTCGAGAGCACCCTTACCTGCCGATCTATAAATTATGTCTCCGTAATCTGGCATGGGTAGGATGGTCAACTGTATCAAGGTTAGTTTGGCAGCTGGGGTGAGAGAGGAGTCACTGCCGGAGTCACCCTTCACTCCAGCGCTGCCGGAGTCGACCTGCCTGTCCGGCGCTGCCGGAGTTTCCCGTCGATTCGGGGCCCGTTGCAAGGGTCTCCAGTCCGAGGTCAGCGGCGAAGGACGCCGCTCCAAAGGCGCCACGTAAGGGGGCCAAGACTATGGCGGAGTGGGGTCCACGTTCCGCGCCAGAGCCGCCACCGCGGACAGATGCCCACCCAGACCCTCCCCTATGAGTTTAGGTTTTGCGGCCGGAGTCCGCACCTTTGTGGGGGGGGTACTGTCACGTCCTGACCTTAGTTCCTTTGTTATGTTTCTTGTTTAGGTTGGTCAGGGCGTGAGTTGGGGTGGGCATTCTAGGTTTTGTAGTCTAGGTTTTGTATTTCTATGTATTTGGCCTGGTATGGTTCCCAATTAGAGGCAGCTGGCAATCGTTGTCTCTGATTGAGAACCATACTTAGATAGCCTGTTCCCACCTGTGTTTGTGGGTAGTTGTTTTCTGTTTTGTGTGTTTGCACCTTACAGGACTGTTTCGTTCACTCTCTTTGTTGTTTTGTTATTCAGTGTTCAGTTGATTTATTAAATATTAACATGGACACATACCACGCTGCGCATTGGTCCGATCTTGACTACTCTTCCTCAGATGACGAGGAGAACCGTTACAGTTACGTTCATAGATTTCCATCTGCACCGTTCCCAAAAATGTTTTTGTACTGAACATGCCCAGGCGAGGAGAACTATGGGGGAATACTTTCATTACAGGTTAAAACCTCTCTGGGATATGTGGGACGATAGCGTCCCACCTCGCCAACAGCCAGTGAAATTGTAGGGTGCCAAATTCAAACAACAGAAATCTCATAATTAAAATTCCTCAAACATACAAGTATTATACACTATTTTAAAGATAAACTTATTGTTAATCCAGCCACAGTGTCTGATTACAAAAAGGCTTTACGGCGAAAGCACACTTTGCGATTATGTTAGGTCAGCGCCTAACCACAGAAAACCATACAGCCATTTTCCAAAGAAGGAGAGGTATCACAAAAGACAGAAATAGCGTTAAAATTAATCCCTAACCTTTGATGATCTTCACCGGATGGTACTCCCAGGACTCCATGTTAGACAATAAATGTGTGTTTTGCTCTTATTTGCTCCCCTTTCATAGTAGAAGCCTGAAACAACGTTCTAAAGAGTGTTGACATCTATTGGAAGCCTTAGGAAGTGCAATCCGACTCCATTTACACTGTATATTGGATAGGCAACACTTAAAAAACTACAAACCTCAGATTTTCCACTTCCTGGTTGGATTTTTCTCAGGTTTTTGCCTGCCATATGAGTTCTGTTATACTCACAGACATCATTCAAACCATTTTAGAAACTTCAGAGTGTTTTCTATCCAAATCTACTAATTATATGCATATTCTAGCGTCTGGGCCTGAGTAGCAGGCAGTTTACTCTGGGCACCTTATTCATCCAAGCTACTCAACACTGCCCCCCGTTCCCAAAGAAGTTTTAACTGGGGCGTGTTTTGGCAAACTACTATGCAGTTATGAATTTATCTCACCACTGAATTCTGAGCCTGCAATTAGAGGCTGTCATTCTTCAGCGGTCTTTTCTAAATGAGATGGCATTGATGTATTTTGGTAACCAATACCAGGCTACTGCGTTTTGGGCCCCAGGGTACCGACTTTGGGGGGGTTTTGGATTGGGGAATCAGCTAACTTACTGCATTTCAACACATTGTGCCATGGTGCAGAGAGAAAACTGTACTGTTTAGTCATGCTATTCTACACATTTTTGTCATGAGGCAGAGATCTTTATTTGCTGTTCTTTAAGCTCATCGTCTGCTTTTGTTCACAATTTGCCATGAGGCTGAGCTAAATATTTAGCCGTTTTAAAACAAATTTCTTGCAATTCTACACATTTTCCTATCTGGGGGCCCCTGAGGTTACCAGCCCTGTGGTTTGAATGAACATTGATTCAAAGACCTAATTTATTATTGAGCTGAAGATATTTTCTCAGTTGTTTTATGTGTGTGGAAAGTAATTTAGCACAGACAGGCCTACACAAGGAGTTTATACATATGCAGGTATACAGGGGATGTGTAGCCTATAGTCTGTGCTGTTTGGGATGACTTGCAGTTTTTTAAATTTAACTAGGCAAGGCAGTTAAAGAACAAATTCTTATGTACAATGATGGCCTAGGAACAGTGGGTTAACTGCCTTGTTCAGGGGCAGAACAACACATTTTTACCTTGTCAGCTCTGGGATTTCACCCAGCAACCTTTCAATTACTGACCCAACACTCTAACCACTAGACCACCTGCTGTTACCTGCAGTTCTAGGAATACAGATCTATAAATATCGCTGCAGGGATTTGTTTCGATCAAAAAGACTACGTGTGCCAACAAGGACAGAGGAACCACAGAGGAACCACTCAGCTGTGCTTTAGCAATGAAAAGAAGAGACCGATGCATCTTAAAGCCTTTCATGATTGGTCAATTCTGCAAATGGGGTGCATTTAACCCTTTCCGGTCCTCTGACCTACATTCCTAATGGTTCTGGTTTTCTGTCACAGCCAGCGGCTCAAGGCGTAATGTTTCAGCAGTGATGTAATGCTTGTCTAAGAACCCAAATTTTAATGTTAAGTTTACTCTCATGTAATCATAGACGGTAAAAAAAAAAATGTGACTGCCATCGATGACGTCATCTCATTGTTTCCGATGAGAATGCTCAGTTGCGCAAGAATGTCAGGAAGTGTCACCACCTTGCTACGTGGAGGAATTGTTGGAAACATTAGATACACAATGTGAGCTACTCTAGGAAGTGACGTTGGAGGGTAGCTCAGTATTGTTCCCTCTCATTGACTTTCTCAAGTCGACGGCTGACGAGATACTGCAGGCTGAGGGATTTTAAAATAATCGGTTCAAGGACATACATCTGGTGAAAGACATCTGGTGAAATTGGAGCAATTACTGGTACCATGATTGTGTTTGCTGATTTTTTTTATACAGTGCATTCGGAACGTATTCAGACCCCTTGATTTTTTTCCCACATTTTGTTAAGTTACAGCTTTATTCTAAAATGGATTGAATTGGGTTTTTTTCTTCATCAGTCTGCACACAATACCCCATAACAAATTTTAAAAATGAAATTACATTTGCATAAGTATTCAGACCCTTTGTTGACGCACCTTTGACAGCAATTACAGCCTGGAGTCTTCTTGGGTATGATGCTACAAGCTCGGCACACCTGTATTTGGGGAGTTTCTCCCGTTCTTCTCTGCAGATCCTCTCAAGCTCTGTCAGGTTGGATGAGGAGCTTCGTGGCAAAGCTATTTTCAGGCCTCTCCAGATATGTTTGATCGGGTTCGAGTCTGGTCTCTGGCTTGGCCACTTAAGGACATTCAGAGACTTGTCCTGAAGCCACTCCTGCGTTGTCTTGGCTGTGTGCTTAGGGTCGTTGACCTGTTGGAAGGTGAACCTTTGCCCCAGTCTGAGGTCTGAGCTCTCTGGAGCAGGTTTTCATCAAGGATCTCTCTGTACTTTGCTCCGTTCATCATTCCCTCGATCCTGACTAGTCTCCCAGTCCCTGCCGCTGAAAAACATCCCCACAGCATGATGTTGCCACCACCATGCTTATCCGTAGGGATAGTGCCAGGTTTCCTCCAGACTTGATGCTTGTCATTCAGGCCAAAGAATTCAATCTTGGTTTCATCAGACCAGAGAATCTTGTTTCTCATGGTCTGACAATTCTTTAGATGCCTTAAAGCAAACTCCAAGAGGGCTGCCATGTGCCTTTTACTGAGGAGTGGCTCAGATGGGAGAACCTGTCCTTCTGGAAGGTTCTCCCATCTCCAGAGAGGAACTCTGGATCTCTCAGAGTGACCATTGGGTTCTTGGTCACCTCCCTGAACAAGGCCCTTCTCCCCCAATTGCTCAGTTTGGCCTTGGCAACCAGCTCTAGGAAGAGTCTTGGTGGTTCTAAACTTATTCCATTTAAGAAAGATGGAGGCCACTGTGTTCTTGGGGACCTTCAATGCTGCAGACATTTTTTGGTGCCCTTGCCCAGATCTGTGCCTCAACACAATCCTGTCTCTGAGCTCTACGGACAATTCCTTCGAACTCATGGCTTGGTTTTTGCTCTGACATGCACTATCAAATGTGGAACTTTCTATAGACAGGTGTGTGCCTTTCCAAGTCATGTCCAATCAATTGAATTTACCGCAGGTGGACTCCACTCAAGTTGTAGAAACACCTCAAAGATGATCAGTGGAAACAGGATGCACCTGATCTCAATTTCGAGACTTATAGCAATATTTATGTAAATAAGATATTTCTGTCATTATGAGCTATTGTGTGTAGATTTGATGAGGATTTATTTATTTATTTAATCCATTTTAGAATATGGCTGTAACGTAACAAAATGTGGAAAAAGTCAAGGGGTCTGAATACTTTCCGAGTGCACTGTATACCATGAATATTGACCAAGGAGATCGCCATTTCCCAATTCTGTATAATGGGTATCCTGTTTTCTGGAGACAATACCTGCAGTACCGCGGTCGGTCAACTTGTGAGGGGCAGTCATTCTCCCCTGGATGTAATAGATGAATGTTACACCAAGCACAGCACGATTCTCCCTCCCGGCTATTTGTCAATCAACACAAATGAAATTACATTGTTGCATCAGTCTTATGCGTTTCTTCACAATCACATAACCATTAAAGGTCGCTTCAAAGCAGGTTAAAGAAACATTTGACCACAGACATTTGTCAGAAGCGCCCTCTAGTGTATGTATGAATAAATGCATCCACATCACAATACTACAACCTTGCTTTTATGTCTGTCATCATTTAGCTAGAGACAAAATATTTCCTAGTATGACTACATGTCATCAGGCACACTTTCATTGTAGAATATCTGGTAGTTCTTGTCCACGTCCATCCGTCCCTTCAGAAACTTCTCTAGGGTCTTGATAGGCACCTCTACCACAGCATTGTTGACCCTATCATTCAGGCCGTAGGACCCAAACACGGGGAGGCGGTAGCGCTCTAGGTAGGGGGCATTGTGGTAATAGTCTGGACAGCAGTAGGCCGTACACATGTACTCTGGTATGCCCACACATTCCTGGTTGTCACCGTCTGATCATGTTCCCGGCCGAGGTGACTCCTGGTGTTGACCTAGGAATTGCCACGGCAGTAGTTGTTGAGGTGTTGTCTGATGCGGTCCTCATGCTGGGCCCAGGGGACGGTGTTGAACTCTCGGATCTAAGGCACTACGTTGGTCAGGGTGTAGGTGGCTGCCTTTTCCAGGGGCTCAGACTGGTGCTGGTCTGGGTTCAGTTGGCCTCTCTTGTTCTGGGTCACATCTGCAAAGTCATCCAGCACCGCCTGACTGTCCATGAGACGCATGTGCATCTAGGCCGACTGGGGGAAGGGCTCCATATTACTACTGGCTTTACTGGAGGCCAGCTAGAAGGAAGAAGAGTGGCAGAGAGAGAACTAGAGAGAAAGCGAGGCAGAGAGAGTTTGGCAGAGAGAGAGAGAGTGTGTGAGTGAGAGGCAGAGAGACATAGAGAGAGACAGAGAGGCAGAGAGAGAGAAAGAGGCAGAGAGAGAGAGAGAGGTCATCAATTTGATTATCGGCGAGGCAGGTGCCTATTGATACAGATTGTTTTGTACAGGGTGTGCAGATTTAACATTTCAGGAATGAAGAAAACTCAGTGTTTCAATTATCTTTTTTTTTTCCAAAGCCAAAGATTTTATTTATCAGACTGTATACTGTGTGACATTGTCTGTTTCTTTAACAAAGGGGCTTCCTGATTTAATTCCCATCTGTTCGGAATCACTAGTCGAGAAACCCCATGCACCTGCTTACCAGAGCTTCTTACAATCTGTACCCGAACACCTGCTCTTGCCGTCGTTAGCAGAACTGCGGGAAAGCAGTGCCCGACTGTCTACCGATCTACTATCTTATCATTTAAATTATAACCTACTGCTGTAATTAGGTGAAATTCAAGAGCTCTATATTTACTGCGGGGATTCATGCTATTACTAAAGGAAGATATTGAGTTATGGAATGTGTGGGCGAAACAAAGGCTCACACATTCTCTGATCAAGACAGTGAGCTTTAGTTTATATATAAGTCCATTTCTAAGGGACCAGAATAGTCTTCTTCATATAAGACCACAATTTAAGTTGTAGAACTGTGAATTGTCATAGTGTGTGTGTGTGTGGGGGGGGTCCTCACCTCAGGGCTGATCCTTGCACTTCTCCCCGCCAGACCATTTGAAGGTGTAGGCAGATTAGAGGGGCAGGTGTCTGCGGGGGTCATAGAGGGTAACAAATCAGGGCTTGTCCTCCAGGCGCTGGCATATCTTCTTCAGGTTGCTGCCCCCCCAGGTAGCCCCGTGGTGAGCTGAGCATGTAGAGAGTCATTACAGTGCTCCACATGGTTAAAGTCCTCCACCACACCACACCAGGCCCAGAGCATCCAGGGGAAAATGCACACAGCAGCACTCCAAGGCTGCCACCATATAGACCCCATGCTAAGTCTATATAAATAGCCCCATATTTAATACTGCCCTGGTACCTTCACACTCATCTGTCACTTTTTCTGTGTCAGCACCATTCAGCAGTATGTCAGCATTACGGCACTTCCTTCACTAAACGTATTCACGACTCCCCCCTATGCAAATCAGTGTTATATATGATTGGCCAGGAATGACCTGTAACCTTGATACTCACAGTTCTTGTCATTCCCACATCACGAATCACATGTTCAAATGCTCATGTTTAAGTGCACTGAGAACAGTAGGCAGCCTAATAAATAGTCCTTCTTCATCATCAGATATGAGTGGCTGTAGTTTACCAGAAGTTTTATGCAATAATTGTCATACCGCACACACTCACACACCATTCATTCAAATTTGACCATGCACATGTCAAACACTTTGTTTAATTGACCAGAGCTCAACGTGTTCTGAGTTATGGGGACATTTTGAAGGATGACTTTATGTCAGAATGAGAGGGAAATGAATTATGAGGCATAAATTAGGGCTAGGAGTTTCTCCTGGTTAGGTCACATGGTCAGGACAAACACCAGTTCTAAAAGTGTGCAGGAACTTCTCTGAGGAAACTGTGGTTTTTGATTGGTTCATAGAGAAAAGGGAAACCATACGACCTGTTCAAACAGCAATTTCTATATCTCTACATAAAGTACCTGTACTATAATGCTAACTAACTATCAATAACCTGAACAGGGTATAAATAATTACCCAAGAATAAGCATGATAAAAGCTACTGTGATAGGAGAATGGGGAAAGTAAATCAGAACATGTCAGCATCAGTGGAGGCTCCTCAGAGGAGGGAGGGGAGGACCATCCTACTCAGTGAATTTCAGAATTTAAAAAATTATTAAACATGAAAAAAGTTCTCCTTTTTAGATAAAACTGTACTAAATATAGTCATGTCACCAAATACCTGAGTAAAACACACTGTTTTGCAATGAAGGTCTACAGTAGTCAACAACAACACACTCTAGGCTAGCACCATGGTGTAGTCGGAGGACAGCTATTGACTTCAATACAAAACCTAGGAGGCTTGTATGCCTTAACCCCTTCCATAGACCTACATGGTAATTATGACCACTTCCGGAGGACATCCTCCAACCAATCAAAGGATTAGGATCAGAGAATGATCCTAGTGTGGTGTATTGGGCTTGTTCCACACAACATTTTGGAGTTTCTTCGATCCCAAATTATTAACTGGAAATAATCAATCAACATAATAGTGATGACATGGACTGTGAATACATTTTTCATAAGCCCTACAGTTGCATAGGCCTACATGATGCAAACATGCATAAAGCAAGCTCAGCCCTGCGAGTTCTATTGTCTATCAGTTGCTGTCTTTGTGTCTTGGTAGTCTCGTCTAAATATAATTCATATATGAACAAGTATAAGGTAGCTGCAGTTTGACAGGGTTTTGTCCTCCCCAGGACCAGGATAATTTGTTACAACATTTGTTTAGAACCATGTGACCTGATTAGACAAACTGGTCCCATCATAGCCCGTATAAAACTTTAGGGTGCAGAGTTTTCCTGGTTAGGTTACCAAATAAGGAAAAACGCCAGGCCCCAGGGAGAAAACATTTCTACACCACTCTGGGACCTATGGTGCAACCAGTCTGCTTGCAGTTGTCAGTTATCGTCAGGTACGGATGATGTGGATGATCAGGGCTTCATTCAGGAACGTTTCTTGGGCTACTTTGATGTGTCAAGTGGGCGAGATGAGCAGTCTGTGTTTGACTTTGGGAATTCTGAGATGTCTGAGATTAACTTCATGGAGAAACGTGTTGCCCAAGTGATGGAGCTGCTGTAGTGGAATGTATCTGCTATTTGTATTTACAGCTAAGTCCCCTCCTGTTCCCTGTTTAAGAGGTGATGACAGCTCCACTCCACTACCATTGTCAACTCTCTCCTGACATGAAATGAAGCGACGTCTCATGTGCCCTCTCATCCACATGCACATTGAATGTTTCCTCTCCAAGCACTGTGAGTAGACCTGTCAATTGTAGCTCATTATTGTATGTAGAGTTAATCATATACACAAACACAATCACATTATTACACATCAATGATTTTACTACTTGCTTGGACTAACTCATTCTTAGTTCTTTTTTCTAACTGTGTAGTGTATTGTGTTATTGTTTTTTGTCTTCCCAGTCAAATCCTGTCCTGCCCTCAGTGGAAGAGTTGAGCTCTTCTCCAACACCATCCATCCATGATGAGCCTGTCCTGCACTGAAGCCTACGAACACCTCAACCCCTGCCGTGCACTGAAGTCAAGCCTCTGAACACCTCAACTCATACCTCACACCCTCATTCAATCACTGCTGTGATCCCTTCCCAACACCTGGCCCATCTGAACAATCGGGAGAGAAGGGCCTTAGTCAGGGAGGTGAACAAGAACCTGATGGTCACTCTGACAGAGCTCCAGAGTTCCTCTGTGGAGATGGGAGATCCTTCCAGAAGGACAACCATCTGTGTAGCACTCCACCAATCAGGCCTTTATGGTAGAGTGGCCTGACGGAAGCCACTCCTCGGTAAAAGGCACACGGCAGCCCACTTGGAGTTTGCCAAAAGGCACCTAAAGGACTCTAAAATCATGAGAAACAAGATTCTCTGGTCTGATGAAACCAAGATCGAATTCTTTGGCCTGAATTCCAAGCATCACGTCTGGAGGAAACCTGGCACTATCCCTACGGTGAAGCATGGTGGTGGCAGCATCATATTGTGGTTTTTTTAGCGATAGGGAATGGGAGACTAGTCAGGATCGAGTGAAAGATGAACGGAGCAATGTGCAGAGAGATCCTTGATGAAAACCTGCTCCAGAGCACTCAGGACCTCAGACTGAGGCGAAGGATTACCTTCCAACAGGACAACGACCCTAAGAATACAGCCAAGACAACGCAGGAGTGGCTTCAGGACAAGTCTCTGAATGTCCTTGAGTGGCCCAGCCAGAGCCTGGACTTGAACCCAATCAAACATATCTGGAGAGACCTGAAAATAGCTGTGCAGTGACAATCCCGATCCAACCTACGTTCTGAATGTGCCCCACCAACTCATTGCACAGTTCCTGTCTTCATGTCATTCTGTATTTTTCCATCATGAGAAAGGCCCATGGCCCTGAAACTGTTAACAATGGTTCAAGTCAGCTATGTTGCATAACACATACATCCACACAAGCCAACAGCAGATAATATTCAATCACATACTGTATACGTGGTAACGGGTTATAGTGCATAACACAGAATCCTCATAACCCCCCTTTTTACACCCCCGAGGGGTGTAACCACACCATCCAATATACTAGGTTGCTGATGAACCCAGGAACTTTAAACCTTTATTTTGTGAATATATGAAGTGATGCACGTCCCTTTGTTGATTAACATATATAAAAACTGTTTTTGATTCCCCCTTTTGACACCCACAAGGGTGTCACTCATTATCCTTTATTTCAGCAGTCCCAACGTAGTAATATGTTAATAGCATTTCATGAAAATAATAAAAAGTTTATTATTCAAAAAATATATATATTGTTTTTACAGAAATACAGAAAAGAAAAATCAACAAAGAAAAATAGAAAAAAAAATCAACAAATGATTTATGCTTTTGTCTCCCCCTTTTGACACCCACAAGGGTGTCACTTACCAAAAATAGGATAAAACTTTATTGTTTATTGACATGTTAGATATAGGATAAAACTTTATTGTTTATTGACATGTTAGATATAGGATAAAACTTTTGTAATGGAAAACAGAGTAAAGCAAAGCAAAGCATTATTATAAACCATCTGGTCCTCTCAGCTACTCCTATCCTGTACCAGGTGGGCTCCTTGCCACCCAGGGACTCTAAACTTTCACATAAGAGAGGACAAGTTATATCGTACACGTCATGTATTTAAGAAGTTATCATTCCACGACCTCACCCACAGCAAACCAGGGGTCATCCTCAGTCAGCCCCATCTTTCCCCGGAAGTTAGATTCCGTATCTGCATCTCCTTCAGGAGCATCAAGCAAGGGCATCATACCAGAAGCCTGTACCACATCTGTAACAGACTTCTTCAAACAAGGTATGATGCAAGCAGCACAACACATCAATAACAAAAATACAAGAATTAGGGTCAGAAATCCAGTAACCACCAGTGATGCATACTCACCCAGCCACACCCCCATCCAAGACATCCAGCCAGACTCCTCCACCCCAGCCACGCCCTTCATTTATGCCGAAAGCTCGTCCAACCCAACCAATGCTTTTGATATACTCCCATCAGGACTGGTATTATTAGGTATAAATGTACAACATTGTTCACCAAACATTTTGCAAACCCCTCCCTGACTGGCCAGGATCATATCTAAAGTCAATCTATTCTGCCTGGCGGTCCTGGTAGTGGCCTCCAATTGGTCAGCCATACCAGTAAGAGTTGTGTGGGTGTAATTAACAAAATGTTGTTGATTATAGTATATATCATTTATCCATGAGGTCTGTTTGGCATCCACAATAGCGGGGCCAAGAATTGGTAGTAGATGCCATAAACCATCATTCCCGTTTAGGGCCTGGAATTCCCGAGGAACACCTACTGGCACACCTAGTAGGTTGAAATGTATATTATCTGTTTCCTCAGACCAAGGTGTATCACGCTTATGTCTGGAGTACGGGTGAACATCATTAGGTGCTTTTCTAGTAGATCCCAGGAGCTGATTAGCTGTAACTTCGATAATGGTTAGTGGTATTATCAGACTGGCTAAAGCACACGTACCCTGCCAGTTACCTCTAAGGACAGGTGTTAAATGCCTGTTTGGGCCACACATCCACCATACATCAGCAACACCCTTAGTTTGATTCAAGCCTTTCACTGGCCCAGTATGTTATTACTACAATCTGCTGCAGGCAACCGCCCATAGTCAAAACCCCTACCTGTACCAGTGATGCAACTGTAGTTACCTCCGTATGCCTTAACACCCCATGGAGCCTTTTGAGGAGGGACTTCCAGGAACACTAGAGACAGAGTCTTACAAAGGGTGGAGTTGGGTTTAACATGGTAAAAACTTTCCAGCATACACCTCCATCCTTCCCCCTTTCCCAAGGCAAATGGATGAGTAGCCAATACAGGCCAAGTATGGCCACAAATAACAGCCCTTCCTTTGTAATGTCTTGGCAGTATATCGCATGTATGCCAACCACATATGTTCCCTACCGTCATATCCAATTTCAGTACCCAATTGCTCGCTATCTGTGATATCCTTAACATTAATTACCTGGATAGGGTTTGGTCATTTGGTTGGTAGAGGCAGGGTTGGGCTTGGAGTGGTGGAGCAGTGTGTCTGGGTCTGGCTCTGGTTCATCTGGGACCGCTGTGGCCTCGGCAGCACCTTTACAGAGAACACACCCATCGTGTCAGCCCCATTCCTTTCCAGACCGAGGGTATAGGTTCCTGCATCAGAAAGCTTAATGGACCTAATGGTTCGTAGGATTTCATCGCCTTTACAGAGTTCAACAGTGCTCCCAGGTTTTCCCCATATCATGGAAAACCTATCCACCTTTGTGGGATCCCCTATGCTATAAGGATACCCTCTTCTCCAATCCCAAGACTGTCCCAAGTTGGTTATCATGTAATCCCCATACGGACACCCTCCCCCATTACACAGGTACACTGGCACCCTCCTATACACAGGTGTTAAAACCAAACTCATTTTCACACCACATTCATCAGAGAAAATATGATGACACTATAATGTAAATTTCACTGCCTTTTTGTATTAAATTACCTTAATCTCAGTATTACAAATGACCCTAGATTCTCCATCCAAATGGCTTTCCAATGAGGCTGATCAGACCACAAAGGAAAGTTACAATGGAGGTCAGAAGTCATACCATCCCTCCAAAGAAGTGTTTCTTACTACACTGCTCAAAAAAATAAAGGGAACACTAAAATAACACATCCTAGATCTGAATGAATGAAATATTCTTATTAAATACTTTTTTCTTTACATAGTTGAATGTGCTGACAACAAAATCACACAAAAATTATCAATGGAAATCAAATGTATCAACCCATGGAGGTCTGGATTTGGAGTCACACTCAAAATTAAAGTGGAAAACCACACTACAGGCTGATCCAACTTTGATGTAATGTCCTTAAAACAAGTCAAAATGAGGCTCAGTAGTGTGTGTGGCCTCCACGTGCCTGTATGACCTCCCTACAATGCCTGGGCATGCTCCTGATGAGGTGGCGGATGGTCTCCTGAGGGATCTCCTCCCAGACCTGGACTAAAGCATCTGCCAACTCCTGGACAGTCAGTGGTGCAATGTGGCACTAGTGGATGGAGCGAGACATGATGTCCCAGATGTGCTCAATTGGATTCAGGTCTGGGGAACGGGCGGGCCAGGCCATAGCATCAATGCCTTCCTCTTGCAGGAACTGCTGACACACTCCAGCCACATGAGGTCTAGCATTGTCTTGCATTAGGAGGAACCCAGGGCCCCCCAAAGAAATGCCACCCCACACCATGACTGACCCACCGCCAAACCGGTCATGCTGGAGGATGTTGCAGGCAGCAGAACGTTCTCCACGGCATCTCCAGACTGTCACGTCTGTCACATGCGCTCAGTGTGAACCTGCTTTCATCTGTGAAGAGCACAGGGCGCCAGTGGCGAATTTGCCAATCTTGGTGTTCTCTGGCAAATGCCAAACGTCCTGCACGGTGTTGGGCTGTAAGCACAACACCCCCCTGTGGACGTCGGGCCCTCATACCACCCTCATGGAGTCTGTTTCTGACCGTTTGAGCAGACACATGCACATTTGTGGCCTGCTGGAGGTCATTTTGCAGGGCTCTGGCAGTGCTCCTCCTGCTCCTCCTTGCACAAAGGCGGAGGTAGCGGTCCTGCTGCTGGGTTGTTGCCCTCCTACGGCCTCCTCCACGTCTCCTGATGTACTGGCCTGTCTCCTGGTAGTGCCTCCATGCTCTGGACACTACAATGACAGACACAGCAAACATTCCTTGATCAAAAGATTTCACCTATTTAAACTCAGAAAATAACAACTTTAATATTCCATATGTAAGTATACCCTTTAAGATATCATGTCTCTGGGGAAATGGAATTGTACTCCCTCCAGTAATTAGTTTTAAATTGACTCGATGTTTCATGTAACTCATTCAATCTTTCTCCAAATAAACTCAACCTGCAATCCATTGTGGTTGTTGGTATTGTTGACCTTGTGAACCCCCTCTCTGACCCTGCCAGCTCTCTGAGTTCCTGCGTGTCCCCCATTGGCCTCTTCCCATTTGGGGTCCAAAAGGTCCCCTACCTCTTCTCCGGACTACTCCCGATGACTGCCCACAACTCCATGCCCAGTGACCATAGCCTCCACATCTATAACAGGTGAGGATAGCCCCTCTGTCTGGATCTTGATTGTAGCTTGGCCATCCTGTAGAAGGTGGTTGCCCCCCATACGCATTCCTTTGGGGTGTCATCAATCCCGCCATAGTCTGCACCACAGCAGTAACAGTGTCACTGGTGTTGGCTCTAGAAGGTTGTGGTGCAGGTTGAGGAGTGCTGGTTAGAGGCATCTGTTTTGCTGGCTTATCCTCTGCCAGTTGCTTCTTCAAGACTTTCTTCTGTAGTTGCTTTATTTCATCCTCTTCCTTCCTTTTTCCTCCTCTCCATCTCTCCACATGGTGTTGAGCAATCTCAGTGAATTCCATCACATTCTTCGCAGTGATCCCCACCACTTTTTCACACTCTGTGCGCACCTGGTCCGGCATCCCTTTCATGCACTGTTCCAGAAATATATGTTTCATCTCATTCTTATCTGGCTCAGCATTCCAGGCCTGTCTCAGCATTCCAGGCCTGTCTCCACAGGATCCTGGCTTTTTTCATATAAACCGGCACAGTTTCATCCTCTTCTAGGGTCAATGATTTCATCAACTGAGGCCTGGGTTGAGTGGGGTATTTCCTCCTGATGGCAGTCCACATTCCATTGCGGTATTGATCAAATGGAGTCTTTATGGCAAACATCCCTCTCATCCCGGCATCATTCATGAGTTCACGACATTCCTGGTCCCCCATGCATCTATTCATGACAGCCACCACTTCTCCTACTGTCAGTTCATCCGCTGCAGTCAGGCTCTCAAAGGCCTTCACCCACCTACATCCAGACTCTTCTGGTAGCGTCAGGGCTTCTACTAGAGTCTGCAAGTCCCTGTGAGCCCAAGGTTTGTATACTGTTTGTCCACCAGGTAGTTGTCTTAGTGGCATCCTGTTTGGTCTTACTCCTGGTGTGGTGTGCGGGAGC
The DNA here is from genome assembly GCF_018296145.1 of Oncorhynchus tshawytscha. Taxonomy (NCBI): domain Eukaryota; kingdom Metazoa; phylum Chordata; class Actinopteri; order Salmoniformes; family Salmonidae; genus Oncorhynchus; species Oncorhynchus tshawytscha. The sequence continues at coordinate 10,255,085 of NC_056458.1, read as the reverse complement.
GGACTGTTGATCCCATAGGCCCCCCTCAAGTACGCCACAGATGAATCTTTGGTCAAGCTCACACTGTGGGGGCCCAACCCGGGGTGTGTCTTCACCATCTTCATATTCCTCTGTTCCTTGGCTGTGCATACCCAGCCTGATGAAATGTACACCTGGCCCTGATGTCGGTGTGCATTGATTCAGCTTAGTCTGTTCCTTACGCCTTATTTCAATCCGTTCCATGTCTTTCAGGGTCCCTTCCCAGTATTTTCACTGCTCCCTCCTCCTTTCTGATTTTGTCTTGGAGTTCATTCCATACTCTCCTCCGCTCCTCTTCTTCCTCTTGGGTATTTGTCAGGCTTGTCTCAGTCCATCTGATTCCATTATCAGAGGATCCACTTTCACTCCTGCTGTCTATGCTCATATTTCCTCCTTCCATCTGTACTTTACTTAGTTCAGCCACTCCTCTGCTCAGCTCTCTGGCAGCTTCCACCAGAGCCTGTATTTCTTATTTTCTTCCCTCTGATGCCAGGCACCATTCTTGTCCACTGCTGCCATCATCTGGTCTTTTGTGGTAGTTTACTGTGGCTGAGAGATCCAGTACAGGTGCCATTATTCGTGGACTATCATAGGGTGGTGGCGCTTTAGGGAGTTCCGGGTATAGTCTACCTCCCTGTGGTTTTGGTGGGTTTTCATCCGTGCACATTTTCTTGAGTTTTTCCAGCATAGCCAGTCCTATGCGTTCCTTCAATTTAGCCTTCTCCATTTCTTCCTTGATTTTACCCTTACGAGCCCGTTGGGCGCGGCAATACTGCCCTCTTCTATCCATCTTCTGTATAATCTTTCTCCTTTCTTTCTCCAATCTTTTCCCTCTTTTCCTCCATTGGTCTCTAATGCCGATTTCAATGTTTTCAACACCTTCTCTGCCTCCTGATTAGCCATTGTCTAATGTATTTCAATTACTTGTTTTAATTTGAATACAATATAAATGATCAGGTTCAATTGTGTGCTGCCTTAGAATGTGTCCCAATCTAGCCACTGTCTAGTAAACACCGTGCACTTCTCCTTTACCGTTTCAAAACATAACCTAGGTCTCACACCTGTTATTTACCCGAAGGTCATACAAACTTGGTATTAGAACATCGACTTAATACCTAATGTACCACAATCATACGGTTCGACTCTCTCAAACCTTCAAACATACATCAGTTCGAATCACTCAAACCTGCAAACATACATGGTTGAATCACTCAAACCTGCAAACATACATGGTTGAATCACTCAAACCTGCAAACATACATGGTTGAATCACTCAAACCTGCAAACATACATGGTTGAATCACTCAAACCTGCAAACATACATCAGTTGAATCACTCAAACCTGCAAACATACATGGTTGAATCACTCAAACCTGCAAACATACATCAGTTCGAATCACTCAAACCTGCAAACATACATGGTTGAATCACTCAAACCTGCAAACATACATGGTTGAATCACTCAAACCTGCAAACATACATCAGTTCGAATCACTCAAACCTGCAAACATACATGGTTGAATCACTCAAACCTGCAAACATACATGGTTGAATCACTCAAACCTGCAAAAACATGGTTGAACATCAAACCTGCAAACATACATGGTTGAATCACTCAAACCTGCAAACATACATGGTTGAATCACTCAAACCTGCAAACATACATCAGTTCGAATCACTCAAACCTGCAAACATACATGGTTGAATCACTCAAACCTGCAAACATACATGGTTGAATCACTCAAACCTGCAAACATACATGGTTGAATCACTCAAACCTGCAAACATACATGGTTGAATCACTCAAACCTGCAAACATACATGGTTGAATCACTCAAACCTGCAAACATACATGGTTGAATCACTCAAACCTGCAAACATACATGGTTGAATCACTCAAACCTGCAAACATACATGGTTGAATCACTCAAACCTGCAAACATACATGGTTGAATCACTCAAACCTGCAAACATACATGGTTGAATCACTCAAACCTGCAAACATACATGGTTGAATCACTCAAACCTGCAAACATACATGGTTGAATCACTCAAACCTGCAAACATACATGGTTGAATCACTCAAACCTGCAAACATGGTTGAATCACTGAAACCTGCAAACATACATGGTTGAATCACTCAAACCTGCAAACATACATGGTTGAATCACTCAAACCTGCAAACATACATGGTTGAATCACTCAAACCTGCAAACATACATGGTTGAATCACTCAAACCTGCAAACATACATGGTTGAATCACTCAAACCTGCAAACATACATGGTTGAATCACTCAAACCTGCAAACATACATGGTTGAATCACTCAAACCTGCAAACATACATGGTTGAATCACTGAAACCTGCAAACATACATGGTTGAATCACTGAAACCTGCAAACATACATGGTTGAATCACTCAAACCTGCAAACATACATGGTTGAATCACTCAAACCTGCAAACATACATGGTTGAATCACTCAAACCTGCAAACATACATGGTTGAATCACTCAAACCTGCAAACATACATCAGTTGAATCACTCAAACCTGCAAACATACATGGTTGAATCACTCAAACCTGCAAACATACATGGTTGAATCACTCAAACCTGCAAACATACATCAGTTCGAATCACTCAAACCTGCAAACATACATGGTTGAATCACTCAAACCTGCAAACATACATGGTTGAATCACTCAAACCTGCAAACATACATGGTTGAATCACTCAAACCTGCAAACATACATGGTTGAATCACTCAAACCTGCAAACATACATCAGTTCGAATCACTCAAACCTGCAAACATACATCAGTTGAATCACTCAAACCTGCAAACATACACGGTTGAATCACTCAAACCTGCAAACATACATGGTTGAATCACTCAAACCTGCAAACATACACGGTTGAATCACTCAAACCTGCAAACATACATCAGTTTGAATCACTCAAACCTGCAAACATACACGGTTGAATCACTCAAACCTGCAAACATACATGGTTGAATCACTGAAACCTGCAAACATACATGGTTGAATCACTCAAACCTGCAAACATACATGGTTGAATCACTCAAACCTGCAAACATACATGGTTGAATCACTCAAACCTGCAAACATACACGGTTGAATCACTCAAACCTGCAAACATACACGGTTGAATCACTCAAACCTGCAAACATACATCAGTTCGAATCACTCAAACCTGCAATCATACATCAGTTCGAATCACTCAAACCTGCAAACATACAAGGTTGAATCACTCAAACCTGCAAACATACAAGGTTGAATCACTCAAACCTGCAAACATACAAGGTTGAATCACTCAAATCTGCAAACATATGTGGACTTCAACGTTTTCAGTACCTTTTCTATTTCTAATAACATTTTAGTACATATGTCTATGTGTATACTCGTGTAAATTAATTAATTTAGCAAAATAAATCTACCTTATTTCTCAACACACTCAATCCTGCAATGTGGGTCCCCTAGGAATATTCAGTCCCTGACTGCAATATTAAATGTACTATCATACGCTAGGTAAATGATTCCATATGAACTGTGTCCCCGACACTTCTTTAACCCCTTAGGTCATTCACACATGGTATTAGTACCCTGACTTAATACCCAATGTACCACAGTCACTCGGCAAACTTATCTTACATCCAATATAACCCAGGTCCCTAACCTGTATTTATCTGTTATATTGCCGTTCCCCCACACTCACACTAGTAGGTACGCCGACCCACCCACATGCAAACCTACAGGTCCCTGACCTATCTAGTACATTGCATTCATTATCATATGGTAATTTAACCCCAATAGTCCCTGACTATTTCCATGTATTCGCATTCATAACATGTAGTCCCTGACTATCCACTCATTCAGTACTTATACTTTATAGTCCCCGACTATTTTTCATATATTCACATTCGTCTCATGTAGTCCCTGACTATCCACTCATACAAGTACATTTCATTTACACATTGCAAAATAGCGATGATCAATTAAAATTGCATTCACCACAGTTTTGTCTATATTGTTATAATATTTTTCATACTAGGTATAAGGGAATTATAATTTGGTAACTTACGTCAAACAGGTATTCTCACAAAATATATTTGGATAATGCCAATATGCAGAACTTTAGTTTTTTCACAATAGGTGTCTGCTTACCTTTTTGGTAGACCGGTCTTTTTGTGAGAGACACCGTCCGACGACAGTAACGGCCAATTGGCTGGCACGCCAATGTCCAGCGAAGTCCTTCACCAGATCACGTTCGGGGTCACCAATTGTTAGGGTTGCGTCAATTCGAATCTGGTATCAGGATAAATATGACAATGAGTCACCAATTGTATGCTATGTATTTTTTAATTAGCTAAGCAATAAGTGGTAAATGCAATTTTCGTGTATACGGGCTCTCTGTCCCACCTCGCAGGGCAAACAGAGAACTGACTTGTTCCTGACAAAGATATTATAAATATACTCTGACAGAGGTAGTTCCTGCTTCCGAGCTGGCCTGTCAGAGTAGAGACTGGACGTGGTTTAGACTCACCCAGCCTATCGTTGATTGTTGGCGCAGAGGCTGGTCCCAGCCCCCTAAGTGCTTCAGCGGTCAGTCGTTGTAGCTGTGTAGAATATACAGTTATCAGACACCTGGCTCCTGTTATCTAACAAAATACCGTTTGTTCTCGCAACACTACGTTCTGAATGTGCCCCCCCCCAACTCATTGCACAGTTCCTGTCTTCATGTCATTCTGTATTTTTCCATCATGAGAAAGGCCCATGGCCCTGAAACTGTTAACAATGTTTCAAGTCAGCTATGTTGCATAACACATACATCCACACAAGCCAACAGCAGATAATATTCAATCACATATATGGTAACGGGTTATAGTGCATAACACAGAATCCTCATAGCTTTGTCAGGGAGTAACAATGTATTTGAGAGACAACAAGTGCTCATTGTGCAAATATATTTATGTTTTCCCCCAAAATATGGAGACATAACATAGTTTTCATGTTGTCAACAGTCTAAGCCAGCTCCATCTGCTTTGCCCCATAGTTGAGCACGCGTTGGTTTTGTTTCTAAAGAACCACCCCGTCTATGGATGTATCAATAATTGTAATTACACCGTTTTCATAATTGTGACCCTAAATTATTATGCTTCATACTGTAACATTGTGTGTGACTGGTTGAAACAGTAAAACATGGCACCGGGAAGTCAAATAACTCATTTATTTTAGTCAAAGAAGATGTCCTTTACAGCTCAGAACTACCTTTGATGGTATCCATTTTACAGCCACTTTTGCCAAATGTGAGCCGATAACACCTCTCCATGAATGGCTGACACACTGAACCATTGTGTCTGAATGTCACTGAGCTGTTTTATAAAGGGGGCAGATCAATAAAGAATGCTACAAATACAGAGAATGGAGGAACAATTACGCTACAAAGGAAGTCATTTGCAAAGCAGATCTTCGATAATGAAAGCTTTGCCAAAGCATCACAAGTACTATATAATTGTTATGTTAAAAATACATGCATAATCATTATAATAAGCACATAATAGTAGATCTATGGAGATAGTTGTAAACCCTTGTGCACACAGAGTAGGCGTGTGTGAGCGTTGTTGAGGAGCTCTTATATGGTGCGGTGGAGATACAGAGGAAGAGGAGAGGGGGAGATGCAGTAGATTCTGGTCCACGTCCATCCGGGTCTTCGGGAAGTTCTCCAGGTTGTTCCGGCGGATCATGTTACCGGACGATGAAGGCGGTGAGGCGAACGCGTTGTTGTGCTCACGCCACAGCCCGATATTGAACTCCCTGATCTCTGGGACCACGTTGGTCAGGGTGTAGGTGGCAGCACGGTCATATGGGTCAGACTGGTGCTGATCTGGGTTCAGGTGTCCTCGTTCATACAGGACTACGTCAGAGTAGTCGTCCAGCACTGCCTGGCTGTCCTCAAACTTCATGTGCAGGTAGGCGGTAAGGGAGGGTAGCATATTCCCATTCCCATCAACCTCTGCCAGCTGGAGAGAGTGGGGAGGAGGATCAGTGCATTGCTCACAGATTGTAGACACTACATTTACATTTTAGTCATTTAGCAAACGATCTTCTCCAGAGCGACTTACAGGAGCAATTAGAGCTAAGTGCCTTGTTCAAGGGCACAGATAGATTTTTCACCTAGTGGGCTCAGGGATTTGAATCAGCAATCTTTCGGTTACTTGCCCAACGCTCTTAACCACTGGGCTACCTTCCACCATACTACACAGTTATAAACATACACAACACTGGAATTTTGTTTATGGTATGTTGGATGAAGTATCTAATTTAATGGAACAAATGTAAGCAATGTGTCAAAATAACTGTATGGATAATACTGATGAGGCTGAACCAAAGTGTCACACCCTTATCTGTTTCACCTGTCTTTGTGCTTGTCTCCACCCCCCCCCCCCTCCAGGTGTGGGCTCTTGGCTGGGCTACGACAGTGTGGGAGCAACAATCCACCATTTGTCTCAGTCTGGAGGAATTTGGGGCAGAGGTACGTAAAGTGTTAGATTCTCTGTAAGCTGCTCCAACTACGTCAGGATTCCCATAGTTGGCGGCTGAGAGTGCCTGGAACCCGGAAGCCCTGTTCGACACATTCCTTCACGGATTATTGGAGGTGATTAAAGACGAGCTCGCAGCCCGGGAGCTGCCCCTGGACCTCGACTCCCTCATAGCCTTGACCATCCGGATCGATGGGCAGCTACGAGAACGTAGGAGGGAGAGGGAGTCTGTTCCCTGTTGCCGACGCTCATCCTCGATTTCCACCTCGCCTCCGAGGAATAATGGAAATCCCCAAAGTCCACATTTCCGAGTGGATCAGATGTCACCCGAGTTCTCTCGGAAGTCACCGAGGGCTGTCAAGTCGTCTCCTCCGGAGCCCTTGCAACTGGGCAGGGCTAGATTGTCTCCTGCTGAGTGCTTATGCAGACTAAACACCCAGACCTGTCTGTATTGTGGAGCCATGGGACATGTCTTATCTACCTGCCCATTTAAAGCCCAGGCTTGTCAAGTAGGTACGAGTACACTGGTGAGCCATATGGGGAGTTTCCCATCTTCCATTTCTCGTACCCCAATCCATGCTATCCTGTTGTGGGGTGACCAGCCCAAATCTCTTCGGGTGTTCATTTACTCTGGGGCTGACGAGAGCTTTATAAACGCTACCCTGGTGTCAGAGCTGGGAATCCCCACACAACCCCTCTCTATTCCTATGGACGTCAGAGCGCTGGATGGGCGCTCTGTTGGCAGAGTCACCCACACGATGTTTCCCATTAACCTGAGAGTGTCGGTTAATCACAGTGAGTCTATGCAGTTCCTGCCCATTAAATCCCCTCATGCACCCGTGGTTTTGGGATTTTCCTGGATCCAGAGGCATAATCCTCTGATCGACTGGGCTACTGGTTCTATCCTGGGTTTGAGCCCATTTTGCCATGCGCATTGCCTGGACCTCTCCGTCATTCCCGCCGAATACCAGGACCTCCGGGAGGTTTTCAGCAAAGCCCGTGCCACCGCACTTCCTCCTCATCGGCCCTATGACTGCACCATCGACCTTCTCCTAGCCACTACACCGCCTCGGGGGCGGCTTTATTACCTGTCGGGTAGGAGACCAAGGCGATGGAGAGGTATATTGAGGACTCCCTGGCTGTAGGGGGTATCCGTCCTTCTGACTCTGCCACCCGTATATCGACTGCCGGGGCCTGAATGACATCACGGTTAAAAACTGTTACCCGCTTCCAATCACTGCCTCAACTTTTGAGCCTTTCCAGGGGTGCTACCATCTTCTCCAAGTTGGACCCCCGGAAGGCCTACCATCTGGTATGGATACGGGAAGGGGGCAAGTGGAAGACCGCCTTTAACACGGCTAACGGACACTATGAATACCTAGTGATGCCATTCGGACTGACCAATGCTTCTGCTGTGTTCCAGGCCCTGGTTAACAACGTTCTCCGTGACATGTTGAACCGGTTCGTGTTCATCTACTTTAATTACATTTTCGTTTTTTCCAGCTCGTTTCAAGAACATGTCCTCCATGTCAGACAAGTCCTCCAGCATCTTCTGGAGAACCAGCTGTTCGTCAAAGTGGAGAAATGCGAATTCCATCGCTCCACCATCTCCTTCCTTGGATGCATCATAGCTGCAGGCAACATACAGATGGATCCTGGAAAGGTGAGAGCGGTGGTGGATTGGCCGCAACCCACATCCAGAGAGCAGCTGCAACGCTTCCTGGGGTTTGTCCATTTCTACCGCCGGTTAATCCGGGGCTACAGAACCCTGGATCCCCCCCCTTTCAGCACTCACCTCTCCCAAGGTCCCGTTTAAGTGGTCTCCAGTTGCAGACCAGGTGTTCTTGGACCTCAAGATAAATTCACTACCGCCCCTATCCTAATCCACCCGGATCCGTCCTGGCGGTTTGTGGTGGAGGTTGACGCTTCAGATGTCGAAGTGGGGTCTGTCCTGTCCTCTCCCATTGTCTCAACATCATGGAAAGGAATTCCGACGTGGGTAACCATGAGCTACTTGCGGTGAATATGTCATTGGAGGAGTGGAGGCACTGGTTAGAGGTGGCGGAACACCCATTCATGGTGTGGACAGATCACAAGAACCTAGAATATCTCCGCACCGCCAAGCGCCTGAACTCCAGGCAAGCTCGATGGGCCCTGCTATTCACCCATTTCAACTTCACCATCTCCTACCGCCCGGGTTCCAATAATGTGAAGCCAGACGCACTGACATGCCTCTATAGCCCCGTTGCTACACCATCGGACACCGAGACCATCCTCCCTATCTCTTGTCTCGCGGCTGCACTCATCTGGGGTATAGAGAACCAGGTCTGTGAAGCACAGCGTTCCCGGGGGGGAACGGCTAACTGGATGTTTGTCCTGGACTCTGCCCTTTCCCAAGTTCTGGAATGGGCTCATTCAGACCCAGGCTTTTATACAACAACGTTTTTCGTAGCCCACTTTGGTTCCTGAAGTATCTGTGTTCGTCGCAGCCTGCACCGTGTGTAACCAGAATAAGACTCCTCAGCAAGCTCCGGCTGACCTCCTGCAACTACTTCTTGTCCCTAAACATCCCTGGTCACGTATATCCCTGGCCTTCATCACGGGTCTCCCCCCGTCTGATGGCAACACTGTTATCCTTACCATGGTGGACTGGTTTTCCAAAGCCACCCATTCCATTCCTCTTCCCAAGCTACCCTCAGCCAAGGAGACGGCCCAGCTCATGGTGCAGCACTTCTTCCGGATCCATGGACTTCCAGTGGACATGGTCTCCGACCGGGATCCTCTGTTCTCGTTCCGGTTCTGGAAGGTGTTCTGCACACTAATTGGGTCGTCGGCCAGCCTGTCCTCCGGGTCTAATGGCCAGTCGGAGCGAGCCAATCAGGACCTGGAGATGACTCTTCGCTGCCTTGTCTCTGCTAACCCCACCACCTGGAGCCAGCAACTCATGTGGGTAGAGTATGCCCGCAACACCCTCCCCTGCTCAGCCGCTGGTCACACACCTTTTGTGTGTTCCCTGGGATATCAGCCCCCGCTCTTCCCGGAGCAAGAGGTCAGCATACCCTCGGCCCAGATGTTCGTTCGCCGCTGTTGCATATCTGGAAGAGAGCCCAGTCGGGACCATCTCCAGGTATTGACTACAGACGGACTGCCACCGGACCTCGGCTCCCCGTTATCGTCTCGGGCAGAGGGTATGGCTGTCCACTTAGGACCTGCCCCTCCGGGTGGAGTCCCGCAAACTTTCCCCCCGTTTTATCGGCCCTTTCCCCATCTCCAAGATTCTTAGCCCTTCTGATGTTTGTCTTCTGTTGCCCCGTACCCACTTTTCATCTGTTTAGGATTAAACCTATGTCCCACAGACCTTGTTTCCAATCTGTCTGCATCTGCGTCTTTTCCTGAGTTCTTATACAAAGGGAAAGAAGCTACAGTGTTCAGGGAAGGCTTCTATCAAACATTTAACCGGTGTAACAGCTCAACTCCGGTCTCTGCCAAATAGGGACTTGAAATTACAAACATTTTCCGATAGGAAAAACATAAGGTTATAACATCACATTTGAGGAGTAGACTTACAAAAACAGCAATAAACAGTTTGACCGACCTGTGTTTCATACATCCAGGAGTAGTCCACACGTCGCTCTCCCTCTGTCTTCTTGAAGGAGTAGGCTGAGTAGACAGGGATGCGTTTCTGGGGGTCGTACAAGGTCACAAAGCGTGGCTTGTCGGCATAGCGCTGACAGATCTTCTTCAGTTTGTCATTAATGATTCCCCGTGGTGGGGTTCCCATATATAAGGAGTTCATGCATCGCTCTACATGGTTGAAGTCCTCGACCACAGTGGCTTGAGGTGCACTATGGAACAGGGCGAACGCCAACACCAAACAGCCTGGCGATAATTGCATGGCTCTTACCAGCATGACTGCAGGAGAGTGAAATGAAAGACAAGGTAAGGTGTGCAGTTAGAATTTAAATGCCAAAGCCCAGATATGCAAAGTGAGTAAATAATGTGATAGAGGGATCCAACCATTTTGTGTGGAGTGAATGACAAGAACACGTGTTGGCTTGTTCTCTATTATCCAATCAGCATAGTCTTATGTGAACTTATGTGAATTTACTGTAACTGGTGGGGGAATAATAGAATATAGCAATTGTACCCTAACATACAAGGACTCCATTCCACACTTTACCATCTATCTAGAAGTGGCCTGCGCACAAACCCCAAAGCAGCCAGGGACACAGTAACAAATATCAGCCTGAGAGACTATCCCATTTCTACCATTAATCTAGCAATTTAGGGGGACCTTTAGGGCGAACAGCATGAGCAGGAACTTGACTAAGCATAAATGCCATAAAGACCCTGTCATCTTGGCAGAGGAGGTAGTACACTCACTAGGGAGGCTATAGACCCCTCAAAGTTAACTCCAGTTCCACAGTGTTTTTTCATTGTGCCCTTCTAATCAGGGACTGATTTAATGGGTGCAATTAATTAACAGGTAGAACAGAAAACCAGCAGGCTCCAGACCTCGTAGGCTAAGAGTTGAATATCCCTGTTATAGGCTATAGGCCAGGGATCTCCAACCCTGTTCCTGGTGAGCTACCGCCCTATAGGTTTTCACTCCAACCCTAATCCAACACACCTGATTCTAATAATTAGCTGGTTGATAAACTGAACCAGGTTAGTTACAACTGGGGTTAAAGTGAAAACCTACAGGAAGGTAGCTCTCCAAGAACAGGGTTGGAGACCCCTGCTATAGGCTAAAGGATTACATCAAATTCTTAGGCGGTATATCACATCTTCTGCTATTCTTGAATGCTCCCTTTCGTTCTATTCCTTATCACCTTCATTGGCTATCACCTATCATAACCCCACTCTCATGAAATGTACTGAGAGGACTCGTTTCACTGAGCACCCTCTGTAGTATGGAACACTCATGTTGTCACGCCCTGACCTTAGAGAGCTTTTTATGTCTCCATTTTGGTTTGTTCAGGGTGTGATTTGGGTGGGAATTCTATGTTAATTTTTCTATGTTTTGTATTTCTTTGTTTTGGCCGGGTATGGTTCTCAATCAGGGACAGCTGTCTATCGTTGTCTCTGATTGGGAACCATACTTAGGTAGCCTTTCCCACCTGTGTTTTGTGGGTAGGTATTTTCTGTTTAGTGTTTTCTGCACCTGACAGAACTGTTCGTTGTAGTGTCTCACTTTGTTATTTTGTTCTAGTGTTCAGTGTTAATAAAAATCATGAACAGTTACCACGCTGCGCTTTGGTCCGATCCTTCTTCATCAGACGACCATTACACATATGCTAAGCATTCTGCCAACAAGCCTCTTTTGTCTTGTCATTTCAGTCTTTCCTGTCTCCTCCATGTACACAGCAGTGTGTCTTGACATGGTTGGCAGACTGTAAAATGTAAAAACCTGCTCTCTAATCTATCTCTGTGGAGAACAAATGTGGCCTTCAGTGTCAGGTGAGGTTAAGTAGCAAGGCAGTGGTAATGGTAGATTAGCACAATACCACAGGCAGATAAAGCACACAGGAGATTCCATGTGGACTTTGACCAAAGACAAAGGAGAGTGAGTGATAAATGAGTGAGTGCAATCAAGGGACATTCATCAGATAGTGTTACCTGCAATATGTGTGTTTTTGCAATTGAACCAAACATATTTCACATTGCAAAATAATACTTTTATCTTACTAGTTGAAGAAAAGAGACAAAAAAGGAAATTGAGTGAAAGTCTTTATTCATCAAGAAACAAGGGGCTTGTGCACATGATTGAACGTCATTGGAGAAAGTAGGATTTTAAAAAGCTGAGGAAGCTTTACATGCAAAAACATGTGTCAGTCAGAACTGGGATCTTTAAAAAAAAATATATATAAATCTGCCACGTAAAACCTTTGCTGGTTTATATGATTAACTGGTTTATAAAGGGTTTATAAGTAGGCAAACGGATTGTCAATTGCCATTACTTGGATTGCTTTAATGTATTTGTAAAATATGTTGTTTCTTGCAGGCTACATATTCGATATATGAGGCGAGCGATCATGTAGGTTACTGTGATATATGCGTGCTGAGAGAAAATAATTGAAGAAGGGTGAAGCAAACCGTAAGCATTCATGTAAGACAACACATCAGATTCACTTCCTTTTTGAATACATTATAGTTTAAGTAAATTACGCTACACATAATTGTTTGTATAGTGTCAAGTCATGTGCAGGCCATTATCAGGGGATACACAGTTATCATAGAAGATCTGAAAGGTCTTGTCCACAAAGGTGACACTCTTGAGGAAGTTCTCCAGCTGTTGAACAGACATCTCCAGCACCTCAGGCCTCTCTTTCTCATTGAGACCGTGGGCCGCGTAGGCTGGGAACTTGGTGCGCTCCTCAAAGGGCGTGTTGCGGTCGTAGTCGATGCAGCAGTAAGCTGACCACAGGTAGGTGGGAACGGCCACACGGTCAATGTTGTGGCGGCGGATCATGTTCCCTGAGGTGGTGACACCAGTGACCATGTAGGCGGTGCCGCGGCAGTAGTTGTTGAGGCGGCGGCGTATGGTGTGCTCGTGGGTCTTCCAGGGGCCGATGTTGAACTCCCGGACCTGAGGGACCACGTTGGTCAGGGTGTAGGTGGCTGCCTTGTCATTGGGGTCAGACTGGTGCTCGTCAGGGTTTAGGTGGCCACGCTCAAAGTTCACTGTGTTGGAGTAGTCTTCCAGCACTGCTTGGGCATCCTCAAAACTGCGATGGAGGTCGCCTTGAGGAAAGGGTTGCATCTCCCCAAAATCAGACACTGTGGCGAGCTGACAAAGAGCAGAGGGTTAGTGCTCCTAGCAGAACTGGGTTCTTAGAGCTCCTAGCATAACTGGGTTCTTAGAGCTCCTAGCAGAACTGGGTTCTTAGAGCTCCTAGCAGAACTGAGTTCTTAGAGCTCCTAGCATAACTGGGTTCTTAGAGCTCCTAGCAGTACTGGGTTCTTAGAGCTCCTAGCAGAACTGGGTTCTTAGAGCTCCTAGCAGAACCGGGTTCTTCGAGCTCCTAGCAGAACTGGGTTCTTAGTGTTCCTAGCAGAACTGGGTTCTTAGTGCTCCGAGCAGAACTGGGTTCTTAGAGCTCCTAGCAGAACTGGGTTCTTAGAGCTCCTAGCATAACTGGGTTCTTAGAGCTCCTAGCAGAACTGAGTTCTTAGAGCTCCTAGCATAACTGGGTTCTTAGAGCTCCTAGCATAACTGGGTTCTTAGAGCTCCTAGCATTACTGGGTTCTTAGAGCTCCTAGCAGAACTGGGTTCTTAGAGCTCCTAACAGAACCGGGTTCTTCGAGCTCCTAGCAGAACTGGGTTCTTAGAGCTCCTAGCAGAACTGGGTTCTTAGAGCTCCTAGTAGTACTGGGTTCTTAGAGCTCCTAGCAGAACTGGGTTCTTAGTGTTCCTAGCAGAACTGGGTTCTTAGTGCTCCGAGCAGAACTGGGTTCTTAGAGCTCCTAGCAGAACTGGGTTCTTAGAGCTCCTAGCAGAACTGGGTTCTTAGAGCTCCTAGCAGAACTTTTTTTTTAGTGTTCCTAGCAGAACTGGGTTCTTAGAGCTCCTAGCAGACCTGGGTTCTTAGTGTTCCTAGCAGAACTGGGTTCTTATAGCTCCTAGCAGACCTGGGTTCTTAGTGTTCCTAGCAGAACTGGGTTCTTAGAGCTCCTAGCAGACCTGGGTTCTTAGTGTTCCTAGCAGAACTCGACTAGACGAAAGCGAACATCTGTCCTTGCATACTTACTTCAAAGACCTTCGCTTGAAAAACAAGAAAAAAATAGGCAATATTACGGTTTGTCCCTCTATATAAGCCGTAGCAACAACATAGCCAGAACACTTCCTCAAAACAGTGTGACTAAATCTAAGATAAATCAATAAATCTGTAATTCATTTATAAGTTTTTGCCAAGGAGTTCTTAGTTTTTTATTTTACATCTAACTAAGATGTTTGGTGCAGTATTTCTCAAGTTTAAAAATATGCATTAAAACAAATCCTTTCTCGTTGAACGACAGCAAACACTTATTGAAGAATAGGGTCCATAGTTCCCAATCCTAGTAGGAGTAGTACTGTAGAGCAATCACCGATGAAGGGGCATAGACTTCAACTACCAAATTTAGACCTATCTCAAGAAAATAATGTGTGTTCCCCAACAGCCGAAGAAAAACCTGCCGAAGACCAAAACATCACAAAATGTTGTCATGATGAGCAATCTGTTTCTACTGGTAAGCATACGGTAAACGTTATGGTAAACTTTACCATATGCTTCCCAGTAGAAACAGTTTGCGCAGGAAAATTGCCGCTTTTTTCTCATTTTTCAAGCATAGGTCTTTAGGGAGTATGCGAGCACAGACGTTCACTTTGCCTAGCCGAGTTCTGTTAGAAGCAAACCGAACCCATGTATGCGGACACCTTTAGCTTTAATAAGATAAAGAACAGTGGTACTAAAGGAATCTCAGTCAGTGAACCCTCGTGGACTCTTCATCCTGGACTCTTTCACAACAGTATATTGCTCACTATTCGTTATATTTGCACAGAGACCATCGACATCTTATTGTTGCCAATAACACAAAAAAAATGATTCATCTGTAGACACAAGCACAAGGCAATGTTGCAGAGATAATGTAAGATACAGGAGTCTGTCAAAAATACCTGTGGCTCGTACATCCAGGGCACATCAACCTTTTTGGTGCCGTCAGAGCGCTTGAACGTGTAGGCAGAGTAGACGGGGATGTGATCAAAGGTGTCATACAGGGTCACAAAACGTGGCTTGCCGTTGTAGCGCTGGCAAATCTTCTTTAGTGCTTTGTTCTCAAGTCCCAGTGGTGGTGTGCCCATGTACATGAACTCGCGGCACGCAGGTGAGTAGTTCTCCTGTACCTCTGCCTCCACCATCACCAGAACTAACACCCAGGCCAACGCCTGAGCTCGCGCTATGATGCAAGAAACCATGGAGAAGAGTGCTCACGAAGTGGTGCAGTAGAAGCTGTCAGTATAATTGTCTCTGAAATTGAAAGTCTCTCTATCTCTGTTCATAGGTAGGCTAGGCTATGCAAATCCCCTGTATTGGAATGCCCCACATAATAGTGATTATACTGTATGTGTGTGTGTGTGTGTGTGTGAGAGAGAGAGAGAGAGAGAGAGAGAGAGAGAGAGAGAGAGAGAATACATGCTATGTGCATACTGCCCACAAAATGAGGTGGAAACTGAGATGCACTTCCTAAACTTCTGCCAAATGTATAACCATATTAGAGACACATATTTCCCTCAGGTTACACGACTCCACAAAGAATTCGAAAACAAACCCGATTTTGATAAACTCCCATATCTATTGGGTGAAATAATACAGTGTGCCATCACAGCAGCCAGATTTGTGACCTGTTGCCACAAGAAAAGGGCAACCAGTGAAGAACAAACACCGCTGTAAATACATCCCATATTTATGATGATTTATTTTCCCTTTTGTGCTTTAACTACTTGCACATGGTTACATGTATACAGACATAATGTGACATTTGAAATGTCCATATTCCTTTGGAACCTTTGTGAGTGTAATATTTATTTTTTATTTCACTTTTGACTTAATTTATTTCACTTGCTCTGGCACTGTAAACATATGTTTCCCATGCCAATAAAGCCATTTGAACTGAATTGAGAGAGGCATGTTTATCCCACTCCAGCCCGAGAGGTGGCGGTAATCCACCAATAACTAGTTTGTCCATCGCGCGAATTCTTGACAAAAGAAAAAACACAGCTGTCAAATGAAGCAAAGAGTGCGGCCATTTTTCTAAAACACAAACAAGAAGAGAAAGCGAGTTGTGAAAATATTCGCAGCGAATGTTGGTCAGAGGAAAGTATAGCTAATTAATCAAACGTTCAACAAATAGTTGAAAGGAAGTAACATTAAGATATACAGATCGTTGCGAAATACACGTATATGTTAACTGGATTTAACTAGCTACATTTCAATTTCGTAAAATTTGCAGCTACTAGCTAGCTAGGTTGTAGCTGGCTAGCTGGCTACTTGGCTGGCTAGCTAGTGCGACCAGCTTTCAACGAAAGGTGAGTGTCGAATTTGGAACAATTATGTACGAAACGTGTTCTTTTGCTGTGGAATATATTGCAATGTTTACTGCTTGGAATAATCTAACGTTCTTATTTTTCTTCATGCTGGATTGTGTCAAGATAGTTGACATTGTCCGCACACTGTGCAGCAATGTTAGCTAGTGAGGCATTCGTTAGCTTGTTTACTAACGTTAGCTAGGAAAAGGTACAGGCCAAAGCCGCGGGCTAAAGTTGAGATGTAGCCTGGGCGAGACGTGTGGGCGGAGTGCTTAAAATAGGCCAATAAACGTATAAAAAGGGGTTCAAGAACCCCCACGTGCAGGAACGCCCTGACTTGCGGGCCGCAATCACGATACTCAGTGGAGTTGAGTGGTGAGACGACTACATCGACTCGGTATCAGTCCTTCTTTGCAAAAATGGCAATTCTACCTATGTTCGTCCTGTTTTCTTTCGGTTCTGCAATCTGTCGTTTTTGATAACTTAATTCTGTGACCTGTGTCAAATTGCACGGTGCAATGACGGGGCTGATCCTTTGGCGTTAACAATGGCTCCCTTGCCGGAGTTTGTCTAAAATGCTCATTTAAAAAAATCTAACTATAGATTGCAGCATCCGAAGAAAAAAGTTAAACAAATATAGGTACACATGAAAGAATGGATTTTTGTTTTTACACGTATCAACTTGATAGTAGTAGGAGGTAGGCTTCACTCAGCCAAAACTCATCGCCTCGCCACTCAACTCCATTGAGCATCGCGTAGTATGGGATGCGCATTTGAAGTAATTTCCCTATTCAAATAATATCAGGAAATTGCTTAGTCGAAAACACACGATAATAAAATAAAATCAACTCTGTTTAAACTTGTTTGTTGCATAGCAGGGGGGGTATAATTAGTGGAACGCTTCAACAGGAGTCTGTTCCAAAATCTTTGTAAATAACACTGTTGCCAACAAACGCATACAAAGTTGTATAGCGGCAGAATATGATGCCAGGTAGGGAGTGGGCAATTTTGTTTAGTTTTTCACTCACCACATTTATTCCGAAAATGTCTGTCATTACTTAAGAATAAACTACGTGGTGAGTTGATGCCTATTCGACAGATAGTTAGCTAGGTGAATTGATCATGCTACTTTGTATGCATTGTTTGTTGGCATCCTTGTTATTTACAAAGTTTTTGGAACAGATTCCTATTGGAAGGTAACACAAATTATACCTACCCAGCAGCGGGAATTGGCAGGGACCTGCCTGTGGTGTGTGCATGGGAGAGAGGAAAAGTAGCCACTGACTCGAGCTAGTTAGACAACCTATGACATTTTCAAGTTTGTCTATCATCCCACCTGGCAGTGCCTGTCTTTAATGTATCAAATCTAAATAAAAATGCTTTAAATAGCCAGGTGTTAGCTAGTTGAGGATATTTTGCTGAACTCCCCGTCCTTATCGACAACAACTCCATTGAGATTAAACACTTGTTGGTTACTGGTTGTAGCCTACTCATTCTCATTTAGCTGTCTTAATTCCATAATTTACATTACATTTAACATTGATTAGTTATCTCACACTTTACATTGCTACACATGGAGCCGCTGGCTGTGGTGTCAACATCAAGCTACATGGGTGAAACCTGTGTAGGCTCTACGGTATGTCTTTTTATGGGGCGCAGGTCACAACTAACTGCGTAGTTGCTAGCCTTTATCTAAGCAAGGAGAAATGTACTGCACATTTGTGGTCACATTGTACGAATGGTCAATGAAATGTATGTGACTAAAGTGAAAACCCTTCTCAGTTATAATAATCCTCTCTACCTTTCTGCAGATTTGGTCAGTATTCTTTGGATGCTGAACACTCAATTTGCCATTTGTGAACACTGAATTGAATATCTTGTTCTCTCTTTCGCTCGCTCTCTGTTGTTTCCCCAGGTGTTTGGAGGAAAGGGAGGGTTAATAGACCCTGAGGAGATAATCAAGCAGTAGGACAGTGAGAAGTGGAAGGAATAATACATGCCGGTGAAGATGACACTTGTCTCTCCCTGTGCAGCCGCTGTTCTTCACAATATTGCTTCATAGTCATTATTATGATCAACTTCAATGTTGATGTAATTACCGGTGCTGTTTGTCCATGAAAATTTAGTTTGTTTATTTTTGATAGCTGTCACGTTTGGTCACCTCACCCAACTCCTTTCCCTGAGCCTGGCAGCTATTTGCTCAGCATATCAGATTTGTGTGGTCTGAACAATCCCACTCTAAACCACTGCACACTGAAGAACCAAGTAGCCTTTAACTCCCTCATCGAATCTGGACAAAACTGGTCCAGTCCTCTGGACAAGGTTAGAGCGCTACTCACTCTGTAAAATTGCCCAGACACATTGTGAGAACGTTGTCATTGATGTGGATGTTGGGGATGTGTGTTATTTGGGACAAATCTTTGAACTTTGTAGTACAAGATATATAGTATTTTATTACTCCTGAAGTGGACAGTTGATTGTATGACTATGATGTGGCTCAGTGTCATGATATGGTCTGACTGACACCCATGTTGTGCCAACAGAAGCCTTGAGCTCCAGTTGAAGAGAGGAGTATGACTGCTGAAACACTTAACTTCGGCCCAGAATGGTGACGCATCTCTTCCTTCTCTAACGTAGTCATTCTTTTTTCCTCCCTGCTTACCTTCCTAGCCCATAAATAACTCTTGTTTTTCATTGACTTGATCTTATGTCAGTAAATTAAAGCGCATCTTCACTATTTTAGGCCCCCCCTTACTCCCTGTCTTTCACATCTCTCCTCCCTGTTACTCCCCGTCCTTCACGTCTCCTCCCTGTTACTCCCCGTCCTTCACGTCTCCTCCCCGTTACTCCCCGTCCTTCACGTCTCCTCCCCGTCCTTCACGTCTCCTCCCGTTACTCCCCGTCCTTCACGTCTCTCCTCCCCGTTACTCCCCGTCCTTCACGTCTCCTCCCGTTACTCCCCGTCCTTCACGTCTCCTCCCCTCCCGTCCTTCACGTCTCCTCCCCGTTACTCCCCGTCTTTCACATCTGTCCTCCCCGTTACTCCGCTTCTTTCACGTCTGTCCTCCCTGTCTTTCACGTCTGCCCTACCCGTTACTCCCCGTCTTTCACTTTTCTCCTCCCTCCTTTCTTCCTCATTTACTCCTTCTCAACACCAGCGAACACACTGCATTTTTTTCCTTCCCCATTTTCTCCTTCCCCATTGTCTTGTTTTCAGAGTGAGTGCATGACCTGTCATTTAAAATTTTAGAATGTAAAGAAAAGAGAAATCCATTTTGTTTTCAACTTGTATATATCGAACTAAAATAATAGGATGCCTCCAGTTCACCTTGAGAAATGCCTCACTCGGGATGTTTTTGCAACTTGGACTTCTCATCGCTCCAATCATTCAATAGAACACCACAAACATAAATTCTTGCTATGTTGCCAACTCGACATATCCAGATTGTACTAAAAGCTAATCCTCACCCGTGGTGTATTGTGTACTGTATTTTCATTTTGCTCCTGCTTGTTGCCCTTAGTTGTCTAGGGGAAGATAATGGGCGATGCATATCCAACCTAAACTTGAGGTGAAGATAAATAAATGGATATGCTCATACACATGGCCCAGTACTATTATGTCAGTAATAATGATTGCATTTGAAGTGTTATTGATGCATGGATTGTACTTATGGTGATTTCTTGTCCCCAGGCTCCGTGCACTATCCAGAGGGGGGAGTGTGACGTCCCCCCCTCCTTCTCCAGCCATGCCAAAGTCCAAGCTGGCTGATTACCGCTATGGCCGCGAGGAGATGCTAGCACTTTATATAAAAGATAACAAGGTGAGCTTATCTACAGTAATGTGTGATTCACTCTTTTATCATGAAGATTCCAATACAGGTGTTTATATTAAAGATTGCTGGCTGGCTAGGACTAATGGACATGAAGTAGTGCTGCGACGATGCCAGTATTCCAATATTTTTTTCCATTGCAAAAAGGACAACACGAAGCAGACAACTCTTTGGTCTTTAAAAACTTGCTCTATGCAAAATATTGTGCTTTAAACTTGGAAAATGTGCCTCTGGATGACCACGTCTGTTTCCCACAATAGGGCTGTTTTCTTGAAGTTAAGTCCGCTTCGTGTTTTGTTTCCTTGCCACAATACTAACGAGTGTCACGAATCTGGTATCGTCCCAGCCCTCGTATGAAGTAAAGCAAACTGTGTTGTCAGCCCCCAGAGGACATGCAGGATAAGGAGTTTGCTGCTATCATGCAGGATGAGCCTGTGCAGCCTTTGGCCCTGGAGCCTCTAACTGAGGAGGAGCAGGTGAGACTGCAGGAGATATAGGAGCTGTTAGTGAGTCAGAGGTTCACCGCTTTGATGCACTGAAGCATTTGGCCAGGATCAACTCTCTCAAATCTCAGCTTTTAGATGCTACTTTTACCCACAATATGCTGATCAGATCCTGCTTCACTGTAGGTTGACAAAACGTCATTCAGCGTTAACGTCATCGACCCTCCTGCCTTTTGTCCTGCAGAGAAACTTCTCCATGTCTGTGAACAGTGTGGCTGTGCTGAGGCTGATGGGAAAGGGAGGCGGGGCTGCCCCTGTAGGCGTGTCTAGGGGCCGTGGAGGATGCATCAGAGGAGGTAGAGGTCAGTCACCACCTGGAGTGATCAGGACGGTGCAACTCTACATATAGAAATGTATTCACTAACCAGCAGATCAGACCTGCTCACTTACAGCTGCACTAGGGTCGGACAGGCTTCTTGTGTAGAATTAAACACTGTGGCGCCGGTGCGAGATATGGCTCGGAAAACGCACCTGGATCCAGGGATGAGAAATGCATTGTACTCTGAATTGTCCCATTAACCTCTACGGGACTGGTGTCCCTAAACTGTGACGGTTGTTACTAACTAAAACTATGTTTAAATGTAGGAACTGGGGTCTACAGTTTGACCCCACGGCCGTCTCTGGCTCCAGATCCACCCACCCGGCCATCTAGATGTGTATAAGCTAATGATCCATCATGTATGACATTCCTCGGAGTGTGTAAGCTTAAATGTTTTATTACCATAGCGTTTTTGTATGTTCTCTATACTTATGTACTTGCAAATGTATAAATTGACCAATTCGGCACATTTGGGGAAAATTCCTGGCAGACTTGGTACAAAGTATCGTGTAGTAATGTAATCTGGATTAGTCTGACACTTTGCACACACACTGCTGTCTGCAGGCCAAAATCTAAATTACACCTCTTGCATTTCAATGATTAAAAAAACAAAAACATACGCATGTTTTTTGTTTTGTAATATATTTGACCAGATCTGTTATATTCTCCTACATTAATTTCACATTGCCACAAACTTCAGTGTTTCCTTTCAAATGGTATCAAGAAATCAAATCCAATTTTATTTGTCACATACACATGGTTAGCAGATGTTAATGCGAGTGTAGCAAAATACTTGTGCTTCTAGTTCCGACAATGCAGTAATAACCAACGCGTAATCTAACTAACAATTCCACAACTGCTACCTTATACACACAAGTGTAAAGGGATAAAGAATATGTACATAAAGATATATGAATGAGTGATGGTACAGAACAGCATAGGCGAGATGCTCTAGATGGTATAGAGTACAGTATATACATATGAGATGAATAATGTAGGATATGTAAACATAAGTTGCATAGTTTGGTGGCTAGTGAAACGTGTACTACATAAAGATGGCAAGATGCAGGAGATGATTCAGAGTACAGTATATACATATGAGATGAGTAATGTAGGGTCTGTAAACATATTAAGTGGCATTGTTTAAAGTGGCTAGTGATACATTTTTTACATCCATTTCCATTATTAAAGTGAGCTGGAGTTGAGTCAGTATGTTGGCAGCAGCCACTCAATGTTAGTGGTGGCTGTTTAAACAGTCTGATGGCCTTGAACATACATGCATGTCCTTGCTACAGGCAGTTAGATTTGGGTATGTCATTTTAGGCAAAAATTGAAAAAGGGGGTACGAATCTCTTACACCGACATTGAACGACTGCTTGTTTATTTGGAAAATTGCCCTTTTCGTTCTAATGCTTGGTAGCAGAAGCCACAGCAGTCATTTTGGAAAAGACAGTGTCAGCCAATCATCTCCTTTGTTGTTCAATGCGACATGGCATTTCATAATGGCTGCTGTGGCTATTGCTAACTAGCATGAGTATGAAAAGGGCGGATTAACTAGCAGTTCAATCTCCTCAGTGTAACAGTTGGGATAATAGGCAACTTGGAGTACAGCGCATTTCTCATTCTTGGATTGAGATACGTTTTCTGCGCCATATTTCACGCCGGCTCTGCGGTTTCTTTATCTACACAGGAACCTGTCCGACCCTAGTGGAGCTGTAAGCAAGCAGGTCAGATCTGCTGGCTATGTATTCTCCTGCTGAATGTGCCCTAGAATGTATTTATGTGTTTGGGTAGGGAGAGGGAGAGGTGAAGGTGCGTTCTACCAAAGAGTTCCTGGAGGTCCTGATGAAGGAGAGGTGGGCTTCGGTCGTGGCCGGGAAATGCTCCGCAGCCAAAGCTGGGATGACCGGTAGGCTCATCGTCCTAAACTACACTGCCCTCACCCCCAGATGGTTATCATTCAATCATATTGATGGCTATTGTGAATGTTTAGTTTTCCATGTTCTACACTTAAGGTGTTAAACTATCCCGTTAACTGGTCTTTCCTTCTGTCAGAGCTGAGAGGCCAAGGTTTGAGAAGCCAATCAGGTGTGCTGAAGTAGTGCGTCCAGGGTTCGAAGAGACGGGGCCTCCGGGCAGGAAGGACTCCTGGCGTGCTGACAGCGACAACTGGCGTACCCTCCGAGAGGAGGAGGAAGAGGCAGCAGCAGCAGCAGCAGCAGGAGGAGAGCAGCCAGCTTGGAGAGTTGCAGGATCCCGCCGGGATGGTACATACACGCATATAACCCCTCATACACCCTCTATCCAGAATGCATTTGTGCATGTTTCACGATGTCTGATGGAGACTCCCTCAACAACACAGATGGAGGTCCTCGTTCTGCAGGCTGGCGTGATCGTGGCGGCCGGAGGAAGTTTGAGTTTGAATTCCGTGATGGCGAGGGCCCCCGCAGGGAATCCGACAGGGACGGCCTTCCTGAGTGGTGCACCGACGAGGAGGATGGAGAGATGGGAACCTTTGACTCCTCTGGGGCCTTCATGTGCATCAAGGTGCGTGTCTGTTGGCCTGCTGTCATATCTGTCTGTGTTTGTCCGTGTGTGTATTTGCATGTTATTTGTACGTCTATTCTGAGCCTCGTGCTTGTCTTAGCAGAAAGACTGTAAGGACACCATCACTGAAGAGGATCTGGAGTTTGAAGCTCTGGAGGAAGAGGAGGAGAATGATCAGGGAGGCAAGGACAACAACGCTGACAGAGGTTAGACTGGATGCTTTCCCTGGCTTTAGTATAGCAATTAACAGAAGATATTTTATGCATTTATAGAAGACCTCTTGTCCTTCTACTCCTTTCATCTAGATGAATGTGAAGCAGCAGGTGAGGGAGAAGATGAGTACAAGACTCCTTCTCCTCCTGCCATCTCTGGCTCTCCACCCTCAGACCCTCTTCTTGCCCCCTGCACCACACAGGCACCCATCTCCCATCCCACCAAAACGAACTATGTGCCCGCTGAAGGTAAATATTGATTTACTGATGTTGTGAAGCATCTTCACTGTGTTGTGTGTGCATCAGTTGGTATCTGCTCCAGAAGATGTTTCACCTGTATGATCAGTCGTGGCCCTATTACAGTAGTACATGTCTCATCCTCTCTACCCCTGTTCTCTCTGGTCTCATAGGCTGCCCACTTCCAGGGAGTGGTGCCAAGCTCAGCCCAGACCCCCCCTCCACCACCACTTCTAGCCTGATGCCTCCTCCCTCCGGATCTCTCCTCCCCTCAACAGGGGGAGAAGCAGAGGAGGACGAGGGCATGAAGCACCTGCAACAGGTACGAGGCGGGTTGCAGTACCTTATAAATTTGATTGGACGTTCAATACCGGATCTATTATCAGGCATATGATTACGCTTGTATACTGGGGGAATGTGTGTGACGTAAATGTTCATATTTATTTATTCCCTTGTAGGAGGCTGAAAAGATGGTGGCCTCACTGCAGGACACCTCCCTTGAGGAGGAGTGTTTCACTCAAGCACTACAGGAGAGCCACACAATCACCTCTCACTCTCACACACACCCAGCCCCACACTCTCACACGCACGCCGCTGGACACACACACTCGACCCATAGGGACTGTGCCCTGCCCCTCTCCCACGAGGCAGCCATGAAGTGGTTCTACAAGGATCCCCAGGGAGAGGTCCAAGGTAGACATACATTTTTAGATATACAGTGGGGCAAAAAAGTATTTAGTCAGCCACCAATTGTGCAAGTTTTCCCACTTAAAAATATGAGAGGCCTGTAATTTTCATCATAGGTACACTTCAACTATGACAGACAAAATGAGAGAAAAAATCCAGCAAATCACATTGTAGATTTTTAATGAATTTATTTGCAAATTATGGAGGAAAATAAGTATTTGGTCAATAACAAAAGTTTATCTCAATACTTTGTTATATACCCTTTGTTGGCAATGAGAAGTCACGTTTTCTGTAAGTCCTCACAAGATTTTCACACACTTGCTGGTATTTTGGCCCATTCCTCCATGCAGATCTCCTCTAGAGCAGTGATGTTTTGGGGCTGTTGCTGGGCAACAGACTTTCATTTCCCTCCAAAGATTTTCTATGGGGTTGAGATCTGGAGACTGGCTAGGCCACTCCAGGACCTTGAAATGCTTCTTACGAAGCCACTCCTTCGTTGCCCAGGCGGTATATTTGGGATTATTGTCATGCTGAAAGACCCAGCCACGTTTCATCTTCAATGCCCTTGCTGATGGAAGGAGGTTTTCACTCAAAATCTCACGATACATGGCCCCATTCATTCTTTCCTTTACGCGGATCAGTTGTCCTGGTCCCTTTGCAGAAAAACAGCACCAAAGCATGATGTTTCCACCCCCATGCTTCACAGTAGGTATGGTGTTTTTTGGATGCAACTCAGCATTCTTTTTCCTCCAAACACGACGAGTTTTTACCAAAAAGTTATATTTTGGTTTCATCTGACCATATGACATTCTCCCAATCTTCTTCTGGATCATCCAAATGCTCTCTAGCAAACTTCAGACGGGCCTGGACATATACTGGCTTAAGCAGGGGGACACGTCTGGCACTGCAGGATTTGAGTCCGTGGCGTTGTAGTGTGTTACTGATGGTAGGCTTTGTTACTTTGGTCCCAGCTCTCTGCAGGTCATTCACTAGGTCCCCCCGTGTGGTTCTGGGATTTTTGCTCACCGTTCTTGTGATCATTTTGACCCCACGGGGTGAGATCTTGCGTGGAGCCCCAGATCGAGGGAGATTATCAGTGGTCTTGTATGTCTTCCATTTCCTAATAATTGCTCCCACAGTTGATTTCTTCAAACCAAGCTGCTTACCTATTGCAGATTCAGTCTTCCCAGCCTGGTGCAGGTCTACAATTTTGTTTCTGGTGTCCTTTGACAGCTCTTTGGTCTTGGCCATAGTGGAGTTTGGAGTGTCACTGTTTGAGGTTGTGGACAGGTCTTTTATACTGATAACAAGTTCAAACAGGTGCCATTAATACAGGTAACGAGTGGAGGACAGAGGAGCCTCTTGAAGAAGTTGTTACAGGTCTGTGAGAGCCAGAAATCTTGCTTGTTTGTAGGTGACCAAATACTTATTTTCCATCATAATTTGCAAATAAATTCATTAAAAATCCTACAATGTGATTTTTCTGGACATTTTTTCTCATTTTGTCTGTCATAGTTGAAGTGCAACTATGATGAAAATTACAGGCCTCATCTTTTTAAGTGGGAGAACTTGCACAACTGGTGGCTGACTAAATACTTTTTTGCCCTACTGTATATGTGCGCGCGCACACGTTCAGAGATTTAAAAAAAACATTTTTTTACGTATCACTACTTGTTGCTTATAATATCTTACAGATACTTTATCACATTGTCATCTTGTTTTGTCATAACCATGTCTTCCCTCCCCCGGTCCAGGTCCTTTCTCCACGGTGGAGATGTGTGAGTGGTTCCAGGCCGGCTACTTCACCATGACCCTGCTGGTAAAGAGGGGTTGTGATGAGGGCTTCCAACCCCTGGGTGACGTCATCAAAATGTGGGGCCGCGTGCCCTTCTCCCCCGGCCCCTCCCCCCCGCCCCTCCTGGTGAGACAGCCCCCACCATCTCGGGGGTCCTCTGTGAGTCAACGAGCACATGTCTGTCTGGGTGTTTCTTGTTTCTGTTCACTGGTTGGTTGGCTAATCCAAGTACTGCAAAGGCACAGATACTTGGCTGTGGTAAACTTATTTTCTGCAAGGAATTTATAGCAGTGTACCTCAGTGGTCGAGGCAAAATCTACTGAAGAGCTCTCCTGTAGCTCTAACATGTCTATCAGAGCAGATAATCAGTAGCATAGTGGTGTGCTTGAGTGTTGTCTGGAACTGTGGTACGGTCAGTATGGTAACCCTGTAGGTCATGTTATTATCTAGGGCAATATGGACCAGGAGCTGCTTAAGAAACATTTGGAGCAGGCAGCCACTGCAGCTCTATACCAGCAACTACAAATGAGGTTCCAGCACATGAACAGGTACGCGCACACACACACACACACACACACACACACACACACACACACACACACACACACACACACACACACACACACACACACACACACACACACACACAATGTATGTGAGTGTACTAATGTCTCTATTTGCAGGAGTGGAGATTCTAGCATGATGCCCTCGATGAACAGGTCCATGTCAGTACCTGATAATGGGTCCATGTGGGACATGCATACCTCGGCCTCCCAGCAGTCAGGTACTGAAGAGGAACACGATGCATCTTCCCTGCTTCACATACACCTTTATATAAGCACACTTTATGCAGATGTGGTCGAATATATATATATTGGAACCCACACATGATTTGCTTTTTCCTCTAGAATAAGTTTGAATTAAACTTTTTTTTGTGTTCAAGCATATTTGATTTACAAATGCACAGGACAAAAACAAAAATCGAATCTCACGTGACGATTTTGAACTTAATTAAAGTGGCCTGGGTAAAATGCTAAATTGTAATTAATTTTGTTGGAGGCAAGTATTTCTCAGCAGGTGTAGTTTATCCTACTTGTAGTAATTGGCAGGTGCCTACATGGTAAAAAAAAATAGCCATTCAACCAGTTTTGAAGAGAATATTCTGCTCAACGCACTCAATATTTCATATCCCCCCACACTGATGCACCCCAGCTATAAATATATTTATTCACGCACATGTCCTTGTACATATTGTCATTGTATGGCAGTAATGCGTTTGTGGCCCTTTCTAGGTGGTGAGGCCAACCTATGGGACTTAACCATGAGTCATTCCACTCAGGTGCCATCTCTGGAGCAGCTACAGAAGGTACCATCTTGGTTTCATTCTCTCTCGGTCTCTCTCGGTCTCCCTGTCTCTCTCTGTCTGACTCTTTCTCGCTCGCTCTCTCTCTCGCTCTGTGTGTTCATCTGCTGTACCGCAGCTCCAGGACCGGCGTGAGGCTGAACTCAGGGCCAAGCGAGAGGAGGAGGAGCGCAAGCGGCAGGTCGAGAAGAGGAGGCAGCAGGAGGAACAGAAGAGGCGTGATGAGGAGGAGCTGTACAGGCGTAAGCAGCAGTGTCGGCAGCAGCAGGAGCTGATCATGAAGCTGCTACAGCAGGCCCAGCCCGGGGCACCAGGGTGTGTCTCTGGGTCAGGGTGGAGCGGCTCCCAGGCCTCAGCCCTCTCCAAACAAGGCAAGAGCCTCGGCCTGCTGGAGCTGGAGACCGAAAGGCTGCTCAAACAGCAGGCCCAGCACCAGAGGGCCCAGCATCAGAGAGACAGGGTGAGGAGACGCACACAACCCCAAAACCTTTACACGGGCTGTCCTGTCAAATCTATTCCATTTCAAAGCAGGGATTAATTGACACACTAGTAGTTTCCTGAGAAGAAATGTGTAATCTGAGGATATTTATTACAATGCCCATATGAATAAATTACATTTTATTTCCATGTCAAATCGCCCGTTGGCAAACCCATCCCTTATGGGATTAATTGACACAAACAAACGTAACAATAATTCACTGTGATCATTCAGTCATAATTATTGTGGTGCTCTCTGCAGTGTGAACACTGACAGATGTTCCTCTGTTCTCTCTACCCCAGCATGGAGGCTTGTCTATGGGCCAGTGGGGTGAGGGATCTGTGGGCATGTGGTCTGGTGGGGGCATGGAGCCCAAAGGCAGCTCTGGAGGGATGGGTGTCTGGGAGGAGGCTGTGAAGAACCAAAACAGCCTCCGCAATATGGGCATGAAGAACAGCCGCAGCAGCCCATCTCTCAGGTACTCCTCCCTGTGTGCGCGCTCACGCTGTGTGCATGCGTCTGTTCAAAGCCTCGCGTTAGCATTTTGTGTGCATGTAAACTGTTCGAAGGCCTGCGTTTCTGTATGTGCGTAATGGTTGCTTCCGTGTCCCCCTGCAGTGAGCAGTACATGCTGAGGAAGAAGCGTACAGAGGAGGAGGACAAGCTGCTGAAACTGCTGCAGGGCATGAAGCCCCAGGATGGCTTCACCACCTGGTGTGAACAGATGCTGCACGCACTCAACACCTCCGCTAACAACTCCTCCTCCTCACTGGATGGTAACGAACGCACTCCTTTCCTACATCACTGGATCTGTCAAATGTCTTCACTGACCTTCACACCTATACAAACATCTCCTTAGTTGCCTGACTCCAGCACTTGGCCTTTCTCTTTCCCCCTGGGGTTAAGTGTAAATGTCTGTTGTCGTCCTCTGAGCAGTGGCAACCATCGTGGCCTACCTGAAGGAGGTGGAGTCTCCCTACGAGGTCCATGACTTTATCCGCTCCTACCTGGGCGACACCATGGAAGCCAAAGAGTTCGCCAAGCAGTTCCTGGAGCGCCGAGCCAAACAGAAAGCCAACCACCAGAGACAACAGCAGCAACAACAGGTGTGTGTTGTATGTATTCTGAACAAAAATATAAAGTGTTGATTTGAAAGTCCAACATTGGTTCTCAAGTAACACGAGGCTGAAAAGACCTGGCATGGGCTCGCAGATCCTCAAAGTTCTGCAGCTGCACCATTGAGAGCATTTTGACTGGCTGCATCTGCACTTGGTATGACAACTTGGCAAGGTGCTACAGAGGGTAGGTGCTACCCAGTACATCACTGTAGCTGAGCTCCATGCCATCCAGACCCACTGGTATAGAGGTCATCATAGGCTGTTCTCTTTGCGATCGCACGACAAGCGGTAGAGATGCACCAAGTCTGAAACCAACAGGACCCTAAAACAGCATCTACCCCCAAGCCATACAACTGCATTGACCCCTTTTCGAACAACCTTTTTTGACTCATCACATATACTGCTGCTACTGTTTACTATCTGTCACTTTATTCCTAGTTATACTGAACACAAATATAAAACGCAACATGTAAAGTGTTGGTCCCATGTTTTATGAGATGAAATAAAATCACAATAAGCTTGTGTCTCTCAAATGTTGTGAACAAATGTTTACATCCCTGTTAGTAAGCATTTTGCCTTTGCCAAGATAATCCACCTACCTGACAGGTGTGGCATATCAAGAAGTTGATTAAACAGTATGATCAGTACACAGGTGCACCTTGTGCAGGGGACAATAGGCCACTCTAAAATGTGCAGTTTTGCCACAGATGTCTCAAGTTGAGGGAGCGTGCAATTGGCATGCTGACTGCAGGAATGTCCACCAGAGCTGTGCCCAGAGAATGTAATGTTAATTTCTCTACCATAAGCAACCTTTGGCAGTATGTCCAACTGGCCTCCCAACCACAGACCATGTGTAACCATGCCAGCCCAGGACCGCCACATCCGGATTCATCACCTGCAGGATCATCTGAGACCAGCCACACAGCTGATGAAACTGGGGGTTTGCGCATGCAAAGAATTTCTGCACAAACTGTCAGAAACCATCTCAAGGAATCTCATCTGTGTGCTCGTCGTCCTCACCAGTGTCTTGACCTGACTGCAGTTTGGTGTTGCAACTGGCTTCAGAGGACAAATACTCACCTACAATGACCACTGGCATGCTGGAGAAGTGTGTTCTTCACGGATGAATCCCGGTTTCAACTGTACCGGGCAGATGGCGTCGAGTGGGCGAGCAGTTTGCTGATGTCAACATTGTAAATGCAGTGCCCCATGGTGGGGTTATGGTATGTGCCGGCATAAGCTATGGACAACGAAAACGATTGCATTTTATAAATGTAAATTTGAATGCAGAGATACCGTGACGAGATCCTGAGGCCCATTCATCCGCCGCGATCACCTCATGTTTCAGCATCATAATCCACTGCCCAATGTCGCAAGGATTTAAACACAATTCCTGGAAGCTGAAAATGTCCCAATTCTTTCATGGCCTTCATATACTCACCAGACTTGTCACCCGTTGAGCATGTTTGGGATGCTCTGGATCGCCGTGTACATCGGCGTGTTCCAGTTCCTGACAATATCCAGCAACTTTGCACAGTCATTGAGGAATGGGACAACGGTCCACAGGCCACAATCAACAGCCTGATCAACTATGCGAAGGAGATGTTGTGCTGCATGAGGCAAATGGTGGTCACACCAGACACCTTAGATATATATATTTTATCTGTTGGTCAGATGCATATGTTTATTCCCATTCATGTGAAATCCATAGATTATGGCCTAATTCATTTCAATTGACTTGATTTCCTTATATGAAGTGTAAATTGTTGCATTTCTATTTTGTTCTGTGGTTGTGTATGTGTAGAAGAGCTTATCAGTAACCACCATCCCTTTCCCTCACCAGCTATCAAAGGAAGTTTCAGGGCTGTCCAACTTTCCTATCCAGGTAGGCTCTGTCCTCAGTTCATTACCAATTGGTCATCAACATGCATTTGTTTTCTTGTTGTAATCACATCTATACTCTTCTCATGCTCTACACCACTTATTTGATTGAGCAAAACCCCTGTTATGTCCTCTCCCTATGTAGTCCATGTTCCAGGCAGCCCAGATGGGAAAGGGAGGAATGTATGATAGTCAGGCTGCAAAGATGAAGAAGAAACAGACCATGATGCTTCACTCTGACCCTAGCATCTTAGGTATTCAGACACTGTCAATAATAATAATAATACCCACAGTACATTTATTAAATGTCTCAGCACAGTAAAAAGTAAACTCTACATGGAGTTGAAGTTTTGTGTATGTGTATACCGGTAACCTGGGAGAGGGTAACTTTCCAACTGAAAAGTAGTAGATTCCATATTAGTTGTGGATATAGAGATGAACTGTGGTGTTTTGTCCTGCAGGATATTCATTCCTGAGCGCTGGGGACAGGATGAACCTGGGTGAGATGGAAACAGTGGAGGATTATTGATCCACAGCATCTACCTGAATCCACCTGAGGCCTTACACCTGGATTAAAACACACACTGACACACACAAACACTCACCTACACCCACACAGACAATGACGAATGTGCACTGCTGAGCTACTTTGCCCCCTCATAGATGAGGACTTGGAAAAGTAGTGTTTTCTCTCTCATCTCTGTGTGTGTGGGGTGGGGGGGGGGTGCAGAGGAGTACCCTCCTGCACTTCTTACAGTTAAGCACCTTAAACTAAACTAATGCACTTTATCACAGGGTTTCAATATTTGAAATTAAGTTTTGCCAGTTTGTTTTCTTGTTTTTAGAATGCAAAATGTGCATATTGTGTCTACAATATGAATACACACGTGGATGTGTGTGTGCAAACATACCTAAGTAAGGAACTGGAGGTTACATCTCCAATAATAATGTCGGGTGATGAGGATTTCTTTTGGAAAGTATATACTTTTTTTTTTTTCTCTAAGTTTTTATATAAAATGTAAAGCTATAACAAATTGCATTTTATTAAGAAAAAAACTTGAAGGTTTGCACTTAGATAAACAAAACTAGTTGTAGATAAGTAGTGGAAGAAAACGTTTCTTTGAATGCTGGTGGGTTTTGTGGTCGACTTAAAGCCTGCACAATTTTTATTGCTTACAGAGATGCATAAAAAGGCCATGTTTTTACTTTGTTCCATGAAACATTTTTACTTTCAAGAATGTATGCAATGTGTGCCCATGTCAGATGTATATGAGTGATTGGTAGCCAATGAATGTGTATATTTTGTACATGGAATCTCTAAGCGAGAGTGGAGAGGGCTCTTTTCAACCAATCTTTCACCAGCTCCTCATCCCCTAAATGACTTCATGAAGGTCTTTGGTGTCCAGTTACCCGACTGGCCATTTTGTCATTGGTGCATTGCTGCCCTCATTCTCCATGGTGAGTCACGACGGTCCATGGGCTCTGATTCGCTGATACAACTGTGAAAACAGATCTTATGATTCAAGGCAGATTTCCGAGGTGTATTTTACTGCAGTTAAGTCACTCTCTCTCGTTTAAAGAACCATAAAGTTCTGTTTAATCATTCTCTTCCTTGTGGTTATGAGAGTTGGTAAGACCAGAGAAGTCCCTTGCATTTTCCAAGGGGATCTATTGCCTTTAACGACATGTCGGTGTTGAGGTCTTGCTTTCCTGCTTCCAGGCAGTTTTGCAGACGATTGCCACTGCGTATGTTAACCCTAGTATTGATAGCTAGAGTCCTGTCTTTTTTTTGCTTTTTGAATAGAATGTCAGTTTTTAAACAAAGTGAAAGTATTTGGACTTGATATGGAGCACTTTTGAAGCTGCTACACTATTGTATTTTTATATTGTTGTTTTATTTTTTTTTGCCTCTATGGTAATTATTTGTACTTATAAAAAAAAAAATCTGGGTGTGGAAATGAATGTATTCCAAAAAACTGAAATGTACAACAGCGCATTGAGATGAAGCCAGACTTTAAACAAATCTTTTGGAGCAAATGAGTAGAGTTGTGCTGAAGAAGTATTAGAATCCCAGAAGATGAGCAACTGTAAATGAAACCAAGGTGGACATGGCTGAACACTGCCTTCTCTTACTGCTCTCTGAGAAACGCATCCTAATAAGATGAAGACATCTGTCCACCGCCATGTTGTCGTCCTCGATACAACACACACGAGGAACTAGCATGGGAAATGTAGCAGTTGTGTTTTTTTTTTTTTTTTTTTTTTTTTTAAGAGAAATTGGTCTCCTTTTATCTTTGAATGTCTGGGTTGTTACTATTCATGAATGATCTCTTGCTTTTCCTCATTGCCTAAATCTTGTGACAATTGAGTTTTTGAAGATGTGGGCAGAGGAATGATCGGTACG
The DNA here is from genome assembly GCF_018296145.1 of Oncorhynchus tshawytscha. NCBI lineage: Eukaryota > Metazoa > Chordata > Actinopteri > Salmoniformes > Salmonidae > Oncorhynchus > Oncorhynchus tshawytscha. The sequence continues at coordinate 10,221,071 of NC_056458.1, read as the reverse complement.
TCATCAGCAAACTGAAACGGTCTTCGCTTTAACCGGTCTGGATTATATTTTTAATGGGGAAAAAGCCCCCCAAAAAAAAAAAATGTATCAAGGAGAATGGATATTATTTTGGGGGGCTGTGATAATGTAATATGTGGCTATCATTTGATGCCATGGGTTGGAGAGAACCTGAGTTGGGCAGAGAGGAGTCAAAAATCAGACTCCTTTCGCTCTCTCTCCTTGTACCTCCAACAGAGACTCATCAGGCATGTTCATCAGGCCGGCCTCCTGCGTCCTTGCCCTAGCTGATTTCCCCCCTTTTACAAAATGCTGTGCTACGTGTCTCATGGGGTTTGGCATGCTGGGATCATGTGACTGGAGGCCTCCTGATGTTAAATGGACTTCTAACGAGAATTATTGAATGTTCTAGAAAAGAAACTACTAAAATGGGGAGAACATTTTTTTTTTTTTAACACAGGCCTACAATTGGATCCATTGAAATCCAAAACTACTGGACAATGGACTCATTGGTACGGGTGCGGTCAGTCGTGAAGCTTGTTCATCTTGTGCTTTTGTTGGGTCTAGTTGAACATTTATCAAATCACAGAGCCGAGTGTTGGGAGATGGACACGTTTGTTGACTGAGTATGCCCCGTCTCGTATTTACTCTCTCTTACTGGACAGTATTCCTCAAGGATTGCCTTTCCCTCGGCATTCGCCACAAAAGACAACATTGAGGACGACCTTGACACAGAAGACCAGATTCTTCAGTGTTGCAGAACGATGCTGCGCTGACCACCAGAGATTCACAGAAGGCAAGTTAACGATGTGACCATCTGTTTTTAGAAAGGGGCTCACTGGGGAAAATGTACGTTCTTTGTTACAGGTGTACTTTTTGTCGACTTTCTAGGTTACTATCTACCTGAAGTCCCACGTAGGACAGGTTGCGACACGGGGGAACTACATACATTATTTGACTAGAGATCCTATTTAATAGGTTTGCTGTACCAATTGTCGTGATAGGTATTCAGTGGAGAGTTGGGTAATTAATAGGTTCTTCAGGATATGTGTCCATTTTAATGAGTTTGGACATCTAGGTATGTCTGGACAGCCCCTCGGTTCCTCATGCTATACCCAGGGGTTCTGGGATGTAATAGTTTATGAATCTATTATGATCAGGGTTCTAGTGTTTAATCATCCTCTTAATAGTGTTGTTTCTGCAGGATACCTCATGGACACCACCACCTCATTGCTCTGTCCATGTAGCGGCCTCTCTGCTGGACGACTGTCTGCGGTGTATTGGCGGCCGAGGCCTGTGTGCTCTCATACCCTGTTGGACTGGATCACAGCTGGACATGGGATGGTCTCAGAGGGGAGCAGACGGTAGAGGAGAGCCTCCCAGAAACCAGCTTTGTCCCAGTCCTGGGCTGAGGGTGAGATGGAACCCAGCTGACTAAGGTCTCAACCAGGAGTTAACACACACCTTGTGAACATGGACTCTCAAAATGACTGAACATATACAACTATGCTCATGCACACACACACACACACACACACACACACAACTGGTTGGCAAGTTTCAACTCCTGGATATAAATAGTCAATGATTAATTCCTCTTTACTCATTTTTGTTTGGTTATTTGAAACTTTTTGGTTTTACTTGCCTTAAATGTACAGAATTAAATTGCCCATGTGTGATGTCCCCTTCCCCACCATCCCTAAGTAATGCTTGACCTGGTGAAGTGTATCCAATGATTTCTGGCGTTGGGTTGTTTTGGGACAACATTTGCCCTTCTAACTGAGCAGTAAAATTGCAGTAATTGGGATTAAAGTGAGTGCTGTAAAAATGTAAATATAATGTTAAAGCTATTAGAGCAATGTCTGTCATGCAGAATTGGTTCATTCGTTTTGGGGGAAATGTTATGGGATTTGACTCTTCTGCTACTCTACCACAGCAGCATTTGAGATGGGGAGGGGGGGGGGAAATTGTGTATATAGTTTTCCTTTTGAATAGACGTGTTACAGAATAAATAAACTGTGTGGAATGCAATATGAATGTGTTGTCATAACTTCGCTATTACATATTGTTTTAAAGGGAAGACCGACTAACAGGACGTCCTTTCCCGACGATTCCACATGTTGAATTGCCACTGTTCGTCGACGCTCAGCTGTGATCTACTGCGCACGTCCGACGTTCTTGGTGGTCGGTCTTACCTCTTACGTATTACCAAAGACTGTACAATATGTGATATTACACTGCCTGCGGTTTTACATGTTGCCCACGTGGGGGCATGGTAGGTTCAGTTTTGTTGTCCTATACTCTGCACTCTACTCCGCTCTCTTTTCTGCTTTTCCAATCATGAAACTACTAGAAATTAGTTGCTGAATTGTTATATTATAAATGAATAGCATCTGTTACAGAATAACGGCTGGGGGAGCTACAAGCTTGTTACTGCACATCTTGCATTTCTTAACCAACATTTGACACGGTATCTGCCACAATATTCGGGGCAAAATATGTTGGTTATAGGCTACATGTCCTTTCACTGTTCCTTGGCCACTGTCGGTATTAGACAATCCGAAGTCGACCCGTCGCTGCCATAATGGCGAAAGCAGGACATACATTATGTGGGAAGTTGTTCCAATTCGTGTTATACTGATTAGAGGGCATGTTTCATTTGGGTATGTCATCAGTTTGGGTGGTGATAATAGTAAGGGGGTCTCCCAGAGCTACACTCTGGAACACAAGTAATCTTGCATAGCATGGGCTACTGCACTCCATCCCTATACCTAGCTACTCTATCAGTGTGCAGCATAGTACGAGGTTGAGAGAGAGAAGGGTGCAACGAACATAAAGCAGTATAGTGAACATTAGAGACCTCTCAGGAAACTGGCTTTGATCAAAAACGAGTTAATCGAGGTGCAATATGTTTAATATGGCAATATTCAATGACTGCCTGTCCTTTTTGAAGTTTGACCTAAGTTTGACTTGATCTTTTTTAATGCCATATTGTGCCATAATAGCGGAAAGGATAAATGACGGATAGAATGGGAATTTTTTTGTGTGCGCTAAGACGCAGAAGGCATAACAATGGAGAAAGCGGGAAAATCCTTAATGCGTTAAGCATTCAAGTGCTGCAACAAGAGCACAGCGAATAGGCGATCAACTTGGGTCAGCGAATGTTTTCTTATACAACATTGGACTAGGCTGTACGAGTCAGGGACATTTGAGCAAGCAAACCAGTGCATCTGCGTGGCAAGGTAGGCAATGGCACTTTGCCAATGAAGATAAACGCCCGCTATCCAAAATTACGCTTCCAAAGTGGTAGAATGCGGTTACTCCGATATTCGCGACCTTCAACGCATTTGCATTTGTCTGGAGAGGTGACATTAGGAGAGATGATAGATATAGGCTTTGTCATGCAATAATGTCCATAATTGCTGGACACATTTTAAACCAGAAAGCTGAATATTGCCACTAATGCACTTTAAACTCAAGAGGTTGACACATTGTATCTCTAACCACATTCCAACTACTCTGAATGTTGTTTGTTTGATTTTTGGGACGTTTTTTCTTATGCGGTTTCCGAAGTCGCACAATAGCTGCGCGCTTCCAGGGATTTCGTGAACTTCGTTCGCAGTCTCCAAACGATTCTTTGTCTGAATCGATTCCCCGTCACTTTTTGGGGTAAAATGGCAGGAGAGAGCCGAGGAGCAGCGATGGCTTTGGCGTTTTGGGACGGCTGTAATGGCTTGGGATTTATTTTTATCTTTCTTGTGGATCTACTGGGAATAGCTGCAGGTAACATGGAACCTATTTACTGGAATACGTTGAACAAGAGGTACGTGGTTAAACGCTGTCATATAGACCAGTTTAGATGTATTTATAAGTCGTCGTCGTCTCCCCCAAAAAAAAAAAACCCACATTGTCTGATTATGACTGACTGAATACATGTCACTCGTGTACACCGTGTCTTTACAGGCTGTCAACGCGAATAACTGTGCGTTATTTAGGTGACATTGCAGTCCGGCAGAGTGGCCTTTGGAAAAACATACTGAACGCAACAATACAACTACCAACTCATGGGGATCATGCGCACCTTGGGGACACTTATTTTGTAAGCTTCGATTTCAGGTCTAATGACATGAGTTCACTCAATATCCAACTCTACACTGGGCTAAGCTACTTGTTGCTGGTGGAGGTGAATATTGGTGGTGGGGATACTGACTTCATTGGAGAGGAAGATGGGAGTCTCCCGGCACATAATGTCCAGCGAAGTCGGACACGGGTTCTATTCCACAGAGATGTGTGTCCCGCAGGGTTGGGCTTAATTTAGAATATATCAAATTTCAATTCTTGAATTTTAATTGAAATAGTAAACGGGATACAAAATTCTAATTTGAATAAAGGAAATATAATTTAATTCAAATGTCACTTCAAGGCCTAGTCTATAAATATTGTACATAAATTGTACATGCATATCAAATATTAAATGTGAATTTAAGATATTATATCACTTACATTTGCATTATTATATATATTATTTACCAGAATGCATTAGTTCAACCCTCAAGTTGACCCCGTGGCTTTCAAAAAGAAGCCAAACAAATGAAATTGTGCTGGAAATATAATGGTCTATTCTAAGCAATTAGTTAAAAGATTATGTGAACATTTGTTTCCAGAGAAAAGTGATACACTACATGACCAAAAATATGGTGATGGTACCCCCCCCCCTTGCTGCTATAACAGCCTCCACTCTTCTGGGGAGGCTTTTCACCGGATGTTGGAACATTGCTGCAGGGACTTGCTTCAATTCAGCCAAGAGCATTAGTGAGGTCCGGCACTGATGTTGGGTGATTAGGCCTGGCTCGCAGTCGGCGTTCCAATTCATCCCAAAGGTTTTTGATGGGGTTGAGGTCAGGGCTCTGTGCAGGCTAGTCAAGTTCTTACACACTGATCTCGACAACCATTTCTGTATGAACCTTGCTTTGTGCACAGGGGCATTGTCATGCTGAAACAGGAAAGGGCCTTCCTTAAATTGTTGCCACAAAGTTGGAAGCACAGAATCGTCTAAAATGTCATTGTATGCTGTAGCATTGCGATTTCCCTTCACTGCAACTAATTGGCTTAGTCCGAACCATGAAAAACAGCCCCAAACCATTGTTCCTCCTTCACCAAACTTTACAGTTGACACTATGCATTTGGGCAGGTAGCGTTCTCCTGGCATCCCCCAAAGCCACATTCATATATCAGACTGCCAGACGGTGAAGTGTGATTCATCACTCCAAAGAATGCGTTTCCACTGCTCCAGAGTCCAATTGCAGTGAGCATTACACCACCCGAGCCGACTCTTGGATTTGCGCATGATTATCTTAGGCTTGTGAGTGGCTGCTCGGCCATGAAAACCCATTTCATGAAGCTTCCGACAAACAGTTATTGTACTGACGTTGCTTCCAGAGGCAGTTTGGAACTCCGTAGTGAGTGTTGCAACCGATGACAGACGACTTTTACGTGCTTCAGCAATCGTCTGTCCTGTTCTGTGAGGTTGCGTGGCCAACCACTTCACGGCTGAGCCGTTGTTGCTCCTAGATTTTTCCACTTCACAATAACAGCACTTACAGTTGACCAGGGCAGCTATAGCAAGGCAGAAATTTGACAAACTGACTTGTTGGAAAGGTGGCATCCTATGACAGTGCCACATTGAAAGTCACTGAGCTATTCAGTAAGGGCATTCCACTGCCAATGTTAGTCTATTGAGATTGCATGGCTGTGTGCTCGAATTTATACACCTGTCAGCAACGGGTGTGGCTGAAATAGCCGAAGGTGTCCACATACTTTGTATATATACACGGTATATTCTTTGGTATCTGGAAGTGTGACCTGTCAGATTGAATTAAACTCATGTTCTATTAGCGCATTCATGTGCTAGTCGGAACCAGGAAACTCTGAAATTTCCGCCGTGTTTACTTGTCAAACAAGGCACATGTATTACTAGAGTAAGTTGGACATTTCAGAGTTTCCTAGTTCTGAGTAGCACGTGAACACTGACTGAGTGGAATTTATTTAAATTGTATTGAATTAAATTCTACTTCCTGTAGGATGTGGCCAATTCTAATTTCAACTCATGAGTTGAATGGGGGTCAATTCCAAGATTCTGAAATGAGCCCAACCCTGGTGTCCTGTGCCTATAGTTCCATATAGACTAGTGTAAAACTATAGTCTACCTTTCTGGCTGTAGAGAGAGCAAGCAGACCGCACTTGGGTTGTTAAGCATGGGAATGCCTGTTTATGGCAGATGCTTGTGTGAGAGAGGGGGTGGTCTTCATGCATGATTGCACCCTCATAAAGGGTCGCGTGTGTGCCCTCCGTGATTTCAACCCTCCCCTCCCGCCTGCGTGGACTCATGCTGAGTTTGCGAATGGGGAATTATGAAAGCCAGTGAGAACTTGGCCTGGATTTGTCCAACGCTGTTCAAGCAAGCTCCTCTTTTGTCAAAGCCCAGACTCTCACCTATTGGCAAGCATGCAGTAATTGTGCATCAATTCATAAGCTAGGCCTTAATTTCTCGCTCGTGTGAGGACAGACACAGATACACAGTTGAACAATCAAAGAAGGTTTGATTAAATAGGCCTACACGACTCTCGCTACCCAAATCACCTTGTAGTTGTTAGGTTACGTTTCCATAGACAGAATAGATACATGAACAAACTGCCCAAATGTCACTATAATTCATTAATAATGAATTAATGAGAGGGTTTTGTTTAGTGAGTTGCAATAAGGGGGTACAATTATCGAGAAGAGTCAAGATGTTGAGAGTGGCCGGTGAAAGGAGGGGAATATGAAGAGATGGAAAGATGCAACCACGAGATGGAGAGATGAAAAATAACCTAGAGTTGGGTCTGATGAGTCTTTTTAAGTGGGCCCAGATAGAGGGACACACTGAGTGTGAGCTCTGTGCTACTGCTGAGAATCTCTCATCCGTATGGAATCTAATGTTCCTCCGATATATGAAAAGGTCAATGGGTTTACTCATGGCCTGTTAGACAGCTCTTCCTCAGACTCCTGATGGCCAAGACGACCAACACACACAACAGACAGACACAGGCAATGAATACAGAAACATGTTCAGTACAGATATAGAAAATCATACACTCTAAACATGGATATAAGATGAGTGAGTGGAGTTAGGGAGTGCAGGGGGCCCCCCAGGTGGTGAGGGTAGGTAGCAACACATCTGCCACGCTGATCCTTAACACTGGAGTCCCTCAGGGGTGTGTGCTCAGTCCCTTCCTGTACTCCCTGTTCACTCCAACACCAAGTTTGCAGACGACACAACAGCCTGATCACCGACAACGACGAGACCGCCTATAGGGAGGAGGTCAGACACCTGGCCGGGTGGTGCCAGAATAACAACCGGGAAACTAAAAAGATTTGGTATGGGACCTGAGATCCTCAAAAGGTTCTACAGCTGCAACATCGAGAGCACTACCGCATGGCAAGCGGTACCGGAGTGCCAAGTCTAGGACAAAAAGGCTTCTCAACAGTTTTTACCCCCAAGCCATAAGACTCCTGAACAGGTGATCAAAAGGCTACCCGGACTAGTAAGCATTTAACTGTAAGGTCTACACCTGTTGTATTCGGAGCACGTGACAAACTTTGATTTGATTTGGATTTGACATCTGAGGCAGAGTCGTGTAAGGCGAAGTGGCTGTACATCTCTTCCCCCTTAAGTGGGCATTCAAAATGAATACTTCACAGGCTGCTCAATATTTAATGAATCACGTGCTAATTGGCTGAGGATAAAAAGCCTGGTTAGCTGGGCTAAGCGTTTCAGATTAAACCTTTTGAAAGATTGGGAAAAGAAAGGAAACCGAAACAGTGTCAGGAGACTGAGGAGCGGGTAGACTGAGTTTAAGGATGAGGTCCCTGCGTCTTCACGTGTTCAGCCTCATTACCCCCTTACACTGCCACATACAGCCAGAGTGTTACACCCTCAGAGTTGGAGTGAGTGTGATGTCTGTGTCAGAAAGGAGTGTGTGTGTGTGTGTTTACTTGCCTGTTTGTGTTTGTGCATGTTGTTCCTAGGGGTGTGGGTATCATTGTTGTTGGGTGTGTGGGGGTGTATTCCCAGTCAGTCACTCAGCGGCTGTCTCAGTCAGAGTGTTTAGACTCGCCTTGTTTACTCATCCAGTGAGGAACAAAATCCACCCCTGTCCTCCTGTGACACCTCCTGCTCAGACAGCTGTGTGCGATGGATGGAGGAGGAGGGGGGGGTTTACTATGAATGCCTAGGCGTGTCTGTGTTAAACCTGTGTATTTTCCAGTCTAGATTGAACTGTGGAGAATAAACAGTGTCAAATGAAGAAGGGCAAAGGAAAGTGCTCTGGGACGTGTATGAATAGGCGAGCTGTCTGTATATGAGCAAGCTGGTGTGAAATGTATGCATGCTTGCAGTAAAATACTGAATGTGCGACCAAACAAGTTTTCCATAGACTTGTGAAGGTGACTTTGGTAACGGCACCAAATTAGCTGTACCACTTGACCTCGGATTAGGGGTGTGAGAGTAAGGGAGGGTAATCCTCCTACTCAACACACACCCAGCCGTCCCCTCTTGTGGAGTGCACCACTGTCAGTCAGACAACAAAGCAGTATGTGAGGGGGATTTTTTTTCTCTCTCTCGCTCACTCGCTTTCTCTGCTGGTAGCCTAGTGGTTAGAGCGTTGGGCCAGTAACTGAAGGGTCACTGGTTCGAATACCGAGCTGGCAAGGTGGAAAATCTGTCGAAGTGTCCTTGAGCAAGGCACTTAAAGGAGCAGTTCACTATTTACAGCTAGCAATCAATGGAAGTGCTGGGGGCATGTAAACAAAGCAAAATAAAAAAATCATGTCGTATGGCTTCCATTGGTAGCTTATGGTGGCTGAAGTTTGTAGAGGCTGTTTTAAGGAAAACTGAACCAGGGATTACAGTTTCTCCTGGCCCATAGACTACTTTCGTGGTGAGGAACCATCTAACATCAAGTATTTATTTTTTTATCACTTACTCAGTAGCTCCATCTCTCCATGTGCCCTCTTTTACCTGAGATTGTTACCATAAGGAATAGCCACAGAGCTATCTGGAGCTAATTTATTAAATAAAACATAACCAGTGAGAATGTTACCAGTCATAAACTACTGGATGTCAGAATACAGGCTAGTGGTGGAAGCTGCATTTGCGGCATTGCTTGGGATTCTTGGCAGAAGACTAATCTGATGGAATCTCTTCAGTAATCCAATGGTTTCATCAGCTCTTGCCCAGGGATATGGGCAGGATTCAAGAGTGATGAGTAAATACGTTAAAGGGTGCATGACATAAAGAACTTTCCTCCCTTTCACATGTTTTGTAGTAGGTGTATGGCTTAAGGCGTCAGCATGCTTCAGTTCGGCTGGCGGCTAGACGAACCGAACGAGTGTGCTCCCTTAAAAGACCTTCGCTTGAAAAGAACGAGAAAAAAAGCGGCAATAGGACTGGTTCTCCTATTGAAGATCCCGTAGGCAGTATACACTTCCTCAAAATAGCCAGAATTAATCTAAGATAACTCAAGAAATCTGTCATTAATTTTTATGTTTTTGCCGAGGAGCTCTTATTCGCGCAAAATACATTTTGGTGCAGTATTTCTGAAAGAAAAAAAGTCGTCTCTTGTTGAATGACAACAGACTTTTTTGAAGAATCCCTACTCTTGCCCAATCACGGACGAAGGGGCGTAGCATTCGGCTCCCGAAATTCGGCTGGCCTCGAAAAAGTGACGTGTGCCTAAACAGCTGAAAAACCCCTTACCCGAAGTCCAAAATGAACACAAATGTCGGCATAATATATGCACGGAATCTTGCGAACTGTTTCGGCTGGGAATCACGTGGACGCCTTTACACTCCATCTATCTCTCACAGCCTCACGTCAGAATTAGACGGTCATCCATGTTTCTCAACCGTCACATTTCAAAGTTTTCCAAACGCCACATTTCGAAGTGTTAAAGGTTACGTTTAGGCAGTAACTCAGACATCTTCATTTTAGGCAGTAACTCAGACATCTTCATTTTAGGCAGTAACTCAGACATCTTCATTTTAGGCAGTAACTCAGACATCTTCATTTTAGGCAGTAACTCAGACATCTTCATTTTAGGCAGTAACTCAGACATCTTCATTTTAGGCAGTAACTCAGACATCTTCATTTTAGGCAGTAACTCAGACATCTTCATTTTAGGCAGTAACTCCGAATGGTTAAGGTACAAGGGTTAAGGTTTGGGAAAACAAAAATGACTTTTTATTATATCTTCAAACCTTTGGAATCGAGGCAGATGCTTAAATCCATCTGCATCCCCATCCACAATGCCCTAGCAAAACCAAAACCTACTTGAAGGTAACAGCGCTCACTGTTGCCCCTAGTGGCTGGTTTCCACTTCATCTCTCTGATGTCCTCAGACATGGATGGACGTCGAAGACTGACCTGTATCACAGACCTGGGTGTTCACCCACACA